>NW_027556402.1:194799190-195321690 GCF_003287225.1 Phascolarctos cinereus | reverse complement strand
AAGATTAGGTCTGGGATCAATGCCTTAGGATTGTCTAGAACAGGAGCAGAAACAGGGCCTGGAGTGAAGAGGAGTCCCAGAGTGCTGGAGACTACCAGCTAAGTCCAGTGAAGTAGTATGCTGGGGGCAGGGAGACATGCCTCTGTCTCCCTGCCCTCTTTCCCTTCCCCCTTCTTGAACTATGAGGTTCAGAGCTTGTACTCTGGGCGCACACACCTCCCTTTTTAGCCCTCTTTACAACACTGAAGTGGACTTGGCCTTTCTCCAAGCAGCGAGATGGTGCAGTGGAGAGAGTGCTGGGCCTGGAGTAAGGATGCTTTGAGTTCAATTTCAATCTCAGAGATTTACTAGCTCACAATTAATGTTAGGATTAGGTTGTGACCCTAGGCTAGTCACTTAACCTCTGTCGACCTCAGTTTCCTCAAGTGTAAGATGGGTATCCTAATAGCAACTTGCTTACAGAGATGGTGAAGTTCAAATGAGATAATATTTGTACAGTGCTTAGCACAGTGCTTGGTACACAGTAGGCATTTAATAAATGTTTATTCCCTTCCTTTCCTCTTTTCTCCAGGCTCTCAAAAGAAAAAAGGCCGTTAGGAGGAATATTGGAAGAAGGTTAGGCAGAGGGAGTGCTTAACCATTTTTCCTTTTATTTTTTGTAAAGGACGATAAGTGCTATGGCCACAATATATTGATTGCCTGAGTCTGGTGAATGTGTGGCAATATTCTCAACAGGGAGAGAGAGGGAAGTCTGGAGGCAAGGTGAAGAGGAGCCATATTTTTGTTTTATTTTTGTCTATTAAAAAATTGTGAGCAACATTTTATCATTCCCTAGTTCAGAACATAGCTTGTATGGCTTTTAACTTCCCAGCTGCCCTGAATTGTGTGGCCTGTGAGCGTGGGAAGCTTGTGTGCAGACAGGCCAGATTGATTCTGATCAAACTATCTGGCTAATGATTTGAGTAGAATGGCTCCAGATGGACCACTGAGATGCCTCACCTGGTGATGAAAACAGTGAGAGACGACCTTTGAGATGGCCTATAAGCCTATGCAGGTGGTTACTGCAGTATCCCGTGTCATATGCTCAGCCAACAAATGTATACTCAACACTGTGGGGGACAGCGATCCCAACCCAAATTAAACTCAGAGACTTCTCAAAGTGGAAAGCAAAGGTTACCTTTATTACAATCTTGCGAGATGGCTGTCTGCTCCTCTGATACACGTGGAGAGAGAGAGAGAACAGGTAACAGGGGCCGCCTTATAAAAGCAATTCTCCACCCACCACGCAAAGTCTCCACCCACCGCTATCCCTTACCCCCTTAAATGGGGGTGGGCTTACATTCTAACTGGGAAGTAGGGCCTACATTCTAAGCTCAAAAGTTTCTTCCTATCCCCTTAAGTGGGAAGTGGGGCTTACATTCTAGGTACAAATTCAAAGACAAGGAAAGAGGCCGGACGCCAAGGGCAAAGAGCTCAGGTCAGGGGTGAGGCAGTTCTTATTCTTTCTGTTAAGTGCTTAAAAACAGGGTCTGAGTTGGGGAGGATTTTGAAAGTTGTAATCAAGAATTATTTGACCCTTTGAGGAGCATTCACTTCTGAGAGTTCATTTCTCACACTACCTTCTGAACTCATTACCTTAATTATACTGAGAAGTCTTCACTGGGACATCCCATTCAATCCCTCCTCTGGTTCTATACTATCTGAAGACTCCTCACATCCCACTAAATCTTGGTAACCTTTGCTTTCCACCTTGAGAAGTCTCTGAGTTTAATTTGGGTTGGGGTCGCTGTCCCACACCACACACAGATGGCAGATATTATACACATAAGACCCTCTTCATCCTCCTCTTCCACTATATACATATATGCATGCATATACACATTTTTATGTATATATGCATGTATACATTTTCATGCACATCTATACATGTGTATGTGTACATACATGGATCTCTACTCATACATATGCCTATAACCTGCATGTGTCTATATATGTAAATACATGTAGATATATGTATATATGTGGATATATGTATATATGTGGATATATGTAGATACATGGGGAGAGAGAGAGAGGGAGATTAGGAAAGACATCAAGAATGTGGGGTGAGGAGAATGGGAACGGATTTGTCAGAAAAAGGAGAGGAGAGACATTTCAGACATATGTGACAAAGAGAAGAAAGAAAATGTCTGGGAAAATTGTCAAGTGGGTTTAGGGAAAGGAGCTTTGAGCAAATTAAGAATCTGTTGGGGAGTAATATGAAATAAGACTACAAAGGCAGCATGACACCAGTTTGTGGAGGGCTTTGATTGGCAGGCACAGGATTTTGAACTTGGCTTGGTAGGTAATAGGGAGCCATTGAAGATTTTGAGCAGAGGGTTGACTTGGCCTTTCCATTGTTTGCTCTTCCATGTTGATTGGAAGCTGTCTTTTGGTGGAGTTGAATCCTGATCCCTGCTCTCCTATCTACTTTTGGTAAGTCACTTTTCTCTGGACCTCAGTTTCCTGCTCTGTCATATGGAGTTAAATTTAGATGACCTTAGATAACCTGTAAGTTTTCTTCTTGCTCAATATCCTATGAAATTGTCATCTGTTCCATTCAGGATCTTGTCCTATTTGAATCTGTCCCATGCCTTGCTTCCTCCCATCTGTTGCTGTAGCCTTAAGATTTCTCAGCTCTCTGGTCCCTCCTTCCACACCCCACTTTTATTTTCCTAGGGATGGTGGCCAGTTATCTCTTAACTCTTTCTATCCTGTAGTACTGCAGGGACATGATGCCGCTTGGGGATGCTGGAATTTCCTCTGATAAAAGGGATAAAAAGAATTTCTAACTAAAAATAATAGTAGGTTTGTAGCTGGGTAGGAGGAACACATAGGATAAGCCTCTAAATGTGTGTTTAGTGAATCAGTCTGTCAACAAGCATTAATTAAACATCTAGTATGTGACAGGCACTATGCTAAATACCAGGGATACAAAAGAAGACAAAAATCCAAACAGAATAACCAAACCAAAACCCCCCAATCCCTGCTCTCATCATCTCAGTCTGATGGGGAAGATGATGTGCAAACCACTATGTATAGACTAGAAATGTACGAGGAAAAATTGGAGATAATGTCAGAGGGAAGGCAGTAAGGTTAAGAAGGACTAGGGGAGTTTTTGTTTTTTGGCAGAAGGTGGGACTTTAGCTGAGAAATGAAGGAAATCAGGGAAGTTAGGAGATGATGCTCAAGAGGGAGAGAGTTTCAGGCATAGGGGACAGCCAGTGGACATGCTTGGGGCTGAGAGATTGAGGGAAGTGGATGAGGGACACAAGGAGACCAATGTCACTGTGGGGAAATAAGGTATAGGAGGACTGGAAAGGTAGGAAGGGGCCAGGACATGAAGGACTTTAAGAGCCAAACAGAGGATTTTATATTTGACCCTGGAAATGTTAGGCTTCCACTGGAGTGTGTGTGTGTGTGTGTGTGTGTGTGTGTGTGTGTGTGTGTGTGTGTGTGTGTGTGTGTGTGAGAGAGAGAGAGAGAGAGAGAGAGAGAGAGAGAGAGAGAGAGAGAGAGAGAGAGAGAGGTTCATGAAGCCCTAGCAGGAGTAATATAACAGAGTAGTACTATAGGAGTAGTAATATAAACAAAGAGAAGGGGATATACCTTGCTAAGGGGGAGGTGCTGGTTTTTCATCTCGTCCTCAAATCTATGAACTCTTCAGGGAGAGCTCTAACCATGTCTAGAACAGATAAGGAATTTCTCCTTGGAATTCAGGACTCCCCATTGGAATTTAGGCCACCCACCCAATATTAGGTAAAGAACACTGGCTTCAGAGTCAGGGGGCCTGCCTGGGTTCAAATCTTGACCCTGCAAGTTATTAGATTCATAATTATGGTTTTTTTTTTTGGTGAAGCAATCAGGGTTGAGTGACTTGCCCAGGGTCACACAGCTAGTAAGTGACAAGTATTTGAAGCCAGATTTGAACTTAGGTCCTCCTGACTCCAAGGTCAGAGCTCTATCCACTGTGCCACCTAGCTGCTCCTAGATTCATAATTATGAACAAATAATTTTCCCTTTATGGGCCTCCATTTTCTCGGCTTATAAAAGGAGCTGATTGGACTAAATGATTTCTATTGACCTTTACATTTCTAGATCTTATAAGCTGTGGGTAGAGTTGACATGTCCACTGGAAAATAATTCCTTTTCCCATCATACCATAGGCTTGAAAGAGTGTGGTTTCTAAAAGGAAGAAAGTGGTAGCCACATGTGAGGTGACAGGGTGGGTCATCCAGGAGTCAAGGCCCCAGTGAAGAATTCATCAACAGCTGGGGCATAGTGTGTTGGGTTAGAGATGAAAAGTGTCTGAGCCAAGGAGAATGTAAGAGCTTAGATCATCTGGATATTCTGTGCAGATGTTCAGGGTACTCAGGGCCAGAGCTGAGATGGATCAAGCTGTTGTCTTCGCTGAAGTCCCCAATCCACCCATGTCACTGGTACTGCCATGATCGGTATTTGTTTGAGTTTTTGTTTATGGGAGAATGGGGGCTCTGCCTTCTAGGTGGAGGGAAAGGAGGCAGCCTTATTCCCTTGTTGTTTCTTTGAAATGAAATGCATTTCTGCCTTCATATGCTTTGCAATAAACATATTTTACGTTCGAATGCGTGTTGAACTGGGTTGCTTGCAGCTAAACTCTCTAAGATAGAATAAGAAATTAGTCAAATTCAGATGTTCTCAGAAAGACCCAGAAAGAGGAAATAACTTTCTGAATGTCACACAGTGACTTTGTGAGAAATCTAGTCTGGAATCTAGGACCCCTGGGTTCCTCCTTTTAAGCCATAAGGAAAACCACTGATCCATTTCGGAGAGGATACATTCTGAAAACTTTGAAACTTCCACCTTGTGTGAACTGGGTGGGATTCATGAGCGTTTCATCTCAGCTGCCAAAATGAATCATAAAGAAGATTTGCAGCCCAAATTTGGCAATTTGAAGCTGATAGTTTGAGCTCATCTGCTTCTTCCATCTGACTGAATGTAATAAACGCATGTGGCATCACATGGCCTCCATTTCTCAGGATTAGGAAAATAACAGCTGTAGGTTCCCAGGGAGACATTACTATCTGGGAGCCCAGGAGGAAGGTGCAATTCCTGCTCTCTGCTAATCGGCCAAGAGGCATCAATGGGCAAAGTGAAAGAGCCTTAGGTGGAGGGGCAGATGGCCTGAGTCTTGCAACACTCTGACACTCACCCCAGTGACTGGCTGTATCACTTTAAGCAACTCATTTTTCATCTCTCTAAGTCTTCATTTCTCATCTGTAAAATGGGATCATAAACCCTGCTCTGACAAACACAACTAGAAGCTGAAAAGCTCAAATGAGGGTATAGGACCATCCTATGGCTCAGAGACTGGCCTAAGGTGAGGGAGCTAGAATGTGTCAGAGCTGGGATTCAGACCCAGGTCCTGTGACTCTAAATGTAGTGTTCTTTCTAGAAGCATACTACTACTACTACTAGTTGATACGTGTGAACAAGATTCAGAAGATGTCAAATGCTATGTAATGGGAATATGGCGCCATCATTAAATGCCAACAAACTAAGCCCCTTTAGTCTTATGGTTACAAGCAAAGCCTTAATAAGTAGCAGTTTATATTTCTGCATCATGTTATGGAAAATACATTGGATTTGGGGTCAGACAACCTGGGTTCAAATTTTTGTTTTTTCACTTTTTACCTGTGTAACCTCACTCACATTGTTTAACCTCTCTGGGCCTTGGTTTCCTTGTCTGTAAAATGAGACAGACCAGAAGGCCAGGTTTCTATTAGTCAGTCTATGTGCCAGGCGCTGTGCTATAAACTGGAGGTACAAAGAAGGACAAAAAACAGTTCCTGCCCTGGAGGAACTGACAGTCTGATGGGGGAGACAACACATAAACAACCATGTGCAAATAAAATACATACAGAATAAATTGGAAATAATCACCAGATTAATAATCACCCCAAACAAGAATTAAGAAGGATAAGGAATGTCTTTCTGTAGAAGGCAGAATTTTAGCTGGGACTTAAAGGAAGCTGGAAGTTGGGAGGAGGAACAAGAAGGGAGAATATTCTATGCACAGGTAAGCTTGAGTTGAACAAAGTTCTTCACTGGCAAAAACCTTGTGTTGAGGGAGGTAGGGATGCAAATCCTATTATCCTCCATTTTGTAGTTGAGGAAACTGAGGTTTAAAAGAGAGAAGTGACTTGCCCCAGGTCACACGGGGATCCACAGATCTGGAACAAAAAGTTAGTTACCTCCTGCTTCCACATGCAATGCTCTCTCCAATGGATCATGTTGCTCCTCAAACAAGTGAGGCCTGCTTAGCCAATTATTGCTTTTCTACTGGTCCTTAGTTCCTCCTACTCAGGCTAGGGACTTTCCATCTCACTGCAGATGGCCTCTCCACCAGGGAAGAGACTGTAGCCAAGATGAGCGATGGCAGGTCTCAGCCATGTTTGTTGATTATTGGGATCTTTCCATGTGGTTGAAAGTTTTCAAAGGTAACTGGATTCTGGGATAGCAGCAACAGTGTAGGTGTTACAAAACCTTAGAACTTCAGAGGTGGAAGGAACCTTGAAATGATAGAGGTAGAATTTGGAGAGACTGGAAGGAACCTTAGGCATCATATAGTCTAACTTAATTTAACAGAAGAAACCTCATGAGCTCCATGGAAGGACAGTGACTTGTCCAAGGTCACATGAGTACCTAAGAGAAAAAGTAGGGGGAAGAGATGAAAAAACAGATTGAGTGGGGTCCTGAGCTATGATTTCATTGGTAAATAGATCATCTTTAACTCTTTCGAGTGGCAACTGTTTGGCAGATTAGAGTCTTAATTGGGGGTACTGAGAAATTAAGTGACTTGTCCAAAGGTCCACAGCCTGTACATGTCAGAGGCAGTAGTTGAAACCAGGTTTTCCTGACACTAAGGTTGGCTCTCAATGTAATAAGCCATGCTGCTTATAAAATGCAAATGCCATTGGGAAAGTCAGGGCTGCCTGTCCTTTATACTTGAATGTGAATTTATTTAATCAAACTGCTTTCCTGAGACCTATCTATGATTGGTCACTGTTGAATTTTGATTGAATGGAGAATTGTAGAGGATGGAGGGGTGATTTTATATCTTAGGGCACTGTGAAGAAGAGAGCACAGTGTAAGAAGTAAGGATGATGATGATGATGAAATGATTCTAATAATTATAATGTAGTATCAGCTTGGCATAACGGATAGAGCTCATGGAATCAGGAAGATCTGAATTCAAATCCAGCCTCGTTCACTTACTAGCTGTGTGAGCCTGGACAAATTACTGAAGCTTTCTCAACTTCATTTTCCTCATCTATAAAATGAGGCTCATAATAGCACTTATTGTACAGGGTTGCTGTGATGATAAAGTGAAGCAATATATTTAAAACACTTTGTAAACCATAAAGAACTATACTAATGTTAATAATAATAATAATAATAATAATACCTATTATCATTGAGAAGCAGCGAGGTATAAAGACATTCAAAGACTTGCCCTGAAGCCAGAAAGACCTGTGTTCAAGTCTTGCTTCTGACCTATAATGACTGAGTGACCTTGGCCAAGCGTCCCTAAATATTAACCACTCAATGTTCTAGGCCCTGTGAAATTCAAATAGAAACATATTTTGACTTAGAAGACCACAAATTAACATAATTATGTTGTATTCTTATTTTGCTAAGCATTTCCTGATTACATTTTAATCTGGTTGGTCCAGATGCGGCACAGGCTAGAATTTGATACCTCTGCTATAGGAAAACTCTCCAAAACTATATAAATTGTAAAGGAATTTTCCTTCACCCAGGAGTTCTCTATACCAATAAAATCACAGGTCCAGTCCCTGTCTTTGTTATTATTATGACCTAAGGAGGGGAGTGAGAGAATAAGCCTGTATTAAGCATCTACTATGTGCCAGGCACTATGCTAAATATTATCTTTACAACATTATCTCATTTAATCTTTATAACAACTCTGTGAGGTATGTGATATTATTATCCTCATTTTATAGATGGAGAAATTGTGGTAGACAGAGGTTAGGTCACTCGCTCATGATCACTTAGCTAGTAAGTGTCTGAGGTCAGATTTGAACTCAAGTCTCCCTAACTCCAGGTCCAGCATGCTGTCCAGTGAACCATCTAGCTACCTTTTAAGGGCAAGAAGGTGAACAACATTCAACTGAGCATCCATCTACTGTGTGAGTTTGTCCTTTCTTTGAAATCAGACTGCGATCTCAGAGGCAATGGGATAATCACTATTTTCTCTGATATTTTTCTGCTTTTGAACTCCTGGGAAAGATAGCCAAAAGGTAATGATATCCCTGTCATTAAGGGTGTTGGGGATGTGTGGCACAAGCAGGCATGATGATGGCCATGTCCCTATCGCAAGGCATTTGACAGAGGCATTTTTGACAAGGCATTTGATAGAAGAGGGGATGAAGAGTGATAAGAAAGCATGGTGACACAGAATGGAATAGCTAAAAAAGGGATTTTGGAGATAATATAATTCAATTTATATAATGCAGAAAATGTTGCAGTCTAGGGGTGCTGGAAACCCCCAAAATCAAGGGCAAAAGGCATAGGTCCTGACTCAAAAGAATTTGACCACTCAAGCCTTCTTTCAGTCAGAGACAAGGTTTATTGTTTTGCCAATAGAAGTGGGTGGGAGTTTAAGAACCTGAACATTTGTGATGTGTGTATTGACAAGCAGGCCAGATTTTAAGAATCTGAGCAATTTAATGGAGGCAAAATGGACACTTTTATACAGAAGGACTGTGGGAAGATCTGGCTATGACCAAGGAGTGCCCAATAGACTGGGGTGACCTAGAGGTAGCAGAGAAGAAATCTAGATGGGATTAAGAGTGGGAAATAGCCTGGGGTATGGCCAGGTGCAGACAATGAGGGCCACAATGAAAGGGCAGTTAAAAGGATTATTGACTGGGAAGGGCGACCTCAGGCAAATGCCAGGGATCTGGGTTCTGGGGCTGGGTTGTGTGAGAAAGTTTCAGGGGCTTATAGGGGTCCAGATCCTGATGAAGTCTAGAGGTTTAGTGGTGCTGGGGCCCCAAGATCATGACACGTGGGTCCTGTCCGAAAGAATTCAACCCAAGCCTTCTTTCAGCCAAAGGCAAGGTTTATTAAAGATCTGCCGTATTAGCCAGACTCTTAAGGAATGTGAGCACCTGTGAGCTATTGGTTAGGTTGTAAAAATCTGAGCAGTGGCTAGATTCTAAGAATCTGAGTGCCTTAATGGAGACAAGGTGGGCCTTATATACAGAAAGACTGTAGGAGGGATCTAGGAGTGGCCAAGTAGTTTGGGGTGGCTGAAGGATGGATCTAAGGAGGATCTGGATGGGAGTGGCCAGTAAGCTGGGGTGAACAGAACTCCTGGGACCTGGACCAAGTGGCTAATGGAGAATGGTGCCTAGCTGGGATTAAGGATGGGAAATGGCTGGTAAGACAATGGAGGGCTAGGCTAGGTTAAGGGTAACAGAAAATTGGGAGATTGAGTATAGCCACAATGAAAGGCCAGTTGATGGGACTATAGCCTTAGGTGAATGTCAGAAATTTGGCCTTGGGGGAAAGTCCAGGGTTTTTTCCTTTCTGGGGTCCAAATTCTAACCCCATCAATCCCATCCCCATTAGAAAACAGAGACCCTCAAGGGCTATTGTTTATTGTTGTTGGTCCTTCATTCTCAGGGAGGATCAATGACATCACAAGAGTGATGTCTTGACCTGGAAGTGAATTGGATTTGAATGAGGTAGATTGGTGCAAAGTCACCAGCTTCAATCTCTCTTCCAGAGTCATGGAAGTCCAGTGGCGAGATGAATGTCAAAATGACTGGCAATGTCCTGGGATGCCCATGCAACTTAACAATTATATTGCATCTCTCATTCTTTACTAGTTGTTTCAAGTGTTTAAATTTCCAGAACAAGAGTGTATACCTTTCAAGGTCAGAACCCAATCCATGTATTATTAGTGGCTCTCTATTTCCTTTAGGAAAAAATACAAACTCATTAGTTTGTATCTTGGAAGTAAAAGACCTTTAAAATTTTGAAGCTTTTTCCTATCATACCCTTTGATAGCCTTGGTAATAAACTGTCACATATGTTAATCATGATCACAGATTTAAAACTGGAAGGGATCTCAGGTCATCTAATCCAATATCCTCATTTACAAATGAAAGAAATTAATGGCCGTGTAGTTGACATGTAGTGGATGAAGGAGGGATTTGAAGCCTGGAGTAAAGACCAGCTCTCCTGACTCTGAGACCAGAGCTCATCTCAGTCCATTAAGGTGCCCTCTGAGAGGTTGCAGATGGTGCATTCTAGACTGCATTGTGCAATTCAGAAGAAGGGGAGCAGAAACGATGTTGACAAGGCATGTCAAGAAATTGTTTAGCAAAATTGAATGGTTTAGTTGCCCTTCCCAGCATGGCCTTGGAAATCTGTATTTCTGCCCTTGCCTTATAGCATTGGAGTCAGTCTTCTGTATTGGACCCTTCTCTGATAGTCTTGGGCCCTCCATTCTACATTAATTCTAAAATCTGACAAGAGCTGATCTTTAAATATCAGAGACCAAGGGCTATGAAGACTTTAAAAATGATGTAAGCCAATCTCTTTATTTTACAGATGAGAAAACTTAGACCTAATGACTCATGCAATATTACACGGTAATTAACTGAATTAGAAGGCAAATCCAGGTCCTCCAATTCCAAATTCCAGGCTAATGTGACCATACAGAGAACTAATCCACCAATACCAATCAAAAGAAAGAAAAATAACACAACAAACAATATATAATAGATAAAATCAAGAGCAGGGCCTGAGAATTAGTTCAAAATAATAGCACAATGTTTTAAAAATAGTAATAGCTGTATTAAAACTTGGAATGAATTGAAGTTGGTAGAATCTACAAAATCATCATTGTTGCTGCTGCTGATTTAGTTTTCCTGGGGCACAAGGAGGCTCAAAGATGAGAGGGTATGACCATTGCTTGGGGTGGGTGGGATGATGACTGAATGATTGTGAGAATTATAAATTCATATCTGCTCCTGTTTTCTTCTTCCAAAGAAAATAATGCTTAGACTGAGGATAAGAAAAAAAAAAGTGATTAACAGGGAGTAGAAACTGAAGAAAATTAAGGAAATAGTAAGAACTTAGTTGTCTTCAGTGAGTTCAAGTCACCATGCTCAGATAAACTATATCCTATGTAACTCCTGAGCCTCTCTTGGGAATCTTCAAAAGACCTTTGAGAATTGAACAGGTACCACAGGACTAGAGGAAGGAGATTGTCCTGATTTTTAAGCTTAAGAAAGAGAATAGAGTCTGAAAACAGTATATGAGTAGTGACCATGACTTCAATTCCCGGTACAATTCTAGTACATATTTAAAGGGAGGGTTTGGAACTATTTAGAAACTAAAAGGTTGATTTTAGAGAGCCAGGATGGCTTTATCAAGAACTGATCATGTCAGTCTAACCCCATTTCTTTTCCCCACCCTCCCTATCTCACCTAGGCTGCAACTACAGGGACTTTTCATGGGCTGATTTCACTAATGATCAGGTTGTGAACTTTGATCAGCTCCATTTCCATTACGGGCTACTTTTCCCCTCCTTTGGCAACTTCCTGGCCCCTTAACTCTGGTGGCCCATCATAGTGATACTGGTTGTCATCACTGAAGTTTACAATTCCCGAGCTCAAGAGATCTGCCAGCCTCCACGTCCTCAGCAGTTGGCACTACAGGTGTGTGTCACACCTGGTCCTGTTTCCTTTTTTGAAAGGATTACTGAAAAGAAATAAAAAGGAGAAAGCAGTAGATGTAGCATGCCTCAATTTCAGCAAAACATTTGTTATAGGACGTCATCAGAACCTTGATTTCTTTGGGAATAGTGTAAATAATAATACTAGTGATAATTAGCTAGCACTTCTATGGTGCTTACTATGTGCTAAGCATTGTTCTAAGTGCTTTACAAACATCATCTCATTTGATCCTTGCATAAACCTGGGAAGTAGATGCTATTGTTATCCCCATCTTACAATTGAGTAAATTGAGGCAGACAGAGGTTAAGTGACTTGTCTAGGGTCACATAGCTAGTAAGGGTCTTCTGAATTCAGTTCTTCTTGACTGCAGGCTCACCACTCTAACTACTGTACCATTTAGCTGCCTTAATCAGTATCTTATATCTGTGTCTCTCCCTCCACTTTCCTTCACAGTGTCATTGTTAGCTCCTGATAGCTATTTCAATAAAGAAAAAGCAGTAGAAGACCCTGCACTTCTCCCATATGATTGTAGATTGTGGAAATTGTCCCCAGATGGGTCACTGATTAAGGGGATAGCCCTGTACTATGAGTATAGGGCAGGAACCCCTTGATCCAGAGATAGGGTCCTCATACAGTCATGTAGACTGGACTAAGGAAGATGGTTTATTATTTGTACAATGGGGCCAAACCCCCTCTGACTGCTTTTAGCAAAACTTCCGTTCGTAAATAGTCACTACACTGCTTCTAATGAAGTGGCATTAAGAAATTAGCAAGACTCAAAAAATGTGAGCTAAATTGATTAGAAACAGGTAGCTCAGTGGATAGAGTGCTGGGCCTGGAGTCAAGAAGACCTGAACTCAAATATGGCCTCAGGCACTTATTAGATGTGTGACCCTGAACAATTCACCTAACCCTGTTTGCCTCAGTTGACCCACCTGTAAAATGAGTTGGAAAAAGAAATGGCAAACTACTCTAGTATCTTTGCCAAGAAAACTCCAAATGGTCTCACCAAGAGTCGGACATAACTGAAAAATGACTTAACAACAGCAACAGCAGTGCTTCTGGAGTAGTGGAGCAGAGAAGCAAAGTCTCTTGTATTTCCCTCCCTTGCCAGATAATAGTGATGATGATGATGATGATGAAGATAACAGCTAGCACTTATATAGCTTCTTAAAGATTGCAAGGCACTTTGTATATGTCATCTCATTTAACCTTTATAATGATCCTATGAGGTAGGTGCTATTATTGTTCCATTTTACAGATGAGAGAAATGAGGCTGAAAATGGCCAAGTACTTTGCCCAAGTTTACACAGTTAGTAAGTATCTGAGGTAACTGGTTTTCCTGATTTCTAGTCCACCTACCTAACTGACAGGTATCCAAAGAAGCAGGAATTGTCTCTCTGCTCTTCTTCCTCCAAACAAGATACAAAACCTTTGCTTACATTCCATCCATCCTCTCCCACTCCCCACTCCAGGAGGACTTGCTTGCTGTCCTGTGCCTACACTGACCTCGAGGTAATTGAGTAGCCTAAACTTGATTTTACAAATGCTTTCTTTCCTTTTTCTCTCTTCCTTTTCCTGTCTTTTAAGAGCTCAGAAGGCCGTGTGTTCCCATTTCTGGGCCAGCTTGCTAGCATAAGCCAGGCATCAGTCGTAATCCATTGTAATCTTCTTTATAGGAATAATCGTGGGCTTCATATGTTTAGGATTATTGCTAAGGATTCTCTTTTCATTATATAGGTGCCATTTTTGATAGATTAGTAAGTTTGTTATTAACCTAAGAATTTTCCCATGGCCTATGTTCTGATGATTCCCATTAAATACTCCTTTCTAAAGAAAAATTGTGTAGTTAAATATGTCTCTCTCTAAAGCAAAATCCTCTAGTTACTTTTATAGGGATCAGATTTATAAGGATGCTATCATGAAGCAAAAAACACCCCCAGGAATTCTGGTGCCCCACCATATTTTGAGGTGCAGCAAATTCAAAAGCTGCTAGAAGTTGGTGAGAGGGGATCTGGATGTCCAGTGGCCTGCCTCGAGAGGCAGTGTGTTGCCTTTCATTGGGGGTATTCAAGAAGAAGTTGAGTGATGATTTATTGGCTATGTTATTACTGGGTATTCCTTTCACATATGGGGTGGACTGTACGGTCACTGAAGTCCCTTCCAACTTTACATAATGTGATTCCATGATTTGGAATGAGAGGACCTGCATTTAAATGCCTGTTCCACAGCTTGCCAGCTGTGTGACCTTGGGCAAGTCATTTTATGTCTCAATTTCATAACTAATAATCAAATTCTCAAAGAATTTCAGAGTTGCAAGCCACAGATAGCCCACCTAGAGCAAGCTTTACCTGTTCCATGATCTTCATCTACAACATTCCACCAAACATGATTGTCCCATCTTTCTTTGACTATCTCTAATGAGGGGATACAGTCACTCAATCTCTTCTTGAATACCTTTGGCATATCTCTGACTACATCCAGATTTCCTCTCATTCTCTACTATCAACTCGAGAGAGAGGTCACTTGTCCCTGCTATTTCTTGCTTGGTTGGTAGGGGAGTTGCACAAGAAAGAAGGCATGGGCCACCTGGTAGATGAGGTGGCAAGAGCTTGGGGGGAAGCTAGGAGTTCTGTATGCAATAGGTGAAGAGGAAGTTCATTTCCAATATGGAGGATAAGAAACAGGAGACAGATGATCATGTAGTGGGAACAAGTTGTCCAGTGTGTTTGGAATGTAGAGCAGTGAGCACTAAGCCTAGAAAGGCAGCCTGATGGCAGATTGTGAAGGGTTTTAAAAATGTCTTGCCATCATTTCTGTCCCAGAAACTGTTTTTCCCAAGTGGTTGACAATTGATTTAATATGGAATTTCCTTGTTGTTTCCTCTGTGTTTTGAGGGATGAAATTATCACTATGGGAAGTCAAGAAGTTATTTATTGGCTGCTCAGTTTTCCCCTCACAATTATACCACGCCTTTGTGCTAGACTTGAATCTGTTTTCCTCTTTTACGCTGAGGGGCCAGTTCTATGATCTCTGGTGACAAAATCACTTCTGTTCCTACCTTTATTAACCTTCATCCAAAAGCTTTCTAACATATGTTCCTGGATGTCCTTAAATGAGTGTAGCTTCATGCAATAGATTGTTGTCCTACCACCTTTACTTGTCTTGTTTTTTTTGAATAAGGTATATCCATCCAGAGCCATAATTTAGTTGTTGGTTTCAGCCAAGTAACTCAAATTTGCCTGCTTGAATTGAGACCTCTGATTCCTCTTTCTTGTTACTTAAACTTTGAACTTTTCTATAATGATATTTGATGCTAGGAATTTTACTACTGACTCCTTTCTTGGACTTTTGTCTCCTGTGAATTTCTTGGTATCTGTTTTTTTTTTTTTCTTCATTGTAGGTACTCTCTAACTTATCCAGCTTGGTGAATAGTTTTCTTCTGCTCCCTAACTCCCAGTTTTTTTTAGTTTAAAACACTTTTGATTAGATTTGCAAGACTGGCTGGCCAATACATTCTTACTATCCTTTATTAGGTGTACTCCATCCCTGGCCAGGAATCTTTCATGGCTGTGTTTTAAACTATGGTCCAGAACCCATTCTTAGGTACTACCTCCTTAGCCAGGTGTTCACTTCCCAAATGAATTTTTCTCTTTGGTATTATTTGCTTTCAATGGGCAACAGTGAGAAAACACAACCTCCCAAAGATTGTGAGCCCCTTGAGGACAGGGACTGTTTTTGCCTTTCTTTATCTTCCCAGCACTTAGCACAGTGCCTGGCACATAGTAGGTGCTTAATAAATGCTTGTTGATTTATTGACAATCTGTGCTTCTCTGGACTTCAGTTTCTTGTCCGGAACTCTGTAATTTTTAGTGATACTTTTTAGGTTCCTTTTGGCAATATCATCTGTACCCATAAGAACTACCAGAAGTAGCTCACCATCATCCATTTTGCTAAGTATTGGAAGGTTCTCCATCATTGGATACATGCTCTGTGAACATAACAGACCTCTTTATTATTGTTATGTGATCAACAAGGTTATAATAAAACCTCAATGCCCTGAGCAGGGAGTCAGCTCATTGTCATTATTTTTGTTATTTTTCCTCTGACTCTTCCAGGATGATTCCTTACCTGATAATTTCTGTGGCTTTGCTATATCATTCTTGGGAGGGTGAGCAGCTGTTTCCTCCTCAAAGCATCCAGCTTCCATCTCTTCTGGAGTATCCTCAAATCTGTCTTTTAGCTGACAGGACATGTGTCCTTTTCCTTCCCTTCCTCCACTGTCTAATCCACTCTCCAACTTCCTGACAAGGGTCAGTTCTTCCCTCCTCACCCCAGAGCAGCCTCACTGAAAGCTCAGTCTTTAAAAGCAGGCTCTTGCAATATATCTCTCTCCCCTCAGGCAAAAAGACCCTTGCATGCATCCTGTAACCTTGCTCTATCCTTAGCTTACTGTGTGACCTTGAGTTATATACTTAACTTCAGTTTCCTCATCTGTCCACCCTCCTCCCACATCATAATAATCTTGTCCTACTTAGCTCAGTGGGAAGTTGGGAGGATAAAATAAAATGATCAGTTGAAAAATAGTTTTTAAAATGTTCCATTCAAATGAAAGGTAGGGGTGATATTGCTTCCCATTTTAATCTCCTGGAAGTTTATTACTCTCATTACTCACCCTTTCCCTCTTCTCTTCCCATCATTCCTTTTCCTATGGCTCCTTGGAAGAGGTTTACTATACCATCTGCCAGGAAGCTGCTTGGCAGTCCTGACCAGTGAGTGATGTGCCTGCTGCTAAGGTCATTCCCATCAGCACCTGGATCCAATATTCTAATTCCAGTAGCAGCTCCTCCAGAAATGGGTCTCATCATATCTAGCCCAGTAAAATCACAGACTTTTAAGCTGGAGAGACTAACCTTCCAGGTCTAATTTACCTCAACACCTTTCTTTCCCTCTGCTCTTAAACTGCTCAAGTAAACTGTTCCATCAAATATTACCTTCTCCCTTTCTTCTTCACCTTTTCAAAGCTCATCCTATCTATTCCATTACAAAAGCTATACTCCACCCTGCAAGGTCCAAATTAAGTTTTACCTCTCTGAATAAGTCTTCCTGAATCATCCTAAACCTCTGTGAGATCCCTCTCCTTGGAATTCCTGAAACCCTAAGAATGCTTGAAATGTTCTTTTTTGCCCTTTGTCACATAGGTGCAGTGATTATTTCATGCGTCAAAGTCTTGTCTCTCCAACTAGACTGGGAGCTACCTGAGGGCAGGATTCTCATATTTCCTTTTTCTATTTCCCCACCAGAACTGAACTCTGAACTGGGTAACATATCATCAAGATCCAATCTGAACAATAAAGAAACATTAAATGTTTACTATTTGCTAGACTCTGTTGGGAACATGAAGGAATATACTATACAGTCCTTGACCTTAAGCCATCTGTAATCCAGCCACTTGGTAGAGTAGGAAGAGATCAGATTTGGAAGCCAGGGGCTTCAGCTTCTGATCCCTGCCCTGTCACTCACTAACTATGTGATCTTGGGCAAGGGGTTGGGTTAGACGAGTCTCTGCCAGCTTTGGCATTCCAAATTCTATGTCCTTAGGTTCTTTTCAGTTCTTTGTTCTATCTAAAATCTCTTCCAGCACTGCTATTCAATATTTTAAAGCCTCTTCTAATGAGGACTTTCCATTTAGTATGTATTCTAAGGGACCCTCCAGCACTGACATTCTCTGATTCCTTCTTTTAGTGGGCAAGAGCTATAGTCATCTATTCAACCAGGGCTTATTGAGTTCCTGTTGTATTCTCAGTTCTTTGAAAGTCATCATTACACCTCTGTGCAAGAAAGCAGTGGGCTTTCTGCATTGTAAATATGCTTATAAACTTCCTTATTTCTACAACTTTGTTATTTGTATAGGATCAAGGGACTGAATATGAAAAGAGATTTTTAGAGACCATCTTTTCCCTAAGCAAATACTTTGGGTTATTGATGCATCAAAGGTAATTTCAAGAGATTTTATTTGTTCTCTTTGCATGGAGACTTGTTGGGAACACACTTGCATATGTCAGTAGTCCCCTTTAGAAATATGTGAATTTCTACTCTATCTAGGATAGAGATTCTTAAGCCATTTGGTATCATGGATCCCTTTGGCAGACTGGTGAAGTTTGTAGACTCCTCAGAATACTGTTCTTAAATGCATAAAATGAAATACATGGAAGTACAAAGGAAACCAATTATATTGAAATATGGTGGTTTATGTTTATAGGAAAAGAGAAAGGTGTGATATTTATACATGCACACATAGAAGTATAGATGTACATATATGGGTAGGTATGTAATACCTACAGACACACATATAAATAAGTTCATGGACCCCAGGTAAAGAACCATTGAGCTGGGGGAATGATAACATTCCCCTCCATCTGAAGGCATGAAGATGGAAGATAGGGATGTTGAGACCTGGAAGGATTGTGGTCATCTTCTAAGCTTTACAATTTCCTGCCAGAAGCCTCTCCTCTTTCCTACCTCCCTCAAATCTCAATTAGGGCCAACCTTAGGCCTGGGCAGAGAAGGTCATCACAGAATGGTGTGAGTTCAGAGTTGGGACAATTCCCACTTCCCTTAAATCTCTCTCTGATCTGCCTGGCTGCCTGGACTGCCTTTTCTGTAGGACAGGTCATCTCTCCTAGGGAGAGTGCAAGATGAGGTAAGGAATAGGAATTAGGAGAAGGGCCCAAGGTCACAGCCTCCCAGAACAAAATGGAGAGTATAGAAGGACCCTGGGATCATAAGCAGGAAGGGAATGAGGAATGTTAATAATATGCAGTATTTAAATAGCAATTTCAGGCTCTCAAAGCCCTTAACACATGTTATCACATATGGTACTCACCACAACCTCCTTAGGTAGGTGTTTATTATTAACTTCATTTTTACAGATGAGGAAAC
This sequence comes from Phascolarctos cinereus, assembly GCF_003287225.1. Classification (NCBI taxonomy): domain Eukaryota; kingdom Metazoa; phylum Chordata; class Mammalia; order Diprotodontia; family Phascolarctidae; genus Phascolarctos; species Phascolarctos cinereus. Next base: position 195,302,953 of record NW_027556402.1, on the reverse strand, counting down.
TGAGACTGAGAGGATAAATGACTTGCCCAGGGTCATGTATCTGATAATTGTCTGGAGGCAGAATTTAAACTCAGGTCTTCCCAGTATCCAAATCTCATACTAACTGCCAATGAGAAAGGAAAGATTTTGCTGAGGTTCATGAAGGTTTCTCATCTTTACTAAGCAACTTTCCTACAATCACTAGGTCAAGTAGGCAGAGCTAGAATTATGATCCCCACTTTTTAGATGAGTCAAGGGAGGTTAAGAAAAATTAAGTGATTTGCCTAATGTCACTCAGTTATGATACCGTAGGATAAACATTTGTTAAGCACCTAGTAAGTGCCAGCCCTGGGTTAAGCAAGTGAAAGGCAGAGACTGGATCTCAAATTGGGGCTCTCCAGATTCCAAATCTAGCCTTATCCTGATACTTAGCACAATGCCTGGAATATGGTAGATGTTTAATAAATGTTCAGTGACGGAAAATTTTTTTTTCTGAGGGTCACCTCTGCGTTTAGATGTAACCTATTCACCTCAGTTCAATTAACAAATATTTATGAAATAGTGAGAGAGTGAGCTTCAGAGCTAGGAGTAGCTAGGTTCACATCCCACCTCTGACACCTTTCCTTGTGACCCTACTAAGTCACTGAACATCTCATTGCTCTAGGCAAGTCTCTGATTCTTAGTTGTAGAGAATGTGGTGTAGAAGGAATATAAGAAGTTATCGAGTTGAGATCTCCTGACACTGCAGAAATTTATTCTGTAGCACTCCTGGCAAGGTTCACAAAGCTTTTTCCTTGAACAGTTCTAGTGAAAAGAAGTTTCCTCATGCACAGGTAGCTGGTTTTATTTTAAATGGCTCTAATGGTCAGGATACTTGTCTCTTCAACTGCGACTGAAATCCACCTCACTCCAGCATTTCCACATTATCCCTAGTTCAGGTTGGCTCCATGTCTGACAAACTCACTGCTCATTTCTGAAAAATAGACTGCAGTGTAGGTAGAAAGCAGACTCAACTCTAAGGGTGGTATGCAGTGGAGAAGAAAGAACACTGGGTTTGGAGTCAGAGGATAGAGCTGGGTGATGCTGGATGAATCACCTCATTCTCCTGATTTCTTCTTCTTTTAAACGAAGAGCTTGAGCTGGATGACCTCTAACACCCCTTATAGCTCAAATAACCAAAAAAAACCCAAACGAAAACAAAAACCCTTCATCTTGCCATTCATAGACACTGGTTCTTGGAGTTGCAAAATGGGAACGCTCTCTCTATCTCTCTGTCTCCATCTCTGTCTATCTCTCTGTGTGTCTCTGTCTCTATCTCTTCTCTCTGCCTACCTCTCTGTTGGTCTCTCCTTTTCTTTCTCTTTCCTTCACTCATTCCCTTTCTACCTCTCTCTGTATGTCTTTGTCTTTCTTCTTTTCTTTATCTTTCCTTGCCCTCCACCCCTCCTTCCTTTCTCTCTCCCTTCTTCTCTTCCCCTCCCGCCCCCGCCCCAGATTGTATATAGAAATGGGATTGCATTAGTTGCAATAGTTGTACATAGCCAGGAAAGGGAGTCAAGTGCCTGAAGTACTTTGCTGGAAGAATGAGCAAAAACAGAAACAAAAAACAATGGAGATGTGGAACTGGGTAAAGTCAATAAAATGAGGCATGAGGTACACCATCAAAACTAAGGCAAGAACAGGGTCAGAATTAGGGCAGAGATAGAGTAGAGTTTGAACGTGAACATAGCCAGATAGAAATATGAAGCAGCATTTCAGGAACTGGTTCAGCAAATTCCTTGTGAAACTCTTCAATTCAATTAAAACTGCAAACATGTATAGGGTGCTTACTATTTACAAGGCAATGGAGGAGCTCCAGAAGTCAGTAAGTCAAGGTCAATAGGATGAAATCTTTGTTTTACTTGTGTGATCTTGGGCAATTACCTTGATTTCTCTGGGCCTCAGTTTCCTTACCTGTAAAATCAAGAGGCTGGACCTGATGATCTCTAATGCCATTTCCAGTTCTATCCACTTCTAGGATCCTAACGGAGTTCAGGATCTAATTGGAGGTGATATCTATAATACCGAATAGAATGTTTGGATTATAAGAGGAGTACAAACAGAGGTATCCTGGGAAGGATGGACTCTTTCTGATTAAAAGAATTAGGTTCTCCTTCCTGAGAGAGATGGCATTTATTCTGGGTCTTTAGAAGATAAGAGCATAGATTTAGAGCTGGATGGGACCTTACAGGCTGTTTTGTCTAGATTCTTCATTTCACAGATGAAGAAACTGAGGCCCAGGGAGGTTGAGTGACTTGTCCAAAGACATAAAACTAGTAAATGGTTAAGCAATAATTAAGTAAGTAGAGATGGGAGGGGGTGGGCATTCCACGTGTTCGAATATAAGCTTAACTAAGGTATAGAGGCAGGAAGGCATAGGATGTATTTGCAGAATGTAGACCAGGACAAGGCTGGAAAACTAGGGTGGATTCAGATTGTGTAGAGTTTCGAATGCCAGGCAAAAGAGAACCTTAAAGGGCCATCAGACTGTTAGCCTTGGGAATCGACAACGATTTTGTTCCTGTGGATTCCAACTGGTTTTTGATGACTTTAAAGAGACCAAAAAAAAAAAAACCCTGCTGAGCACAGTTAACATCTCTAATGAAATACTCATGCAACCTGAGTGTTGGAAATAATCTCTCTGTGTAGGCACAAAGCCTCCTGGAGACACAGTGCCAGCACTAAAAAGGGGAACAAAGGAATCATAGAATCTTAGAATTAAAAACACAGAATGATAGAATCTGAAAATGATAATATCTTAGAATTACAAATCTAGAATAATAGAATCTTGGAATTATAATTAGAAACAGAATAAGAATCATGGAATTTCTGAATCAGAATAAAGTATTTTTTACTTAGGATTAGAATCTGTTGCCCATAATTTTGACCATGAGTGACCCAAAGGGCAATGGAGACAGACATGACAGGCATCAGCCAGATATAGTGTGTAGGGCAGGGTGTTTCTGATCAAATTGATAAACTTCCAGGGTGGTGATCCTTTGTCTGGGATTTTGATTGTATCTTCCAATGGAGGATGTGGATATGCACATATAGAACCTTATTGAGAAATCCTGGGAAAACTGAGCACAGACCAATAAGTAGCAGAGGTAAGAGTAAATCTGGGCATTTGAGATGGAAAAAAAAAACAGAAACAAGTCAACAACTACTAATGGCTGCCTTGGAGTGAGAGGTATTGCCCCGTTGTACATGATTTCACCTGTGCAGCCCAACTCAAAATTTCTAGACTCTGAGATCTTGGCTGTGGCATAACCTTTATTCTTGAGAGATGGCAGCCGGGGAGAGGAGAACCATATGGCTGAGTAGTGAGAGAACCTAATTATAGCCTTTGGGAAAGAGGACATGGGATTTCCTGGATTGTTCCAAGTTTCTAGACTTCTAACACTCAGCCTCCTGGATAGAAGCAGAGGGGAAGATTTCCTGGGCAATATCATGGCAAGTTCATGGAAGGTTTGGAGAACTAGCCTCCTAAATGCAAAGGGAGGAGTTCATAGACAGCACCAAGATCTTGGAAAGAAGAGGATCACATATGTGGACTCTGAGTATTTGAAAAAACTGTAAGTGACTGAACAAAGGGACAAAACAACCCAAAACCCTGAGCTTTGCTAGCCACTATTGTTTTAAGTTGTCTGCTTATTGCGGGTTTGATGGGAGGAAAATTGTCTCTGTCAACATTCCATCCCATGGGAAGTTAAGATTAGGACCTTATGGTAGCCTCTTAAAGATAGAGGCTTGTATAGATTCCTTTTCTCTAAGGCTCAGCCTAGCTAAATGTGGAGGTTCTTATGAATAGTACTCTGGTCACTTGGGGACAAATTATTTGGCTAAAGCAACCTATGAAAAAGGAAAAATATGGGTGATCTCTTTAATAGTGTGCCTCTCTCTTGCTTCTTCAGTGATGGAGATAGTGTGGCAGAAAATTGTAAGTTTAGGCCTTTTATAAACATTAGCTGTTAGTACTGTAAATATGAGAACCTTGTCCAATGACCAATGAGTTGACCTAACATATTGGAGGAACTGAACCATATTGTTGCTATAAATGAAATCAGATGACATAAGAAAGTTGTAGCTAAATGGAAGGATGACTCATACATTCTCCTTAGAGAGGCCAATAGAAAAGTAGATGGAGTCGATTTTATCATGTGCCCAAAGGCAATAAGAAACATTATTAAAAAAAAAACCCAACACTTGGTCATCTTGAAATGCAGTGCTCATAATGAACACAAGCAAAAAGGACATTCTGAAATTTACTGCAGCTTATGTTCTAACATCTGTTGCAGAGAATGGGGAGGTAGAGAAATTTTAGGAAGAGCTCCAAAAGACTTTCTAAGTATAATCCTTAATATTTTGTGATTTTAATACAAAGGTGGGCATAGTGGGAGACAACCCAAAATTGTAAATATGGTTTACAATTATGAAAAAAGGATATAAAGGCTTCTTGGCTACAAATTTCATGCCTAAATAGTAATACCTTCTTTCAGGAAAAGAGTAGGAAGGGGGCGGAGTCAAGATGACAGAGTAAAAACAGTGACTTGCTTGAGCTCTCCCCCAAACCCCTCCAAATATCTGTAAAAAATGGCTCTAAACAAATTCTAAAGCAGTAGAACCCACAAAAAGACAAAATGAAACAAATTTCCAACCCAAGACAACCGGGATGGTTGATCAGAAAGGTATATCACGCAGGGCCGGTAGAGGAGCGTAGTTCTACCTGGGCGCGCAGGCCTCAGTGAACCTGGAGCAGGCCTCAGAGGAGTGAATCAAGGGCAGCTATGATGGTTTCCAGACCTCTCAACCCAAGAATGCCAAATACAACTTAGAAGGTTAATAGGAAAAGTCTGTGTCTGCAGTGAAAGAGAAGTGCAGGGTCCCAGCCCCAGTTCCTGAGCTCATCCCTGGGGCAGCGACTGCTTCCAGAGCTTCTGGGCCACAGACTGAGGGGGAATCGAGTGGCTGAGCAGAGGGAGATTGCAGGGATTTCTCTGATGGTGGAGGATTCTCTTGCTTTGCCTGTGCTTGGATCTGGGTCACAGTTCTGGGCAGTGGTCCTGGGGTGGTGAGGAGGAGCATTGGCATGGTGGAGCTTGTAGTGGTTGTACAGAGAAAATCCTCTTCACAATTCCAAGAAAGAAAAGAGTGCTTGTGGTCACTCATAGACCAAAGCACAGGCCAGGAAAAGAGTAAACACCTTGCCCCTGATTATAGCAACTTGGAAGAACTGAAAATTTACAGGTCCCTAGAAGTATCTCTGAAAATAGCTGCACAAACCCCCTGAAGCTTGGGACAGTACATTCTCCACATTGGAAGCAGACCCCTAGCTTAACTAAGAGTCTATAACTCAAGCAATTGGCTGAGATTATCAGCAAGCAGCGCAAAAAGAGTCAGACTATAGAATCTTAATTTGGTGACAAAGAAGATCAAAACATGCAACCGGAAGAGAACAACGAGTCAAAGCTCCTACATCCAAAGCCTCCAAGAAAAATATGAATTGGTCCCAGGCCATGGAAGAGCTCAAAAAGGATTTTGAGAAGCAAATAAGAGAAGCAGAGGAAAAACTGAGAGTGATGCAAGAAAATCATGAAAAACAAGTCAACAGCTTGCTAAAGGAGACCCCCAAAATATTTAAGAAAATAATACCTTAAAAAATAACCTAACCCAAATGGCAAAAGCGGTCCAAAAAGCCAATGAGGAGAAGAATGACCTAAAAAACAAAATTGGCCAAATGGAAAAGGAAGTCCAAAAACTTACTGAAGAAAATAATTCCTTAAAAATTAGCATGGAGCAATTGGAAGCTAGTGACTTTATGCAAAATCAAGACACTGTAAAACAAATTCAAAAGAATGAAAAAATAGAAAACAATGTGCAATACCTCATTGGAAAAATAACCAACCTGGAAAATAGATCCAGGAGAGATAATTTAAAACTTATTGGACTACCTGAGAGCCATGATCAAAGAAATAGCCTTTCAAGAAATTATCAAGGAAAACTGCCCTGATATTTTAGAACCAGAGAGCAAAATAGAAATTGAAAGAATCCACCGATCACCTCCTGAAAGGGATCCCCAAAGGAAAACTCCTAGGAATATTGTAGCCAAATTCCAGAGTTCCCAGGTCAAGGAGAAAATATTGCAAGCAGCCAGAAAGAAACAATTCAAATATTGTGGAAACATAATCAGGACAATACAAGATTTAGTAGTTTCTACATTAAGGGGCTGCAGGGCTTGGAATATAATATTCTGGAGGGCAAAGGAGATAGGATTACAACCAAGAATCACCTACCTAGCAAAACTGAGCATAATCCTTCAGGGGAAAAAATGGATATTCAGTGAAATAGAAGACTTTCAAGCATTCTTGATGACAAGACCAGAGCTGAATAGAAAATTTGAGTTTTGTATATGACTCGAGAAACATGAAGAGGTAAACAGGAAAGAGAAATCATAAGAGACTTATTAAGGTTGAACTGTTTACATTCCTGCTTGGAAAGATGATATTTGTAACTCATGAGTCCTTTGTCAGTATTAGAGTAGTTGGATGGAAAAATTATAAGTGTATATATATATATATATATATATATATATATATATATATATATATGTGTGTGTGTGTGGTGTGTGTGTGTGTGTGTTGTGGTATGTATATATGTATAGATATATAAATAGAAGGCACAAGGTGAGTTGAAGATGAAGGGGTGATATCTAGAGAATAAAATTAAGGGGCGAGAGAGGATTATACTAGGAGAAGGAGAAAGGGAGAGGTAGAATGGGGTAAATTATCTCACATAAAACAAACAAGAAAAGGCTTCTACAGTGGAGGGGAAATGGGGGAAGGTGAGAGGGAATGAGTGAATCTTATTCTCATTGGATTTGGCTTAAGGAGAGAATAACATACACACTCAATTGGGTATGAAAATCTATCTTACCCTACAGGAAAATGGGGGGGGGAAGGGGACAAGAGAGCAGGAGGATGATAGAGGGGAGGGCAGATTGGAGGAGGGGGTAATCAGAAACAAACACTTCTAAGGAGGGACAAGGTCAAAAGAGAGAATGGAATAAATTGGGGGCAGGATAGGATGAAGGGAAATATACTTAGTTTTTCACAACATGACTACTGTGGAAGTGTTTTCCATGACTACACATGTATAACCTGTATTGAGTTGCTTGCCTTTTCAATGAGGGTGAGTAGGGATGGAGGAAGGAGAAAATTTGGAACCTAAAGTTTTAAAAAACAAAAGTTTAAAAAAATTGTTTTCCCATGCAAACAAACACTTCTAAGGAGGGACAAGGTCAAAAGAGAGAATGGAATAAATTGGGGGCAGGATAGGATGAAGGGAAATATACTTAGTTTTTCACAACATGACTACTGTGGAAGTGTTTTCCATGACTACACATGTATAACCTGTATTGAGTTGCTTGCCTTTTCAATGAGGGTGAGTAGGGATGGAGGAAGGAGAAAATTTGGAACCTAAAGTTTTAAAAACAAAAGTTTAAAAAAATTGTTTTCCCATGCAACTGGGAAATAAGTTATACAGGAAATGGGGTATAGAAAACTATCCTGCCCTATAGGAAAATTGAAGGGGAAGTGGATAAGAAAAGGAGGGAGAGATAGAAGGGAGGGCAAATTAGGAGAAGGAATGCTCAGAATGCATTTGGTGGGGGGAGGGATGAGATGGGGAGAAAATTTGGAACTCAAAATCTAGTGGAAGTGAATGTTGAAAACTAAAAATAAATAAATTAAATAAAAAAAAGAAAAGAATAGGAAGATGCTGGGCATAGGAAGTATTGAACATCACAAAAATGAAATTGACTCTGTATTAAAGATAGGAAATAGACAGTTAACAATTTGAGAGTCATTTTCTAACCTGTATACAATCAATCTATAAACTTGGTAGAACTTATATCAAAATGAACACCAAATGGTGAGAGACAGTAAAGATAAGAAGATACAGTATGTAACTTCAACAACTCAAATCTAACCTATTCAAACAAGTTACTGGTATAAAAAAAATGGGAAATAGATTTTGATGACTCTTTGATTATCAATATCAAGCAAGATATAAGACTCATGCTTATCAAAAATGTTTGCCATTGTCAGAGAGACATCTACCACCGAATTCAAGCAGGTGAGGAAATCCACATAGATGGTATGGTCCTCTGAATTTTTTATTTATATGACATTGAACTGATTGTATTAGGCCCTTAAATACCATAGATCCCTCTAAACAAGATCCACAACCTCTTAAAAGAATGTACCCTAACTGTGCACATAGGAAAAAGTAAGTAGATGAGGAACATTTATTGCCCAAACTACAATACACAGTTGGATACTCAACTTGTACAAATGGATCATCAGTACATATGTCTTGATTGGATATTGTGAATGGAAAATGACTTGGGATCAGAACTGATTAGGAGGAAGACAGCAACCTAGATTACCTTTAGAAAATAGTACAGAACTTTCAACTATCCCAAGATGATCCCTGACACAATCTTTCTCCTCCCCCATCTTTTCCCACATAAATATTCTTTCATGAAAACATTGGATACCACAGTCCCGGAAGGTTCATAATTAGAGGTTACCCAAAGTGCAATGGAATAATATTCCTGATTAACATTAATTAATATACAGGAAGTAACATAAAAGATCATTTGGTGTGCATCAAATAGAATAGAAAAGGTAATAGGGTCGTGTCAAATGGTTGGGGGAGAGCTGTCCAAGTGCTGACCTTGTAGTGCTAGAAGATTAAAAAGACCTAGAGGAAAGCTTTTAACATATTAGATAGATTCTAATGGAGAATACCACATGAAGTGTATTCACTATGGCTGGGAAGACATAGATAAGTTGTGACCTTTAACATTGGGAGGATTACCTACACTAGTCATATTATGAAACCTTTGATATATATAAATATATAATTGTGGGACTTTACCTTAATCTCCATTAAATTTAGTCTTATCAAACTCAAGTCATCAGTCTAACCTATTAAGGTCTTTTTGTATCCTGATTATGTCATCTAATATGTTTGCTATCTATCCTGATTTTTGTATCATCAGTAAATCTCACAGTCTTACGTTCTCCTTCTTCATCGAAGTCATTGCTGGGCATGTGGTACAGCACAAGACCAAGAACAGTTTCTTAGAGCATGCCTCTAGAAATCTCCTTTCATGTTGACATTGACCCGTTAGTGACTACTCTTTGAGTCCGATCATTAAAGCACAGTCAGTGAAAGGCAATGTGGTGTTAGAGGAGAGAGTGATGGACTTGGAGTCATAAAGACCTGCATTTAATTTCTGCCTCAGGTGGTTACTACCTGTGTGACCCAGGCAAGTCAATTAATCTCTCTGGGCCTCTGTAAAATGAGGGAGTTGGTCTCAGTCACCTCTAATGACACTTTCAGCTTTATTTTTATGATCTAACTTGTACTATTATTGAACCCTCATTTCTCAATCTTGGTCTCAGTGATAGCATGAGAAATTTTGTCAAATGCTTTGATGAAATCAAGCATTCCCCTAATTTACTAATCTAGTTACCCTATTCAAAAAAGAAAAAGAGGTTAGTCTGGTATGACCTATTCTTGATGAAGCTATATAAGTTTATATTAATTAGTATTTCCCTAAATTCTCAAAAAAACCCAGTCCTTAAAAACATATTCTAGAATGTTTCCATTATAGCCACTCCCTCAAGGATGTTGCTGTGGAAACTCGATAGGGCTGGAAAATGTCTACATGCAGACTTATACACTATTTACCTAGAGTTCTCTGAATTTCTCAGGGGTTTTGATTTTGGGAGGAACTTTTTTCCACCAAGAAGTTGTCTACTTGAGATGTAGGGAAGTCATGTTGAGAGGGAGAGAAGAGTTAGACTGTAATGTGTTCTGGGTCCTTGTGCTTCTCTTGCTGAGCCCTCAGAGAATGAGATTAGGCAATATCTTGGAGGGCAGGTCATTCAAGTGGTCCTCAGATCTTGGGGGGGATGGTGGAGCATGCAAGAAGGTGGGGACAGATGTGCTTGGGTGGGCCAGAAGACTAAACATGATGAGAATGAGAGAATCCAGGTAACAATGCTTCTCTTTCCTGATTTCCTACAGTACTGTAGAAACTGTACAGTATAGTTTTCCCTTACCTGTTCAATCACCCTACTTCCCATTTCTTCTCTATCCAAGGAAGGGATGGGAAAGAAGTTCATTAGTAGTTATTTTAGTATAAGAGTAACAGCCTGAACTTTTAAATGCTTATATGCTATTTGAAATGGATGTTCAAACCTGTTTGGCCTCTTATAATACTTTGTGTCCAAGGCTATAAGCACACAGTTTGGGATTGAGAAAGGGGAGTTTAGCCCAAAAAAGAGAGATTTTCCTCAGCTCAGGCTAAAGTAGGAAATAATCTGATTAGAAAGAATTACAGAATTACATTTTGTAATGTTAGCAGTGTCTGAGTTATACCTACCCCCTAGACTGCTCAGATCCAAGAGGGAGACTGAACAAGGAAACAAATGAGTAGCAATGAAGAGGCAGAGATTGCTATGCTTGTTCAATTGATCACCCTCCCGTAGCATCTAGCCAATTCCCCATTTAGCTGCATAAGGAATTTAAATCCTTGGCTTCTAATCTGTATATTTTATTTCTTTGCTTTAAAGAAATGGACAACACTTAACTTTCTCCCTTCAAACACCCTAGATTATTCTGCCCCCTCACTACTGGTTTTCCCACCCTGGAGATGCCTTCACTCCTGTGGCCCTCCTCTCAGATTGCTCAGTCCCTAGCTGGGGCCACCATTTCAAGAGTTACCTATGCCTCTTTGGACTTTTCCTTGCCCTTTATATGAGTACTCCTACCCCTTTCCAATTACATTTTATGCATTGTTTTCTCCCATTATAAACTTCTTCAGGACTGAGACTGGCTTTTTTTGTTTACATTTTTTTTCCAGCCCTTAGCACAGTGTCTGGAATATAGTAAGTATTTCAAGTAGCAGAATTGGGATTTTGACTCCACATTCAACATTCTTCCCACTCTAAAGCAGATTTAGCATGAAGGGAGTATGGGGTGAGAGATACTGAAGCCACCCCAACAGTGAAAGTGCACATTACACTGCATTCAACATCAGGACAAATTAGGGAACACAGTCTCATTTTCTTAAGAAGGGGACTGAAGTCTTTTCACAATACCCATTAATTAGGGTAGCAGCAGCAAACAAACAACAATTTTCTTTCTGTTCAAATCCTTGGGATGGGTTGGGGGGAGGATGATTTCTTTAGTTTGGGTTTTCTCTTAGGATTTTACAAACTCAGGGCCATAAGGCAACTCAGCAACCATCCATTCCAGATATCACCTCTATGGCTTCAACAAAAGGAAGTCATCTGGCCTCTGCTTAAATATGTCATAGGATAGAGAAGTCACTACTTAATGAGTCACCCCAACTTTACTGTAGAGCTTTCATTATTGGAAAGTTTTTTCCTAATCCTAATGTCAGTGTGTTCTATCTTCCTTGCCACTCCACTCCTCTTTCCCACATCGATCCTAATTCTGCTAAGACCATTCACAACAACCTGATTCCTTTTTTTACTCCACAACTCTCCAGCTACCTTGTAGACTTTAGACATAGAAGAGAATTTTGAGATTACGTAGGTCAAAAGCCTCATTTTTTGAAGATAGAAATCATTTCCCATCTGCATATTCTCTTCTCTGAGATTAAAAATGCTCAGGTCCTGTGTAACACCCATTTTAGCCATCTTCTCTTTCTTAACTCACACTAGTAAGTTAGGCCCCATTGGGTAGGAATATCAGGTTCAAGGTACCCTGTATTCTGAACTTCTAAAGTGACCTGCAAGGTACTGTCATCCAGCTTCTGAGAAGATTCAAGGAGGTGGGGATGGGGAGGCATGCCAGCTGTCTTCAAATATCTAAAAGGCTGTCTTAACTAAGAGAGAGTAGACCTATTCTGTTTGGCCCCCAAGGCACAGAGCCATGAGCAATGGGTAGGAGTGCCAAAGAGGCATACTTAGGCTTAAGGATTATGAGTAGTCTATAAATGGAATGAACTGCCTTAAGAAGTGATGAGTTTCCCCTCTGTGGGAGTCTTCAAGCATAGTCTGGACAACCTCTTAACCTGATAGAATAGATTCAGAGGTAGAAGGGATCTTAGAAGCCTTCAAATCCAGCCCTCTCATTTTAAGGATGAAGAAGCTAAGACTGAGAGTACTTAAGTGATTTGCTCAGGGTCATCCAATTAAAAATGTATGAGGCAGGATTTAAACACAAGTCTTCCTTACTCCAAGCCCAGAGCCTAACCATTGCACTACCTAAAGGGTATTGCTTCACTAAAGGGAATTCCTTTCATGCAGGAGTTGGAGTACATAATTGATGAAGTCCCTTCTAACTCTTAAGTCCTGTGATTCTGGGTATAGAATGAAGAGAGTAGACTAGATTGCATTTGGGGATTTGTGCTGGTGCTTATAATTTTGATCTTTGTCACAAAGAAACGTTGTTGTTGTTGTTTTTTAAGACTGCTCTCTTCCCAGTGATGCTTTATGTCTGTGCATCATGGAACACCATGATCTCAGAAGAATCATGATGACTGGTTACCCAGAAGGCAATGGAGAGGTACACTAATGACAGCACATTTACAGAATGACATGTGAAAGAAGTGGGAAAAAATACAGCATCAAGGGCATGCATCACTGGGACAGTTGATAGGTATAGAAGGAAGACTGCCAGAATGCCAAAGCCACCAACACTTCATGAGACCTACACCTTCAGTGCATTGAGGAAATAGGTGATTTGGATATAGAGGCTAGATCTGGAGTCAGGAAGACAAATTCAAAACAGAAACTTCCTAGTTGTGTGACCCTAGACCAATCACTTCACCTGCCTCAATTTCCTTAATTGTAAAATAGAATAATAGTAACACCTCCCTCCCAAGGTTGATGTGAGGATCAAATGAGATAATACTTGTAAAGCACTTAGCTCCGTGTCTGGCATATAGTAGGTGCTTAATAAAGGCTTGTTTCTGCCATTGAGTACAACTGCTATCGATGATTTGTGGACACACATGGGCAAGATTTTGCACTGGTTGGGCTGTGATCCACATTGGTGGAGGGAGCACCCTAGCCCCTGAGATCATGGATTCATCAAATCTCCAACCCTTCTGCTCATATAGTGCTGCTAAATTGGCAAGGTGTCTCTCTCATTGGCTTCTCACAATGCCTTGATTTTTACCATTAGAGAATCATCTCTTTTCCTTAAAGTATCACTGGGCCCAGCAGTCATCTTTTGACCTGCAAATTTCTAGTAGAGAAGACTACAATAAACTGCATTCTCTCCTCCCTCCTGAATTCTAATCCCACATTACCAACTGCTTGCTCAAAATCTTTCCTTAGATGTCCCATGGACATCACAAGAACGATATGTCCAAAATAGAACTGGGTACATTTCCCAGAGTCTCTCTAATATATCTTCCCCATAGCTGGCAAACTGGTATTTCCAAACATATTTTTGACTATGTCATTCCCCTACTCAAAAATCTTCCATTTCCCTTTCCTTGCTTGCCTATACTATAAATACAAACTCTTCAATTAGGGATTATAAGCCCTCCATAATATGGCTTCCACTTATCTTTACAATACGATTTCAGATTAATTCCCATTTATCCTCTCTATTCCAGTCCAACAAGCATGCTAGCTGTTCCCCATATGTAATATTATATCTTTTATTTGTGCTTTGTACAGGTTCTGCACCTCTGATCTCCTCCCCCTTTCCCCACATCTGCCACCCCTGCAAATGTGGAAACCCCTCTCTCCTTACTTCTTCTTCTTAGAATCCCTATCTTGCTTCAAAGCACAACTCAGGCATCACCTCCTACGTAAGGCCTTTCTTGATCCCCCTAGTTATTAATTTCTAGAAGTTACCGTCTGTGTTGGTGAAGAAAATTCCCACACTGGGAGTTCCTAATACTGAGGAAATCACAGATCCTTCTCATAACTGAAATGTTAAATAAATGCACTCTACTACTGTTGTTGTTGTTGTTAGTATCATTGTTCCTCCAGTCCAAACTTCTGTTCTTTAGGGCTAGGATCTTAGCTAGTTGGCAGGACAAAAGGATATTATAAATGAAGTCATAGGTAAATTTGTAGCTTATAACAGGTTCTTCCTCAGGAGGAATTTACATGTTAGAAGATGAAGACTGGACCCAACAATGCTTTAATGCAAAAGAATTACTTCTGATGGTGGAATCACAAGCAATGAGATAGACCAGTAAGAGAGGTATTTGGGGGGAATGGGTGGTCCCCAGGACAACTAAAATCACACCACACTGACCTTTCATAGATCTATATATTATTCCTCGATTCATGGAATATTATCTGAAGGCAAGGGATCTTAACCTGAGGTCCATAGAGCCCTCCCTTCCCATACACACACACACACACACACACACACATATTCATACACACACATGCATATATATGGCTTATTTTGTAATTCTATGTATTTTATTTTATATATTTAAAGACATAATTCTGAGAGGGGGTTTATAGACTTGGCATGGATGCCAAAGGTTAAGAACCCCTGATTTAAGGGCTTTCCAGTGGAAAAGGAATGAAACCTATTTCACTTGGCCTCTGTGGGACTTATAATTCAGAATATTAGATCTGGAAGGTGCTATAGAATACAAGTTGTTAGAGCTGGAAATGACCCTTGGCAACTTCAGTCATATTCCCTCAATTCACAGATCAAGAACCTGAATAACAGGAATGTAGGCTCTTTGATGACAGGGGTGGTTTCATTTTTGGCTTCGTATCCCCAGTGCCTGACACTTTACCTCTCATATAGTAGGTGGTTATTAAATCCTCATGATTAAGTGGCTGCCAAAAGTCATATTTTGAGTGGATGGAAAAGAAAGCCCTGGGATCCAGGAATCGCTGACTTTCATTCAATTCCGTATTCTTTCACACTTATCTGTTAGCCTAGCCTTGGATATGTCTGTAGGCGGGTGAGGGAGAGATGTGCAGGAAAGGAAGGATGGATTTGTAGTTACAAGGAGAAGAGACTGATAAAACTTGATAGAAGGTTTTTGTTTTTGTTTTTCCCCAAGATCCAAAGTCATTGTCATGTTTCAGTCCACAGATCACTAAAATGTCAGAGTTGGAAGGGAACCCAGTAATCCTCTAATCCAAATCATACCTGAAAAGATTCTCTGCTGCAACATACCTGCTTAAACCCATAGGAAGAGGAACCTTCTACCTCCCTAAACTAGCACATTTCACTTACGGCTAGCTCTAATTGTTTGGGAGCTGTGATCTTCTTTTCCTTGGCACCAAGCCTAAAGCTGCATCTTCACAATTTCTGCCTATTGTTTGTGTTACTGCTTTCTGGGGATCAGCTGAACAACTCACAGAATCACAGAATTTGAGAGCCCAACCCATAACTAAAGGAATCCCCATTATAACTTCCCAGATAAGTGGTTGCTCAGACTGTTCTTGAACACACACACACACACACACACACACACACACACACACACATGCATGCACAAAAAACCCCCAAGAAAAATAAAGAACATGAAAAAGTATGCTTCAATCTGCATTTTAATTCATTAGATCTCTCCCTGGAATGGATAGCATTTTTCATCATGGGTCTTTTGGAATTGGCTCTAATCATTGTCTTGATCAGAGTAACTAATTCTTTTGTATCTGATCAGTGCTACAACATTGTTTTTACTGTGTACACTGTTTTCCTGGTTCTGTTCACTTCACTTTACATCAGTTCATGCAAATCCTTCCAGGTTATTCTGAAACTATCCTGCTTATCATTTCTTATAGCACAATTGTATTCCATCACAATAAAATAGCACAACTTGTTCAGCCATTCCCCAATTGACAGGCATGAATTGTTCTTGAAGAAGTCAGACTGGCTCTGTGGAATCATTGCTTTCCTCTCCAGATGTTTGGCGATCATTTTAATGATTCATTCCTGAATTTTTTGAGGAATCACAGCTCATTGATTTATAGCTTGAAGACTCTGTTCTCTTTCTATTTTTTTAAAAAATCAAGACATTTGTCCTTCTCAAATATTGTGGTTCCATTTTCTATGATCTTTCAAATATCCATGGCAGTCATGCATTCCAAGTCTTTTGGAACCAGTGGAGGTAGTTCATGTGAGCCAGGGGACTTGAATACATCTAAAGTGGATAAGCACCCTAAGTCTCCTTACTTATCTTGGGCATCAACTTTTTTAGTCATCTTTGTTTTCTTTTCCATTGCAAAGGCTATTCTCCTTTGCAGAGAAAACAGAAACAAAATACAAATTAAGCAGCTCTACCTTTTTTCTGCTGTCAGTTATCATTGTCCCATCCACCCCAAATAAATATGCTATCTCTTCTTCAATCCTCTTTTTTTCCCCTCTCCTAATATAGTTACAGCATTCTTTGCCCACTCCCCTCCCCTTCTTGTCCTTAACTTCCCTCATTGGCCTCAGTTCATTCTGAGTTTTAGCATTTCTGATACTACTTTTATAATACTATACCACATTTGTATTTATTTTCTGTTACCTGTCTTTGCTTCCATATTTTGCACATTTTGTTTTAAAACCAGAGGTAGTTGGTGAATTCTCTGAGCTTCCACACTGATCTCTTCAGATAAATCTCATTTTCTCTCCTCACAGGAATTATTTCTCTTTGCATCTTCAACAAGTCATTCTTATCTTCCATTTCTCCTGGGTTGACTTTCTCTGAAGCATTTTACTTCACAGGATCCTATCTATCTTTTCTTTGAACATTTTGGAAAGTGCTTTTTCAAAATCTAGGGTGCATGTCAGATTATGTCCAGATTTTTCCTCTTTCCCTAGTACTATAGAAGGGAGTGGTCACTTCCTCCTAAGTTTCCCATCATTTCCTCACCAACAATCAAGTTACTTCCTGTTGGTGAATAGCATATTGGAATTGGATTTCCTTTCTTGGTTCCTTCATGAGGACAGAGTATAACAGAACTGCCATTTCCTGATTCCTAGAAACTAGATGTCTCTTTATGTAGCTTTGTTTTGGCTTCCATGTTACACTGTTGACTCACATGGAGCTTGCAGTCCACTAAACCCTCCATATCTTGTTTCAGATAAACTGCTATTCATCCTGCTTCACCCATCTTGTACTTGCAAAATCCAAGGGTGAGACTTTATATTTTTTCCTATTAAATTTCCCTTTATTAGATATAACTTAATCTTCTAGCTTGTTGAGATCTTTGTGGCTACTGACTATTATCTAGTGTTTTAGCTATTCCTGCCAACTTTATGTCACCTGAAAATGTGATAAGTTCAGTTTTTGAGACTAAGATTATATCTTATCTCCAAAAGATTGTTGTTGCTTCTCAGACATGGCCACTGAGCTGGGATCTCACAGCCTACTTCATTGAGATGGTTGGCTATCTGCCCATTGTGCTGAAGAATCAGGCAGGGAATCCACATGTTAGGGAGAGGGAGACAGTGCTGTTCACAAAGATGGGAGCTGGACTGACATCCCTGTCCATGTCACTGGACCAATGTTATTTCCCCAGGACTGTGAACTCAGGCTCCTTAATTAACTACAGGAAGGGAGCTTCCTTTCTAAGTTGCTGAAAAGTAGTCCCTTGTTCTGCCTCAGTTCCAGGCCTAGCACCTAGCACAGTGCTGGAAACAGTAGATAAAATGCTTGTTGAATGAACAAGTGAACAAATGAATGAATGAATGAATGAATGAATGATTGGGAGTCACCTATCTTTCTCTAATACTTCAAGGGGCATGAGGATCATGTAGGCTTCAAAATGATCTGTGAGAAAAACCTGGAAAGACGTACATGAACTGATGCTGAGTGGAGTGAGCAGAACCAGAAGAACATTATGTACAGTAACAGGAACATTGTATGATGACCAGCTTTGATAGACTTAGCTCATCTCAGCAATATAATGATCTAAGAAAATTCCAAAAGACTCATGATGGAAAATACTATCCACATCCAGAAAAAGAACAAGTGAGTCTGAATGCAAATCAAAGTACACCATTTTCTCTCTTTTTTTCTGTCTTTTGGTCTTTCCCTTTTGTTCTGATTATTCTTTCACAACATGACTAATGTGGAAATATGTCTAAAAATGATCTGTGAAATTCTGCCCTTTCAAAAAACAAATATTACCTTATGTCTAAGAAAGCTTAAGACTTTTTCAATGTACATCCAGATTACTTCCCTATTTAGATCCTTATGATAATCTGGTGAGGTCAGAGACTGTTATCCTCACTTTACAATGAAGGAAACTGAGGTCTAGAGAGGTTTTAGTGGCCCAGCATCATAAAATGACAGAACCAGAATTCTACTTTTATTCTCTTGACCACGTAATCTCATTTTGTTTCCACTGCATCTGGCTCTTAATTGTAACCTGTGATTAGGTCCAGGGAAAAGAAATGGTATGCTATCCTGCATCCCAAAGACAATACTCATTAAGTTTTAGTCTTCTTCCCATAACCACTGTTTTTTTTCTTTTTAGGCAATTGGAGCTAAAAGACTTGTCTAGGGCCACATAACTAGTAAGTGTCTGAACCAGATTTGAACTCAAGTCCTCTTGACTCCAGGACTGGTGCTCTATCCACATTACTCTCAAACATTTTATTCATTCTTTCATAAAGGCAGCTAGGTGGTGTGGTACATAGATTGCGGACCTGAAATTAGGAAGACCCAGAGTTCAACTTCCACCTCAGACATATACAAACTATGTGAACCTGGGTGAGTTGTTTGACTTCTCTGAGCCTCAGTTTCCTCATCTGTAAAATGAAATGGTTTGACTAAATGGCCTGTAACGTCCCTTCCATCTCTAATTCTATAATCCTGTGATTTGGAGTATTCTCTTAGCATATCTCTGCCAATCCAGATTGAAGTCATCCTTCAAAGACTGTTCAAGCTCCACCTCCTACAGGAAGCCTTCTCTGATTAACTCCAGTCCTTGCTCATCAAGTCTATTGCTTCGCATTCTTTAGATTCTAGAATGTCTGATTCTTTTTTTAAACTAGAAGGTGGAGAGGATGCCACTTTCTGCTCCCTTCTCTTCCACACTGCTGGGTATACAATAGATGCTAAATTATTGCTAAACAAATGAATTAGCAAATTCATTACCATAGATGACCGCCATTTTGAAATCCATTAGTTCCAGCTCTGCCAATAGCCAATGGCATGTGACCTCAGGTAACTTGTTTCCCTTCTTTAAGTTTCGATTTCTTCCTGCAAAAACTAAGGGGGCTGTACTGAGTAATTAATTCTATAATCCTCTCCAGTCCTGAAGTTGTATCTACTGTTTCAAAGTTCCTTCTATATCCATCATCTATGTAAGTCATATACTATTAGATCAATCTTCTGCAATACTAATCCAGGCTTGGAAATGACCACTAGATAGGTTTTGCTTGTGTTGGCTAGAAACAGAAGTTCGAATCTCTATCTGCTTTGGCTGCCTGCATGTTTCCCTAGTTGGGGGGTAGGGATGAAGGCAAGGCAGTTGGTTCCCCAACTCACTAGAAGGCAGCTGTTGTCTTAAGGAGATACAGAGTCATACGGGATTTTCCAGGCTCAAAACCTGTCAGAACAGTTGATCCTCAGAACTGGCTTTCTTTTTAGCTTTTAGACTGAATTACTCAGCCTTATGAATTAGTCCTAAACATCTCCCTGCTGCTTTTCAGAAGTAGGGTACTGTGGATGTGGAACACAATATATTTTATCAACTTTTTTTCAATATGTTGACAACTTTTGTTGAACTCCCTTTTCCTCTTCTTTTTATTTTTTTCTTATATGTGATGGCTGTCCAGGAGGGATACTTTGGGAAAAGGGGAAGATGTTAAAATGAAAGATAACAATCAAATTTTATTTAAAAATGAACACAAAATACATCAGGCCAAGAATAAATTGATAGTAGATATTGATGAGGGCCCTTAGAACATGAATGTCAGAGCTGGAAGGGGCCATGGAGACCATTCAGTTCAACCTCTTCATTTTACAGATAAGTCTGAAGCCCAGAGGAAATGACTTGGTCAAGGTCACACAGGGCTAAGAATCTAATCCAGATTTTCTGACTCCCAATACAAAGCTTTTTCCATGCTGAGCTTTAGCCATCTGAGCTTGTCAGTCAAGAATGCTTATTGAGCTCCTGTTGGGAGTTTGGGGCTGAGTGAAGAGATAAGAGACAAATAAGACAACAGTCCCTAACGTCCAAGAGCACAGAGTTGAAATATTCCCACACAGGAAAAAGTAAAAAAAAAAAAAACTAAGCATACAGTAAGTGTTGTAGGAGTTCAAAGGAGGGAAAGGTCCTTTGGGCTGGAATGGGTCAGGGATGATTTCCTGGAAATTGACACACATTTCTAAACACTTTAAAGCTTTCAAAAAATATTTTTTCCCCCACTGGCCTTATAAGGATTACTATCCCTATTATCTGCAGGAAGGGAAGAAGGAGGAGATTAAGACCGGTGATTTCGGTAGGGTAGACAGCTCCTAGTGTGGAAACCTCCTCTATCAATGCACCCCAATTTGCAGATGGAGAAACTGAGGCAGTTAGGTGGCATGGTGGAGAGAGTGATGGGCCTGGATCAGGAAGATTCATCTTCCTAAGTTCAAATCTGGCCTCAGACACTAGCTGTGTGATCCTGGGCAAGTCACTTAACTCTGTCTTAGTTTCCTCATCTGTAAAATGAGCTGGAGAAGGACATGGCAAACCACGCCAGTGTCTTTGCCATGTCAACCCCAAATCGGGTCACAAACAGTGGTACCTGACTGAAAAATGACTGAACAACAACATTTTTGGAGAGGTTATGTCCATGATTGTCCCAGATATGATTCAGACCCTAGTATCCTGTCTCCTACTTAGCTTCTATTCCAACATATGTAGCTGCCTCTCCTAAGGATACTTTTCATAATGTATATAGTCTGTGCCCTGAAAGAACTAATGCTATGGTTGGCAGGACACATGGACATGGATACACAATGTTAAGATAAGGCAAACTGAGACAAGAACTATCACTGCCTGTATGCCAGGCACTGTGCTAAGCACTTTACAAATATTATCTCATTTGATCCTTACAACAACCCTGAAAGGTTGTTATTTTTCAGTCATTTTTCAGTTGTGTCTGACTTTTCATGACCCCATTTGGTGTTTTCTTGGCAGAGATACTGGAGTGTTTTGCCATTTTCTTCTCCAGCTCATTTTACAGATGAGGAAACTGAGACAAACAGTTAAGTGACTTGCCCAAGGTCACACAGCTAGTAAGTGTCTGAGGACAGATTTAAACTCAAGAAAATGAATCTTCCTTGTTCCAGGCCCTACACTGTATCTGCTGTGCCATCTAGCTGCCCATAATCAATATTATCCTTATTTTCCAAATGAAGAAATTGAGAAAGATAGAGGTTAAATGACTTGCCCACACTCACATAGCTAGTAAGTGTCTGAATCTGGATTTGAACTTAGGTCTTCCTTACTCCAGGCCCAGTGCTCTATTCCCTACGCCACCTAGCTGCCTTAATAGAATAGATTAAGAAGGAAGGAACCATATCTTGCTGGCATTACTGTAGGGAATTTGAATCTCCTCACCTCTGTCTTGTATTCATGATGTGATCTTAGCCAAGTCCTATTCCTCTCTCTGGGTCTCAGTTTCCTCCTTTGGAAGATAAGGAAGTTAGATTAGGTGATCTCTAAGTCCCCTTCCTGTTCTGATACTTTAAGGTTTGAAGATCCAAGATCCCTTCCAGCCCAAACATCCTATGTCCATCGTTCTGGAGCTCTGGATCCTGCGGCCCTGAGTTTGGTGGGGAATAAGTGATTTCTAAGGAATTCTATGGAAACACGGCCCCTCGGGCACACAAAGCAATCTCATAGTAGATACATCTTGGCATTTGTGGTTCCTCAGAATGCACCAGATGGTTCTCTCATCGACAGAACAGGTGTTGATTATTATTGTATTTCTTTCTTAAATTAAACTATCATCCCCACAGCCCTTGTAACCAAGAAGGGGTGAGGGGAGGGTTCTGTTTGTTTTTGATCTTTTTGATGGGGGGGCTGTTTCAGCAATAAGGATTGGGTTTAAGGTAGCACTTTTCACATTCAGCTAGCTAAGTGTCCTTGGATACCTCTCCCAAGATGAGTAAATTAAACAAACATTAAGTATGTCCTATAGGCAAAGCAAGTTCAAGGAAAGTGCTGTAGTACTCCTTCAAGGAGTGTGATGTCCAGATATAATGAAAGAGCCCCTGGACCTGGAAGGAGGCAAAAAGCTTTTGGTTAATTAGCTCTGCTGCTAGGTATGCGATGCTGGGCAAATGATTGAATTCTCTTGGAGTCTCATTTTTCTTATCTGTATAATAGGGATAATAATACTTGTACTAGCTCCTTCATAGGGTTGTTGTAGGGAAACAGTTGAATAAATCCTGAAACACTGTAAATATATGAGATATATAAATGTGCCACAATAAATTGTGACATATGTGACACTGTCCTTCCCCAGCTGGGGCCCTTGGGTTATATTGCCTTCTTTAAACCTACAGAAAGGTACCCTGTTTCTGTACTAGATAGCTATTGAGGAAATGCACTACCTCAATTGGGTAGTAGATGATACTTACTACTTTTCCACCCACCTAGTGGCCTCATCAATCTCACTCTGGCAAATGCATGGGATAACCTTCCCAAGAGGCTGTATTACACCTGCTGGTCACCAGAGCATTCTCAGCCTGATAATGCCTAGACTGTTTTCCCCTGCCAAGCCCACCAGTCAGGGGTAACACTGAGGAATTTAGAACCCCGAAGGCCATGACTGAAGTTAGTTTAGAGAATGAAGTAGCATATTGCTCAAAAATATTAAAATATAAAATCTACTCTTTATCTAGGTCATGAACCCTCTTCCCATCTGAGATCCTGTTCCTCCAGTTTCCTAGTTCACAGCAATCATCCATAGGATGCAGAGACTCAATATGCTATGCCTATATAGTTTATAGTACATAGATTAAAATAAAAATGAAATATCCAATATCCTTCTATGGAGTCATTGGCCTCTAGCCCATTGCTAAACCTCTTTCCAGGTGCAGTCTAAGATGTTTGAGGATGGGGGACTCTCAATCAAATCTACCCACAACTTCTAAGAAAGGAATTAAGGAAAGGCGTCCTTATCTTATCTCAGAACCTGAAACAAGGAGATATAGGGATGATGACGAAGGAAATCAACTTTCCTGCTCATCAGCCCAATGAGATTCACAGTAGCTGGCAACCTTCAACAACTTTGTTTTCTCCTCCTGGTTCCCAGTCTCTGTTTCTGCTCTAGGAGCAGGACTTCTCCCAATTTCTCCTTCACTCTCAGGGTTCTCGATGCTCACATCTCTGGGAGCAGCGACTGCCGTAGCATCAGCCTCATGTCCTGGTAGTTTGTATCTTCCTCTTGGAAGCTTAGAAGTCTGAATTTCAAGGATTACGGAAGGAAACAAACCAGAGAACTGTGGATGCTGTAGTGTATAGATCTCACTCTACTTTTACCTTGGGTGGTGACTCCTTGCCCCCAAACAGGCAAGGACTCAGGGTAACACAGCTTCTGTGACCTCTTTGTCCTAGAAAAGTTTGGGAGAATTTCTCTCCCAGTGGTGTGTCTCACAAATTCTGGTCCATCTGTCACCCTCTGTGGAAGACTTCCTAGGCCCTAGAGTCCCTACAGAGATGAAAACAGTGACACAGAAGCACCAGCTACATTATTAATGAACTCATTTTCTAGTAGGTGGTGACCCATACACAAATAGCTATAATGCAAAATAATGTAATGGCACATGGAAAGAACACATGGATTTGGGGTCAGGGGGTCCTGAGTTTGAATACTGGCTCTGCTGTTCATTTCTAGAGTGACCTGGGTCACATAACTTAACTTCTGTGAACCTCAGTCTTTTTTTCCTCTAAAATGAGTGTTCCTTATTTACTGGCAAGATATCTTTCAGCTTAAATCCTTTATGTATATCAGAGAGGTACAAGCAGGGTGCTGATAATAGCTAGCCTTTATATAGAGCTTTAAAGTAAACAAATGACTTTACAGTTATTATTTCATCTTTATTCCTACAACAACACTGGGAGATTGGTGCTATTACAATCCCTATTTTGCAGATGAGGAAACTGGGGCAGACCAAAGTAAAGTGACTTGCCCAGGGTTTCACATCTAATAAGTATCTGAGGTCAGATTTGAACTCAGGTCTTGCTGACTCCAGACACTGCACCACTTATCTGCCTGTGAAATGAGTGGGAAGAAGTCATTATTGCCTTGGGGGTAAGGGAGAAAAGGCTTCTGGGAGTCAGTGTGGCCTGTAACTGGGGCTTAAAGGTGGGGTTGGGAGTGAGAAGGAGCATTCATTCTAACTATAGAGAACAAGGGGACTGAAGGCCCAGTGCAAAGTCAGGCTTGGCTAGAACATAGAGCATGTAGATGAGCAGAATATAAAATAAGGATGGGAAAGCTATTGGCATAAGATTGTTGCCTTTAATGCTTTATTTGAATTTGCACATAATGCTGTAGATAATAAGAAAGTGCTGCTTTGAGCAGAAGAGTGTCAAGGCCAGCTCTATGAACAAGGAAAGGGAATCTGCTTGGGATTTCTCATGTGTCCTCATGACTAACAGCAGGCCTGTGCTGAATCATAGAGGCACCATATTTTGGAATATGGGGAATTTAGGTTTGGGCTTACATATTGAATTCTGGTCCTGAGGAGTTACAAATCCTGCAACGGTGGGTAGACCTTCAAGTGCTTGGTTCTGGGACCTCTTCTCTTCTCACCTCATAATGTCTTCCTCTTTTTATGATGTCATCATATCCCTGATAATTGTCTCAATGATCATCTCTGTGCAGGTGACCTCCAGATCCATTTATCCAGTCATAGTTTCCCTCCTGAATCTAGTCCTGCATCACCAATTCTCTAGTAGACATTTCTCAATGGATGCCCCTTAGGCATCTCAAACTCAACATTTCCAAAATAAAACTCGTTGTCTTTACCCCAAATCCAGTGATCTTCCAAGCTTTCTTATTTTTTCAAGGGTTCCATTGAACAGCGTACTCTCTGATAAGGGGATGACACGTACATGAATAGCTATTATACTAAGTAATATGTGATAAGCTGTAGTATAGCAGAAAGAACAAATGAATTTGGAGTCGACTGTGTTTTCGACCTCAGAGTCATCTCTGACTCCTCATTCTCTTTCACCTCAGTTGCCAATTAGATGCCTAATCTAGTTGATTCTAGCTCCTTCTACAATGGCTCTTGCATCTATCTCATTCTGTGCACCCATATGGTGACCATCAGGCCCTCCTCACTTCTTACCTGGAGTATTTCAAAAGTCTCCTGATTTGTCTCCCTTCCTTGGATCTTTCTCCTCTGCAATTCATCCTTCACTCAGTGGCCAAAGTGATAATCCAAAATGGCAGGATTGACCAAGTCACTCCCCTGCTCAATAAACTTGAGTGACTCCCTAGTACTAGTGAGATAAAATATAACCTTATTTGGCACTTAAAGCCCTTCACAACCTGACACCATCCTACCTTTCCAGGCTTACTATATATCACTGCTGTTCATTCATTCTTTGGTCTAGCCAGGCTGGACTTCTCGCTGTTACTCATACTTGACATTCTGAGGTAGCTAGGTGGTGCAGCGGATAGAGCCTTGGCCTTAGAATGTTGAAGACTCATTCTTCCTGAGTTCAAATCTGACACTTACTAGCTGTGTGACCCTGGGCAAGTCACTTAGCCCTGTTTGCCTCAGTTTCTTCATCTGTAAAATGAGCTGGAGAAGAAAATGGCAAACCACTCCAGTTCTCTGTGCCAAGAAAACCCCACATGGGGTCACAGTGAGTTGGAAATGACTTAAACAACTGAACTCGACATTCTATCCCCTCTTTCTGTGCTTTGTTCTGGCTATCCCTCAAGCCAGGAATGTACTTCTTCCTCCTTCTTCCTCTTAGAATCCTTAGCTTGCTTCTTAGCTCACTCAAGTGTTACCTTTTCTATGAGAATTTTCAGGCTTTCCCTCACCCACACACTTGCTAGTGTCTTTCCCTCTGAAATATAGCTTCCTTTCTGTATCTATCTTAAATGTATCTCATCATTTACATGTCTCTGCTATTAAAATGTGAGTTCCTTAGGGGAATGAAATGTGTGTGCACCTACTTGGTGCCTGGTAGCTAAGTAAGCACTTATAAATGCTTGTAGACTGACTGAATTTTCCTCTACTCCTAGGTACTAGCCATCTCCTCCTGAAATAACTTCACATTTTTACATGTATATCTGATATTTCCTTTTATGTGAATGTGTCATTTCCCATAATAGAACATAAACTCTCTGAGGGCAAGAACTGTCCTGCTTTTATCGTTTCATAACCAGTCAGTATCTAGTATTGTGTCTACATGTACTCTAAAAAACGCTTGCTTGTTTGATTGATTAAATTTGCCATCATCTGATAGAAACCCAGTGCCTTAAGTAAGAGCTTCTGAATTTCTCCATAGGATTAACCGATGGTCTCTCTAGTTCAGAGCTCTGACATGATGTGACAGGTCATATCTGTCTTCTAGTCAGCATGGGGTCAGCATGGGGATATCTTCCTACCAAGCTTTCCTCATACCCCCGCCAAGACCAGAGGTGCTGAGTACTATGTTCACTCTGTAGCCCTCTGGTCTTTAGGGCCAAACAGGCCTTAGCCACATCAGCTCTCCCAAAGGAGGAACGCCAGTCCTTCTTTGTGAGGCTCTCGGGTGTAGGAATATCCCTGGTCTTGATTGCCAGCTAACCCAGGAGGGTGTTCCACCTGCTCATAAAATGAGAAAATTGCTGCCCAATTCACTACACTTTGTGACCTGCCTAGTCCTTTATCACAGTCATTTTGAGGGGGAAAATTGGCATTTTATGCATCCTTTTAGAGAAAATGGTGAGAAATTATACCATGTATGTTCTCAAGCCAGAAAATAGGATCATTTTGTTGGGAAAAAAAGTGAAAATAACTTCACTCAGTTCCCTTCCTCTCATGATTTCTCTGCTCTTAGCTGCCCCAGGGATTTGGAGATTTCTTTTTTTTCTTTCTTTTGGGAGCATTGGTGCATTACTACAGTGGTGCAAAAGAAAGAGTCCTAGACTAGGAGTTAGGAGACCAGGGTTCTAATCTTAGCTCTGTTACTGGCTTGCTATGTGACCATAGGTAGGCCACTTTTCTCTCAGAGCCTGTTTTCTCTTCTGTAAAATGGGTCTAATGATCCTTGAACGCCAAGAGGGCTGTTGTGAGGAGTTCATTTCTTCATACTTTTATTTGAAAACTGGCCTTCCTGGAGAGGGAAGTCCTTGGCGGGCAGCCTCAGTTTCCTCATCTGTAAAATGGGGATCAAAATTCTTGCACCTCATGGAGATGTGCTAAGAAGCAGATGAGATCAAAGAATGTGAAATACTTTGTAATCTTAAAGTGATATGAAAATGTCAGCAATTGTTTTTGTCCTTTAATTAAGGTTGAGTCACTGTTTTTGCTAGTGAGCGGCTCTAAAGAAGAATGCCATGTGTGCATGGGATGATGTACCAAGGGCCAGATGCAGAGATTCTCAGAAATAGTTTTGGCTACGTTGAACAAATAAGTCACGGGGGTGGCAAAGGCGTGTGTTTCAGCTTACACTCGAGCATCTGCCTAGATCTGGGGAAAGCACTTAGGCTTGTTTTTCTTAATCCCAGGGGGATAAATAAATAAATGACTTAAATGTAAAGCACTTTGCCAAACTTAAAGCCCTATGTAAATGCTATATTATTATTATTATTACCATAGCTGTGTGATTCTGGGCAATTCAGTTAAGCTCTGTCATCCTCAGTTTGCTCATTTTTAAGTTAGGGATAATAATTTTGTCTCCTAGGATTATTGTGAGCATCAATTGTGATAACATTTGTAGAGTAGTTTGCAAACCTTAAAGTGCTATGTAAATCCTAGCTTATTATTATATTATAATATTATTACATAGTATACTATAATATACCATATATTATTATATTATAGTATATATAGTATTATATAGTATATATATAATATATAAAATAAATATAGTATATATTATATGGTATATATAGTATTATAATATATAGTATACTATATATTACATAGTACATATAATACTATATATTATATAGTATTATTATATTATAGTATTATTATATCAATAATAGATAGAAGCTACAGGTATAAAGATTTCACTTCAATTTAAAAAAAACAAAAAACAAAAAACAAAAAACTTCCTAACAACTTAAGGGCAGCTAGGTGGTGCAATAGTTAGAGTGCCAGGCCTGGAATCAGGAAGACTTCTCTTCCTGAGTTCAAATCCTCACTCAGACACTTACTAGCTGTGTGACCCAGGGCAAGTCACTTAACCCTGTTTGCCTCAGTTTCCTCATCTGTAAAATGCGCTGGAGAAGGAAATGGCAGACGACTCTAGTGTCTTTATCAAGAAAACCCCAAATATTTGGAATGATAGTGAGTTGGACACAACTGAAATGACTCAACACCGACAATAACCACCAGAAGTTAATTGGGTTGTCTGAGGCAGTGAGGTCCTCACTGCTGGAGTTCTTCAATCAGAAGCTAGATGACCACTCCCCAGGAATGTATTACTGTTCTTATAGGACTAAATGCCTTTTGAAATCCTTTCTAACTCTGAAAGTTTATGCACGTAAATATATTGCTGACATTTTTATTAAATGTATTGGCTGTGTCTGAAAAGGCATGTGTCCTGCCCTTCTCCCCAACACCTCTCTGACAAGAAGTGGGAACTCTTCCTCGTCATCCATCTGTAGAAGCCATGACTGGGCACTGCTCTGCTCAAAGATCGGAAGTTTCTCAGGCTGTTCTCTTTTCCATTCTTCTGAGTTGGAGAAATGTAACCTGTGCCCATAAAAGAAAATACAAAATAATTTCAGGAGTCATACAGTAGTAATGACTGGCACATTCCAGAAGTGCTTTATATAGGAGGTGGTGTCTGCCAGGGCTTTAAAAGGTTAGTATTCTAAAGGTGGACGTGACAAGTGAGTGCACTTCAGTTGTCAGGGTCAGCCTAGGTAAAGACTTAGAAACCGAAGATACAATGTGAAAGCTTAAATGATGCAAGTCGGTCAGTTTGGCTGGAGCATCAAGGGCCTCCTTTCTCACTCTCATTTGCATGGAAACCCCAAATGATCATTATACCGGTGGTGGTGGTGGGAGGGGTGGGGAAGAGGGTTGAGGCAAAAAATTGTTTTAGACCTAGACAGCCCTTACTGGTTTGTTGAGAGGCAGCCCTTATAATTGATTTTGAAGGGGATATATGCTGGCAATCATGAACTGAAAGAAATTATAAGGGACTTCCTAACTGTAAGTCAGATAGGTGTTTGGGACAGAGACATTATTTTTGTTAAATAGAAGCAGGATGATAAGGGCCTAATAGTTCTACTTAGTTTTTCTGTGCTACAGAGGAGCTTAGCGCTTATAACCTCTCCTTTTGGAAAGAAAAATTGAATATAAATAATCTGAGGTGCTCCACATTGTGCTGTAGGAGATTAGGTCAATTAGAAACACAGATTCATCAATTTATCAGACAATTGTTAGTATAATAAATATAAGCTAGCATAGATTCCCCCTTATCAGCCAGCAATCCTAACTGATAAGGGAAGTGTTATGTACCTTTTCAAGGGGCTACTAGAGATCTCTTGAATAATAAAACTCAAGAATAGAGAATTTGCCTAACTTTGAGAGAAAATGAATCAAAATACATTTGTGGTGTTAAATCATGACAAATCACCAACAAATCACCTCAAGGACTCCAGGATGAGATAAATGCGTTGCAAATCACAGAGATCCAAATAAGTGCAAAGTTATTAGAACTGAAGGCCTTAGGATCTGTAATATTATTTGCATATTCCAGTCAATTGGCATGTAGGCAGTTAATTTTGATTCTATTGCTAGTGGCTTACGTGAATGACCTAGTTGTATCAGCTATAGAGTTCTATTAATGCCTTTTAATTTGACTCCATCTTTAAGTCTGAGACTTTAATGTTCTGCTCTTTCAGCTAAGAGTCTGGGAACTGACAGATTTCTCTCCCTATGGAGAGAAGAATAAAATTATTTTCCTGGTGTGATGGTTGGGTGTATGAAAGGCTCATCTCCCTCAGTAAAAGATCTAAAACTTAAACCTCTGGACTCCAGCTAAAAGATGAGGGCAGAGATCCCTCTCTCTCTTATAGGTAACAGCTAGGACCTCAGCTGAGGATTTCTGCTGAAGCCAGAAACCGATAGCACAGAAAAGGTCTGCAACCATATGCCTAGTGGAACATTGCCAGTACCAGGCACAAGACTATAGGAATTCCATCTGGTGACAGATAGACTAGTCAAGCATGGAGCAGATAGGGTGGAAGTTGTAAATTACATCACAGGAAAACTTTAGTGGCTTGGTTGTATGAGAGGTATGAGCTACTCCTCCCTATATGTACCCTGGATAGATATTCTCCCAATGTTTGTGCCCCTCTATCTGTGTTCCCTAGACAAATGCACTCATCCACTCATCCCACTTATGATACCTGAATATGGAAAAAGGTTTGCCTGAGGTTCCATCGCTACTTTTCTTACTCTGCCATCTTACTTCCTAGACATCAGCTACAAACCATGGCAACTCCAATCCAGTCATCATCCCCACTGGAAACCTGAACTCTGATATTGGGACCACCCTAGGCTCTGATAAGAGAACTTTCAGCTCTTGCTTGGAAGCAGGCCTCTACTTCATTTTCCAGGTGATCTACAAAACATGCTGTTGCCAACTCCAACTTATGCTTTGTTTTTCCCCAATATACAAACTTCTTGATAGCAGGAAGTATCTTCGCAGTGCTTAGCATAGTGCTTGGTACATAGTACGTGCTGGATAACTGTACTCTTTCTCTCTCTCTTTCTCTGTCTGTCTTTGTCTCTCTCTGTCTCTCTGTCTCTCTCTCTCTCTGTCTCTCTCTCTGTCTCTCTCTGTCTCTCTCTCTCTCTCTCTCTCTCTCTCTCTCTCTCTCTCTCTCATTTATCTATCTGTCTAAGTATTTTTGCTTCAAATTAGTTGTTTCCTCAGGCTTTCCAGTAAAAATGAACATGTCAGTGGGATGACATGTCCTACCATTTTTGAGGGATTGTGGACTCACAATATGCTTTAAAATTGACATAGTTTGTCTGGGATGATTTACCTGCATGCAAGAAGCTACTGCCAAGTACTGCATTGATATCTGAGATGTGATCATCTATACAGATTGGGAGGCATGTCATGAAGATGCAGGTCATGGGCAAAGAGGAGGCTGATAAACTGAGAATCCAGCAGGTTCAAAGGGGCACCAGCTTCTATATTTAAGTTCCTGTGTACCAGGTTAGTGATTGGAGTGGAGCAAAAAACTACCAGTCAGGTACTGAACTCCTTGAGAAAAGAGGAGAAATTACCTGAGTGGTTAGGGTCAAGATTGTATGAAGAGCTAGCAGGGAGGCCAGATTTTTCTCTTTAGCAGATAACAATTCTGAATCCCAGGGATATAAGGAACAGGAGACTGGGATATGTTGGTCATAAGAAAAGGGAAGAGCAAGTTGGTTGGCAGTCCCTTCTTCTGCAGCCCTATGTTAACTGACCCTATGATGACTCTGATGATGATGTTGGTGAAAGGTAGTAGCACCAGTCTCCATAGGTTCTCTCTGCTAACACTGGGGATTTGCAGGCTATAGACAGCTAGTGGAGGAGGTAGGGGATTCTGTCCGGATGTCTAGTTCAATAACTCTTTGGTATTTGAGTTCCTTTGGCCAGATTGAGCTCCCGTTCAGTCTTGTAACCTTATCCCAAGATAGCAGGTAATGAGGTGCACCAAGAAGACATCTTGGAAAAGGAACAAATTTTCAAACCCTCGTCTCCGAGTCCCTAGCAGTGTAAGCCCTCTGGCACCTGAAAAAAAGAACCTTATATACTACCATGAACAATCTCTTGATTTTAGGTAGGGAAAGGAAGATCCAGAGAAAGGATGTGACTTGTTCAAGATCACACAGTAATTAGATAGCAAAGCTAGGACCCATGTTTCCTTATTGGCCATCCTGGGCTCTTTCCCCCGAATCTGACTTGCCTGTATGTATTCAATGAAGGGCTTGGAACCATGATATATTTTTATAATAGCGTTTCTGAAAGGTTGACTCCCCTGTAGTTCTTCAGTGATTTCCAGGCTACTGATGTATCTAATTCCACTATTATGAAAAAATGAAGATTTACTTTAAGCCATCACTACATGCCAAGTGCCTCCTGCTTGCTCTGGGGCTGTGGGTATTAGAGTTATCACATAAAGACCTATTTTTCATTCCTGCCTGACTTTTCAGTTGGTTAAAAGCATATTCGGCCTGCAGCCATTAGAAAGTCCTTTTCTTCTCTTGTTTCATCCAAATTTAGGCCATATGAGTGTTTGGAGTCAATGGCATTGCTGTTGTATTTAGTTTGGGCTGGGGGGAAGAGGGGGGAGATAGAGAAAATTTGAGGATTGATATTCACAGAAGATCTGTAAACTTCCAGGCAGTGGGAGAATGTAGCTGAGTCTCATCGCTGCCAAAAATTGTCTTTTCGTTTCATATTTTAGAGGAAAGTGTTAGGGGAAGGAAGGAAAGGAAAAGAGAAAGGGAAAAAGAAAGAAGAAGGAAAAAGAGAAAAGGGAGAGGAGAAGGGAAAGAAAGGGAGGATGAGGAATAAGAGGAGAGGGAAGAGAAGAAGGAGGAGGAAAAGGAGAAGAAAAGGGAGGAGAGCAAGGAGGAGAAGGAGAAGGAGGAAAAGGAGAAGGAGGAGAGAAAGAGAAGATGGGACTTTAGCGTATAGAACATAGAATGTTGGATCTGGAAAAGACCTTAGTACATAGAGTAGTACATGGAATATAGGGGCTAGAAGGGATCTGAAATCAGTCAACAAACATTTATGAAGTGCTTTCCATGGTCTGAGCACAATGCTAGGCACTGGGGATACAAGTACAAAGAATGAAAAAATCCATATCTATAAGGAGCTTACGTTTTAATGGGAGAGAGTATATATGCATATACACATACCATATATGCATACACACATTTACTCTGTGTATATAAATATGAAGCAGTAAAATATAAGGTATTTTGGGAGAAAGGCCATTGATAGTTGGGGATCAAGAGGAAATGGTGGTAGATTGAGCTGCATCTTGAAGGAAGAGAGGAATTAATAAGAGACAGAGATGGGAGGGAGTGCATTCTAAGCATGGAGATCGCCAGTATGAAGGCATGGAGGATAGAGATAGAGTAGAGCTTGCAAGGGACAGAGAGAAGTCCATTTTGGCTGGAGTGTTAATAACATACAATGAAACTAAAAAGATAAGAAAGAGCTGTAAATGCTAAACAAAAGATGTTATATTTTATCTTAGTGGCATTATGAAGCTACTATAGCTGATTAAAGGAATGAACCATGTGAATCTGGGCAAGTTGTTTCCTCTCCCTGGGTCTCTGCTATGAAATAACTATAGATCACTGGTCTAAAGTCATGGGCAGGTATCTCTGACAGCTACTGGAGTTAATTCTTAACTAGCCACAGCATAAAGGGAATTAAAAAAGGTACAGGTGCTGCTTGAAGATCTCCAATGAACAAAATCCTGCATGATGCCCTTGAACACCCAAGCTTATCAAATAAGAATCAACATCACAGGGCAATTTGAAAGCCATACAAATGGCAGCATCTTTCATTTCTATGCCCAGTCAGTGGGAAATTGGTAGTTCTAGTAACCTATGGGAGCAATTTTCCTTAATTTTTCTGATATTTTAATGGATCCATGAGTTCATTGGTGTAGGTTTTCCCTTCATTGGTGCAGACTGTGACTCATCCATTTTTCTCACTCTGTGTAATTCTTTCCCATTAATGCCATAGTTAGATGCTTCATCTTTGACATTGAAATGACCCTGGGTTCTCCAAGCCTGCTCCAGTGAATCCTAAATTCTACAAGTCCTACCAGGTTGGAATGGCTTTGAATTTAGACCCAGTGTAGACTGTATGCTTGTTGTCCAAGAACCAGCCCAATTAACATTGAAGAGGCTTATTGCCAAGTTGCTTGCTTGGTTGATGGATTTTTTTGGCTACAGCAATTCTTGAAAATCATCTACTCATCAGAGGACTGTCTATTTGTATCAAAGGAAGGAGAACCCAGAGTGACTTAGTTACAGATAAATCCTTAAAGTATTGAATTCTTTCTATAGTCTTCCCTATAGGGTTTACCCAATGCAATGGAAGCCTTTCTTTGGGACTTTTCATATTCTGTAGCTGCCTTTTTACATGACCAGTTCCCCAGGAGCAGAGGATTTTAAAGTTTGCAAGGACCTTAGTAATCATGTATAGTCCAACATGCTTATTTTATAGATGGAAAGAGAGAGAGGTGTGACCATCTATACAGATTGGGAGGCATGTCATGAAGATGTAGGTCATGGGCAAAGAGGAAGCTGATAAACTGAGAGTCCAGCAGTTTCAAAGGGGCATCAGCTTCTATATTTAAGTTCCTGAGTACCAGGTTAGTGATCAGAGTGGAGCAAAAAACTACCAGTCATTCAGAGACAGAGAGACAGAGACAGAGAGACATAGGGACAGAGACAGACACAGAGACAGAGACAGAGGCAGAGACACAGAGATAGAAAGACAGAGACAGAAACACAGAGAGAGAGAGAGAGAGAGAGAGAGAGAGAGAGAGAGAGAGAGAGACAGAGAGATACAGAAAAGCAGAGAGGAAGGGAGAAAGACATAGAAAGATATATCAAATGATGCATTCCAGGTCCCATAACAATTTAAGTGACAGAGCTGAGATTCAAATCTGACTTCTGACTTTGACTTTTTAATGTGTTCTATTGATGCCTTTTGTCATAGTCAATTTCCAGTACTGCCCATTGCCCTTCAGCCTGAACCCTCTCTTGTAACAACAACAGTAAAAAACCAATTAATATTAAAAGAAAAACCCTGATATTGAAGCCTTGCTGAACATTACCTATAACAACCTGCCTTGTTAGTTTCCCTCCTCTCTGCTGTGAAGGAGGAGATATATCTTCATACATCTTTTTCTGTACCTCCTTTGAGCCATTGGTTCATCAGTTCATTAATCAGAGTTCAGCTTCCTTTTAGAGTTTTTAAAAATTGTTTGCATTGTTGCAGGCTTATATTTTATTCTCTTGGCTTTGCTTATCTTCCTCTGCATCAATTCGGAAAAACCTTCCTAGAATTCTCTGAATTCTTCATTTTCATAATTTCTTAAGGCATAATAATGATAATATTAATAATAATATTTTTTATATTCATATACTATCACTTTTCCAGCCGTTTCCCAGCTGATGGGCATCCACTTTGCTTTTAGTTTTTGGAGCCACAAAGAATGATGCCATGAGTATTTCAGTATAAATTGAACCTCTTGTTTCTGTCTTTGACCTCCTTGGTGTACATGCCCAGGAGTGCAATTTGACCCTGAATTCAGGGCTTTTTATGCTACGTCAAATGCCATGAAGACCAGAAGAAGTTTGGAGAAATTGTATATACTGATCTCCCAGTTCTAGTGAGGGGTGGATCTTAATGGTCTGAGATGGACAAATCCTTAGAAAGGGTCCCCCTTCTGTCCCTTGGGCACCTGGCCCTCATACTGGCCAGTCCTTTGTGGTGATCAATTTTCAGGAAGAAGGTAGGGATTGACTTCCACTTCACAGGAATCTACAAAATAGGACCCAGGAGAGGGCAAGAGTGGACTCTTTTTGTTGTTGTTCAGTCATGTCTGACTCTTTGTGCCCCCATTTGGGGTTTTCCTGGCAAAGATACTGGAGTGGTTCACCATTTCCTTCTCCAGCTCATCTTCCAGATGAGGAAACTGAGACAAACAGGGTTAAGTGACTTGCCCAGGGTTACACAGTTAGTAAGTGTCTGAGGCTGGATTTGAACTCAGGAAGATGACTCTATAGGATGTTTATAATTACAATAGCCATAATTCTACCCCATTAGTAGAGTTCTTTATAAATCACAAAAGGTTTTCCTGCCTATTGGTTTGTGGTTGTCTGGAGTCAGGGAGCCAGTGGGTATTGTCCTGATTTTGAAGATAAGTAAACTGAGATTCAAAGAGAGGATTCAACTTGCTTAGTAAGGCCTGCCAGAATCAGTGCTAGAACCCATGTGTTCAGACATCCACTGTTTCATACTTTGTATTTGTATCCCTAGCACCTAGCACAAGATCTGGGATATAGTAGGTGCTTCATAAAGGCTTGTAGATTGATTGATCTAGTCTAAGGTTCTTTTAATTTAACTGACTATCCTATAGCATGCTAGGCTTAGGGAGAACCCTGGATCCCATATAGAGAGGACACCTTAGTTCACTTTTCTTGATTTTATTTTTTCTAAGAATGGAGGGGCCGAACTGTGAGCTGAGAGGTGGTGAGCTGTAGTAGAAATGAAACAAATCAAAACATTGAAGTTAGAAGACCTAGGTTTGGGTAGTGTTTTTTGTTTGTTTATTTGTTTTCTTCTGATATTTTTGGCAATTCACAACTTCTCAGAATCTCAGTTCTGTTGAGACAATAAAATACTACCTGCTTGTGGTGAGACTCAAATGAACTAATGAATGCAAAGTTCTCCATAAATAGCACGCTAAGTGACATTATCCATGTGACCCTAGGCAAATCAGTTAATTTGTTTTAAACTTTAGTTTTCTTATTAGTAAAATGAGGATAATAATACCACTTACTTCACAGGATTGTGAGGATCAAAAAAGATAACACAAGTAAGGTGCTTTTACAAACCTTAAAGAACCATTTAAACATTAGTTCTTTCATAATAATAGTGATGATGATGATGATAATGATGATAATGTAATAGATTATAGGCTCCTTGAGGTCAGGGATTGTCTTTTGCTTTTTTTTTAAATATCTCCAATTCCTAACATACAGTAAGTACTTAAATGTTTGTTGATTGATTGATGATAATAATGCTTGCTAATATATATTTTTACTGGACCTATGATTTCCTTAGTATATGGAGTTCCTGGTGAAAAGCTCTCACTATCTGTTCCCCTTAGAGTCTCAGAGTTGCCTGGGGGCACTGAAAGGTTAAGTAATTACTTGAGGTTAAAGAGTCAGTATGTCAGAGGAGGGACTGGAACCCAGGTCTTCTAGACTCAGAA
This sequence comes from Phascolarctos cinereus, assembly GCF_003287225.1. Lineage (NCBI taxonomy): Eukaryota > Metazoa > Chordata > Mammalia > Diprotodontia > Phascolarctidae > Phascolarctos > Phascolarctos cinereus. The sequence goes on along the minus strand of NW_027556402.1, from coordinate 195,265,735 downwards.
GATAGCTCTCTATCCACTAAGCCACACTGCCTCTCAGTCATTATTATTACTATCAATAATGTTGCTGACAGGGTTTGAAAAGGTCCCTATTTCAAAAGCAAACTTCCTCCTGCTGCAGCTACACACCAGACGTTCTCCTTATGCTCTTAGTAGAAAGGAATTATATTAATGAAACATTCATAAAATGCTTTCTCTTCTGTACAGACCTATTGAATAATTTAAGTGGCCTCATTCATCACTAAAGCCTGGGGAAACATTGTTATCTATACCATTTCACAGATGGCCAAACTGAGGTACAAGAGATGCAGTGACTTCACTGGCTGAAATCCCAGAGACCATGCTTGGCAAAGATAAGCTTACCCTCACCACCCTCATCCTCACCAAAAAAAAAAAAAGCCTTTGAGTTTTTTTGAACTCCCAATCATTTTGTTTGTTTGCTTTTTGCCCTGAATTTTCCAGGCTGGCTATCTCTTTGGAGCAAGTAGCATGCATACTTATTTGATCCATAAGGGCTCTAGAAAGGAGAACAGGAGTAGGGGCCAGTAAAGTCTGTTAGCAGAGAAGTGACCAGCTTCACCAAGAATAGAGTCAGCCATTACTACCCAATAGGGTACAACCTTCAGGCAAACTAACAGCATCCAGATGAAGAAGAAGAAGAAGAAGAAGAAGAAGAAGAAGAAGAAGAAGAAGAAGAAGAAGAAGAAGAAGAAGAAGAAGAAGAAGAAGAAGAAGAAGAGGAGAAGAGGAAGAAGATAATGGTAATTATAATAATGATAACATGTTGATAACATATAACATAATAACATGTTGAAAGGGATGGAAGGTCTAAACAAGCACGCAGGGTGTGGAAAATGCTTCAACAAGGCAGAAAAACCATTCTTCTGTAACATATAGCCTTAAAGAATTATGCAGGAGAACTCAGGGAGGAAGTGGAGAAAGAATAAAAATTTATAAAGTACCTACTATGTGCCAGGCACTGTACTAAGTATTGTCTCATTTGAAACATCACAAAAACCCAGGGAGGTAGGTGCTATTATTATCTTCATTTTACAGTGAAAAAATTGAGGCAGACAAAGGTTAAGTGGCTTGTCTAAGATCACACAGATAGTAACTGAGGCAAGATTTGAGCTCAAGTCTTCCTGAATCCAGGCCCAGCACTCTATCTATAGTTCCACTTAGCTGCTCCACTCAGAGGTTACAAGCCAGTGTATGTCTGAAACAAGAGAGAGCCTATGTTTTTCCAAGTCTAAGACCAGCCCAGCCCTTTCTCCACTCCACTACCCTAATTCTATTCACATAGTACTTTAGAGTTGACAAAATGTTTTCCATATATTGCCCCATTTGATCTTCAGAGCATAGATAATGCAAGCATTTGGGTTGATAGACAGGAAGCCCAGCATCACAGGGCCGGTAAGTAGCAGAGATGGGACTCCAGCTGAGGTCTTTCTGAGTGGCAGCCCTGGGCTCTTTCTCCTCCACCACATTCCTGTGCCTCCTGAGAAGATGCACAGTCCCAGCATTTTGACATACTTCCCATTGAAGAAATAGAAGTTGGCCTGGCCAGTACCGGCTCTGAAGGGATATGCAGCCAAAACAGCGTGGAGTGTGGCAATCTGTCATTTTGTTGTTTTCCTTGGCTTTCTGGATCTGCGTTGTCTCATCCCAACATTATCCTCAGCCTAGCCCCAGCTCTTGGCACTTGCAGCTTGTGTGTCCTGCCCTGTTCTCCCCCGGCTTTTGTTCTACTGCCTTCCTCTGAGGCTTCTTTAAGAGAGGAAAGTTACAGTGCCCAGGATAGGGGAAGCAGTAGTCCCCTATTTTCTGCCATGGTCAAACCACATCTTGACTATTGCATTCTGTTTTAAGATCATGTTTGAAGAAAGATGTTGACAAACAAGAGGAGGAGGATCAAAATTGTGAGGGGACTGCCGACTGTGCCACATGAAGAGTATTTGAAGGAGCTGGGGAAGGGTAGACTGGAGAAAAGAAGACTTCAAAGGCATCTGTCTATTGTCTTCAAATATCTGATAGGAGTTCATCCACAAAAGAGAGAACCTTCGTGCTCTTTGGTCCCAAGAGTGTGGAACTGGGAAATAAGGCTAAATTGTAGGGATTCATATTTAGGTTTATTGTTGGGAAAACTTTTCCTACCAATTAAGAGCCATCTCAAAATAGAACACGCTGCCTCAGGAACTAACAAGTTTTGTGTTGCTCCAAGTGTCATTGAGAAGGATTCATGCTTTGGGTAGGAATTCTGTCTGATAATCTTTGAAGTCCTTTCCCACTCTGATAATCTGATTTTGGGAGGATTCTCTGGTTCACAGTCAGTAAGTTGAGTCAATAAGCATTTATTAAGAACCTACTATGTTCCAGGCACTGATCATCAAGCATTTATAACCCAGAACCTCATACTGTGAGTAAAGCTCCACCTACTTCATTGATTCAAGGTCAGATCCTTAACCTTCTAATTATTATACTGAGTCTAACAGTGTTTTCATCTTGATGCCCAAGCCTAGCCATCAACTTGAGCCTGCTAGTCAGACTAGAAATGACAAGACAGGTCAAATAGAAAAAATATATATATTCCAGGGCCCCAAGCCATTGAGGTTTCCAGGAGGAGGAGGAGGAGGAGGTCAGAGGCCTAGGAAGGGATCCTTTTGGCTCAAGTAAGAAAGTGCTTTACCCTCTAAGAACCCAGAGAGTGCAGACAATGGTCTAAACTTTCCAAAGCCTCTGATCCAAGGTGAATGAGGTGACTCTGAGCTCCTTATAGTCCTGAAGCCTTGAGAAGGACTCGTGTGGTAGAGGGGATTGGGAGGAGAGAAAGAGAGGTAGAGACAAAGCTTCAAACTGTAGATTCCACTGTTCCTATGTCAAATTGTTTATGTAACCCCAGATCACCATGAGCAGCAGCTCTCCATGGGGTTGTAACATAGATAGCCTAGTATCATGAAAAGACCACAGAATCAGGGAACCTACATCTTAGTCCTTCACTGAATCTCCTTCACTGTGGACTTTTGGACATATCATTTCATAACTATAGGCTTCAATTTTCTCCAATGTCAAAAGGTGAATTAGAATCTCTCTGGTCCCTTATAGCTTTAACAATCTATGTCATTAACTTGGGATGATTCAGGTTTCCAGGGTTCCTGGTCAAAGGCAGTATGTGCTATGGAGGAAACAGGGAATTTGGTGACAAATGTGCATATTCTTGGAAAATTCAATGACCCTTTCTGGGTAAAAAGGAGAGACCTCGTCTTGACCTCTAAGATCCCATTCAGTTCTCAATCCTTTCAGTTCAAATCTCCTGAAACCCAGAGAGAGTCAAAGGAACTGTCACACAAGTATGGGGTTGGGGTTGGGGAATTTCTTTTTTCCAAGACACGGTGTCCCTTTCCATGAGTCACAAGGAAACCCACTTCTCTGTTTCTTTCCTGGTCCACTCACTTGGATTTTCACTGTGTTGCAGAACAACTGGGGAGGCAGAGAATAGTTTCTCACTCACCAGCAGTCAGTCAATAAATATTTATTAAGCATCCACTATGTGTAAGTCACTGTGCTGAGAAAGGCAGATGCAATTCCTGTTCTCCAGGGGCTCACAGACTAATGCAGGGACAATATGCAGACAACTATGTACAAATAAGACGTATAGAGGATAAATTGGAAACACAGAGAGGGAGCACTAGAATTAAGGAGGATCAGGAAAATCTTCCAGTAGAAGGTGAGGATGTTCGCTGGGATTGGAAAGAAGCCAGGGAAGCCAGGGAAGTTGGCAGCCCTCTGCTGCCAGTTTCTCTGACCATCCCAGAAGAGTAGAACCATCCATTGTTGTTTCTGTGTGGAATACTCCTCACTGTGTTGCACCCAGCTTTTATGGGGAAAAAAGCATATGAAAATGCCTTGCCCCACCCCCTCCCCACAGGGAGCGGAATAGAAAAAAGGGAAAAACTTACATTCTTTCCTACAGACATAGCTAGACTATGAGGAACCCAGGCCAAGAGGAAAGGTGATTTCAGTGTGACAGTATTGGCAATCGGTGAGAAGGAGGCCTCTTCATTGCTTAATGCACAATTCAACAGGGCTCCCAGCCAAGAGGCTGGAAGGGACTGCAGAGACCCTTTCGGCCAGCTCCCTCATTTTACAGAAGCAGAGACTGGAGGCCTAGAGAGACCACTGATTTTCCCAAGCTCACACCAGTAGGCAGAAGAAGAATCAAGACCTGAGTCTGGGTCTTTTGATACTAAGTTCATAACTTTGCACTGAACAAAGTTGTGTGGAAGAGGGTCATGGAGGGCTCTGTCAGACTCTTCTAAGCTGCTAAAAGCTATGACTAATGTTATACCTCAAATGCTTGTCTCTTCGGGGCTAATGGCTGTCCTAGGAATAGTGCTGGTTATGGAGAAGTCAGAGGGCATTTTTGTTGGCTTCAGTCTTGTGCTTGAGTCACTGAAATCCAGTTTCAGAACAAACAGTTTAAGAGGAGAACAATGACCACACTTTCTAGAAGGGCCGTTTACACCCACTGTTCTTTTATTCAGGCTATAATATTCCTCTTAGAGGAAGAGCAGCGTGTGCTTGCCTGAAAGCCTGAGAGGGCCTCAAAGTGGGGTGGGGGTGTTGGGGTTGAATATTGATGTGGTCAAACTAAAAGTCTTTTTCATATTCACATTGTAAATCCTCGCTTCAGCTGGAAACCCAGAGCTGTTGTCATTTTTAAAAATGGCTTGAAAACATCACCAAACCAGGTTTTGATATGAAGAAGAAAGGTCTACTGGGGGTAGGAATGAGCAGTCCAAGTACGCTTGGGTGGAGGAGCATAGCTGGAAAGAAGGAACTGGGCCAGCTAGGTGGTGCAGTGGGTACAGCACCAGCTCTGGATTCAGGAGGACCTGAGTTCAAATCTGACGTCAGACACATAATACTTACTAGCTGTGTGACCCTGAGCAAGGCACTTAACCCCACTGCCTAAAACAACAAAAAAAAAAAACAAAAACAAAAAGAAAGAAGGGAACTAAAATTTCCACTCTGCCATTTACTATTTATGCTACTTTGAATAGATCATCATCATCATCATCACCATTCAGTGTTTTAAGTTTTATAAAGCACTTCATATGTTACTTCATTTTAGCCTAACAACACCCTTGTGGGGTGGATATTATCCCCATTTTACAGATGAGGGAACTGAGGCTGAGAGAGATTAGGTGACTTGTCCAGTATCACAAAGCTAGCAAGTGTCTGATGAAAGATTTGAACTCAGGTCTTCCTAACTGAAAGTCCAACACTCTAGTGACTGTGCCATCTTGTTGTTTGCCCTTTTTCCCCTTCTGACCCCTAGTTTCGTGCATGTTAAAAAAAGGAGGAACTATTAAATAGGATGATCGCTAAAGTCCATAGTGCATAGGGAACTTTAAAGGGGACTTAGAAGCCATTTAGTCCAACCCTCTCTTTTTGTAAGATAAGAAAACTGAAGCCCAAGGACATGTGCTATGGTCAACAATACTCTGGTCCTATGGCTGGAGGATGCTGGATTCAAATCTTTCGTCTCATGCTTATTAGCCATGTGACATTGGGCATACCACCTAATCTCTTTGGGCCTTAGCTTCCTCATCTCCAAAATGGTGGAGCTGGTATAGATGGCCTCAGGCCCTTTCTAGCTCTAAATTGGGGATCCTATGATACTTCATCTATTTTCCAAAGTCATGGGTGATGAGTATCAGAGGGCTCCTTTCCATCTCTGATGTTCTATGATCTAAGATAAGGATTCTTAGCCTGGAGTCCCTAAACTTGTTTTGATTACTGATTCAGTATGACTGGTTTCCTCTGTAATCCTATATATTTTATTTCTTGTGTAATGGGGAACCAGACCCCCATTACTTATACATTTTAAGATGTTTTTTTTTTTCTGGGAAGATGTCCGTAGGCTTCTCCAGACAGCCAAAGGGGCCCATGACATACAATAAAGTTAGGAACCCCTCATCTAAGGTATCTTTCAACTCTAACAATTTATATTCTAAGGTCTCTTTTGCCTCTAACTTTCTATAAACAGAAGGGATAATAGAATTCCATAGAAATTTCTTTCCATGAAAGAGATGGAATAAGAGATGGGAAAAGATGAGAAGTGAGGAAGGAGATCTATAATACATCCAGGTAAACTGTCAGAGAAGGATTCCTCTTCAAATACTGCTCAAATACTTTCAATGGCTTCCTAATGCCTACCACATCATTACTTAATTCGGTATTGCAAGAACCCATAATTTTGTCAATGTAACTCTCCCCTTCCCCTAACAAGATCATATTCTCTCCCTTCATTGGCATGGGAGGTGGAGGAAGCTGACTAGGTCAGCTATAGTGGTTAGGAAGATTTTACCTACATCAAACTCTCTCTCTCTCTTTTCTCTCTCTCTCTCTCTCTCTCTCTCTCTCTCTCTCTCTCTCTCTGTCTCCCTCCCTCTTTCTCTCTGTTCTAAACTCTAGGGCTAAGAAAAACAAGTCTAGTGTCTTTAATTATCGAAGACCTAATCCTTTTCCTACACATCACTTGATTGCTGTATACTGCAAGGAATATAGTTGTAAAAGCATTTTAAGAAAGTGGAAAAGTAGCCTACGTGTATCTGGTTACAGAGATTGTTGTTCATCCTTCATTCTTGAAGAAGACCAATGGTATCAGTGGAATGATATCTTGACTTGTGTATGAATTGAATTTAAGTGAGGCAGAGCTGCACAATGTCATCAGCCTCACGCTATCCTCCAGAGTCATTGGAGTCCAGTGGCTGGACAATAGTCAAGATGATTGAGAAGACTTTTGGGAACCGTGGTAATTAGGTTCAAGTATTTGAAGAGCTGGAACATGGAAGAAATTAGATTTGCTCAGTTTGGGCAGAAAAGGGCAGAACCAGGAAGAATGGGTGAAAGTTGTTAAGAGGCAAATTTAGGTTTGATATCAAGAAAGCTTCCTAGCAGTTAGAGTTGCTCATAAGTGGAATGGGTAGCCTCAGGAGGTTATGATTCCTCCTTATTGGAGGACTTCAATCCAAGGCTGGATGGCTGTGTTAGGTGTATTGTGGTGGGTTTCTTTTGTTGGGTAAGAGAAAGACTAGATAGTCACTGAGGCCCCTTCTAATCTAACATTCTGTGATGCTGTGATACAACCTTTCTACTGTCATAGCATCCTGAAAACATTTGGGCACCATTAACTTTTCTCAAACCACTTTCATATCTATTCTCTGGTTTGATTTTTACTACAGCCCTGTGAAGTCCATATGACAGGCAGACATCATCATCCTTATTTTACAGATGTGGAAACTGAGGCCCAGAAAGTTTGAACAATCTGCTTGAGGTCACACAGTAAGTCAATAGCAAAACTGAAGCTGATGTACAGAAAACCTGATTCCCAGATCTGGCTCTTTTCCCCACATCAGGCTGCCTGAGAAGCACAGTGCCTTATAATGTTGGGCCTTAGTGGGTATTAAAAGCAAAAGTGAACTTTGGATTATATTTCCTTTTTTTTCCTGGCCCACTGGCTGCCTTCAGAGATCTACCATTACTAGGCACAGGGCCCATAACTTATTTTCATGTCTGCATTATTTAGTTTCCTGATAGAACTGACGTAAACGGAAATTGGAGCCCATGTGATGTCCTGAATCAACATCTAGGGCTCCTTCCCAAGTCATCTTTCATTAGTTTTTGATAAACTGGGAAAATAGATTTCTTACAACATACCATTTAATTTCTGTCATTTTCTCCACCCAAATTCATCCCGAAAATACCTTTAATATCTACATTTTCAATACCTATTGTATGCAGAGCACTGTGCTGGGACCCAGGGGAAACGCAAAGAGAAGACATAATTGTTGCCTTCATGGAGCTTCCATTCTAATAGGTTAATACAACTTTTACACAAATAGCTACGTTTCAGTATGGAATTAATGATCATTTCCCTTAAACAAAGAAGTAGCTGTGTTGAGTTTGGAGTCAGGAAGATTCAGATTCAAATGCTAACTCTAACCTAGTGGGATCCTGGCCTGATTGCTCAGTGTTCTAGGAAACATTCAAAGACTATAACGTGCACAGAAGGCACTGACCTGAATTGGGAAAGAGAGTTCCCGTTGTCAATGAAATTGTAGATCCGGTCCCTAACTCTATCCTTTCCCTTAAAGCAGGATAAACCAGCATTGGTCTCCTAAATTCCCTCCATAGTCCATCCAGCCTTTGCTTAAATACTTCCTGGGACAGCCAATCAGTCTGTCAACAAACATTTATCAAATGCCTACTATACTCCAGGAACTCCAGCACTAGGATACAAAGAAAGATGAAAAATAGTGCCCGCTCTCAAGGAGCTTACAATTTAATTAGGGAGATAACATGCAAGCAACAGACTATATACAGTGTCACTGACTGACTTGAAATGTATGTATATATATATATATATATATATATATATATATATATATATATGCATATAAATATTTTAACATTAATTTTTTAAAAATTTTGAATTCTAAATTCCTTTCCTTCCTCTTGCCCTCCCCCACCCACTGAGAAGGCAAGCAATATGATATCAATTATACATGTGAAGTCATGTAAAACATTTCCATATTAGCCATGTTTCAAAAGAAAACACACACACAAGGAAAATAAAGTAAAAAAGTATGCTTCAATCTGTACACAGGATTTATCAGTTTTCTCTCTAGATGTGGACAGCATTTTCATTATTGGCCCTTCGGAATTGTCTTGGATCATTGTCTTGATCTGAGTAGCTAAGTCTTTCACAGTGTCATTCTTACAATATTGTTGTTACTGTGCATAATGTTTTCCTGGTTTGCTCACTTCACCTTGTATCAGTGCATACAAGTCTTCCCAGGTTTTTCTTGTCATTTCTAATAGCATAATAGTGTTTCATCACAATCATATACTACAACTTATTCAGCCAATCCCCAATTAATGGGCATCTTCTCAATTCTTTGCCATCACAAAAAAGCATATACGTGTGTGTGTGTGTGTGTGTGTATGTGTGTGTGTGTGTGTATGTGTGTGTGTGTATATATATATATACATACACATATGTATTTATATATATACATACACACAACTACATTTGTGTATATATATATAATACATATATATGTATATATATATGTACACACGTATTATAAATAAGTCTGTTTCCTTTTTCTTTGATTTCTTTGGGGTATAGACCTAGTAGTGCTATTGCTGGAGGAGACAGAGGCTGGTGACTTCGCACAGCTCTACCTCACTTGAATCCAATTTACTTGCAAGTCATGGCATCACCTTCCTGATGTTGTGGTCCTCTTCAATAACGAAGAACAAACAACAGCAAATGGTAATATTCCTTATACAGGGTCACCTCATACAAGGCGTTCAGTGTTCTGAATGTAATCCAGGATACTCTCTTCTCAGTTAGCACATTGTAGTTCTAGTTCAAGGTATATAAACTAATGAACTAACTAAATGGACTTCCCATCTGCCTCCATGTTGCGCATGACCAGACTGCAGCGAACAGGATGGATGAAAAATCTCAGTGAAGTTTTAAACTTTTAAAACTTCACTAAGACATTTGTTCCACCGTATATTACCAAAAATATCTTGCTTACATATGAAAAGTTGCATTAATGACATCCTTAAATACATGTATAACCAGAAATGGAGGTGGGTCAGTCATGCAGAGAAAAAAAAAAGGTGTTACTGATGGACAGCCCATACCAGAACCTACAGAATACGAAAAGGGTCAGAGGAAGGCCTCCAGGGAGTTGGGTGACTCCTATAGGGGGAATTTTTGAAAAGATAGGGACAAGAATCATACAAGATAAGAAGGCATGGAAAGGTAGGAATCTGTACTAGTAGAAGAAGAACCTGTGCAGAAGAGATCCCAAATTTGTTGAAGTAGTAATAATAGTGGTAACAACTTATATTTATATGCCACTTATAGTCTTGCGAAGTGTTTTATAAATATTATCTCAAGTTATCCACTGTGGGAAGTATGTGCTATTACTATTATTCCTAAGAGGAAACTGAGGGCTAGGATTATATATCTACCAAGTGTGGGAATCCAGATTTGAACTCAGGTCTTCCTGACTCCAGGTCCAGCACTCTATCCACTGCACCGCCTTGATACCTGAAATGACTATCTTCCACATAACTTCTCCATTGTCTCTTCCCAATGACAACATTTTATTCCAGGGCCTTGTTGCCAGTTATGTGAAATGAGCATAAAACCAGAGGACCTGAGTTCAAATCCTTCTTTTGAGACAGGAATAGGAAATAGACCTGTGGTTTCACGGGTTAAAGAACTCCCAGTGAGGAAACCCTTCTACCAATAGGAACATTTGAGATAAGAGTAGCAATCTCCTCCCCACACTTCCCCTGGCCTGACTTTTTATTTAATAGCCCTCATTCCTCTGCCATCATCCAGGGAACTGAGGTAAATCCTATCTTTCTATGATAATCATCAAGGGGTCCTTCAGTCTCCTCTATATTCCAGCTAAAGTGTGTCCCCTATTCCCTTTTAGATTGGCCCAGACTTTAACCTATAGAATCCTATAGGACCTACATCTGGAGGAGACCTAGTGGTAATTTAATACATGACCCTTTATTTTTTAGCTACAAGAACCAAAGTCAAGAAAAGTAAAATGATTTGTTGAAGGTGCTCAGAATGAGCAAATTTGGGATTTGAACCCAGGTCTCCCCAATTCTAAACCCAGTGGTCTTGGTATTACCTCAAAAACACTTAGTATCATGGGAGCATGGACTTAGAGCTTGAGTCTAAACTTTGGAGGCTCTGGAGTCAAACCTCCTCCTTTTACAAATAAGGAAAGCGAGGCACAGAGAAATGAAGAGACTTGCTGGTATAGGTGTTAGAGGTGGCATCTGATCCCAGGTCTTTCCAGCTCCAATTCTGTTACTTTATCTGTCATGGTTAGGTTAATTTGGGCAACAAGGTAGTATAGTTGATAGAGGATTGGGCTTGGAGTCAGGAAGAATTGAGTTTGAATCCTGTCTGAGACATTAAATAGCTTTGTGACCCAGGACTTGGAGGCTGACTATTTAATTGCTCTCTGCCTCAGTTTACCTGTAAAATAGGAATAATAATAGCATCTACCTCACAGAATTATTATGAAGATCAAAGGAAATAACATAAATTGTTTTGTAAACCTCAAAGCACTATATAAATTGCTGTTTTTATCATCATCTTCCTCGTTGTCATTCCACCAAAGCAGATTGCAGGTCCTCCACTCTTTAGTGAATTGTTGGCATGAGTTGCTGCAGATTAAAAAAAAAAAATCTTCCTGCCAGCCAATTTTCTGGGAATCAGCTAAGCCACCCTTGGCTAGGCTGGCCTTTGGAGGATTCTCATGCTGTCTATCATGAAAGTCCATATTCTAAGCCTCTTCAGCTTCCTGGGAACTGTCAGAGGTTTCATTCCATTAGCACACATGTAAGAACCTGGGGGCCCCCAACAAGGCATTCTAGGGAAGATGGCTTTTGTGGAGGCAGCCAGGAGAAGGCTAGGATTTTTCTAGGATAACTTCCCTTGAAATTCAAAGGGAGAAAAAAAAGTAATCAAAACACACACACACACACACACACACACACAAACAGACTTAAAAACTCTCATATAGATGAATGCACAGATCCTAAAGTTTTTGTCCTGAGGTATTCCCAGCTTAGACACAGTTCACCTTGCTGGGCACAGCTCAGCAGGCAGTACTTCATCCCTGTTCTGATTCCTAGAATCATAGAGTTTTGCTTTTGGAAAGGAAAATAAATTTAAATTCTATGAATTTGTCAAATTGAGAAAAGCAATAGAACTTGGCCTTGGGAGCAGTGAGATCATTTAGTTTCTAACCATCATTCTTTGCCTCCACTTCATCTAGGGGGCCCTGGACAAGGACGTCACTTTAAAGTCAAGAGTCCATGTGGTGTGGTGGTAAGCACACTGGACTGTGTGCCAGAAGACATGGGTATAAGTCCTAGCTCTGAAATTTCCTCAGTTTATGATCTTTGGCAACTCACTGAGACTCAGTTTCCTCATCTGGAAAATGGAGCAATTATCCTCACATTACATTGTATCATACAGTTGTGAGGAAAATACTTCATAAAATTTAAAACATCATTGAAATTGAAGTTGTTAGTATCTAGTCTTGGATTTTCCCTCTTGGATTTTAGGACATCTTTAAACTGTCAATCATTATCTTCTACCATATTCTCTTGTGCACTGGATTTTTGACAAGTTTAGGAGGTATCAAATTAAAAAAAAATCCCACATTTTTTTCTTGATCTTCAGAGTAAGAGTGTGAGATATTATAAAGAAACGATCTCTCCTCACCAATTAATAAGACAGAAGGTGCAAAAATGGAAACTCTTCAGGTGAAGGGACAGAAAAATTTAAGTAAATTTTAAATTAGTATGCTCAGCCTTTGAAAAGGCTAAGTGAGCCCAATCTCACCTGTTCATATCAGCAACAAATGTGCCAAATAAGGTAAAAGTTCAAAAACAGAAGAGAAAAAGGGCAAATAAATCATTGTGAGAAATATCACCTTGCACAAAATAGAAAAGAGTAACTAAAGAATTGGTTAATAAATATTTTGGCGTAATAGAACAGTTGACAAGATCTTCAGATGGAAAGAAAGATACAGCAAGATGACCCAGCAGAAGCACAAATGGATTTACTATAAGAACCTTTGGGGTGGTTAACAAAGTTAGTAAAGGGAATAACTGGCAAAAGACATAAGATCAGTGAAGGAAGAACAGAAAAAAAGACAAGCATGAGACAGTGTTGAACAGCATAGTGAAAATAATAATAAATCAATGGGTTGTCTAAGGCAGAGGTATCAAACAAGCGACTCGTGAGTTGCATGTGACTTGTAACACTGGATTGAACCAGATTAAAATATAATTGGGAAATAGTTAACAAAACAAACAAAAGCACAATAAAACATAGATAATTTTAATATGCTGTTTTTTAAATCAATATGTGACCCACAGAGATCCCTATCTATGTTTTAGTGACATCTATTTTGATTTGAGTTTGATCCCACTGATCTAAGGACTAAAAAGGACAGATGGAAGACGAAAATTAAGAAATGGAAGAACAGGTAATAAAACAGAAACTCAGCACACCTGGATGAAGATCGGAGATATGTCTACAAAAATTATGAAGCCTCAGAGTAGAGCTATGCCAGAGAAGAAGTGGCCTGAGGGAAAGAAAGGGGGAGAAAGAGAGAGAGAGAGAGAGAGAGAGAGAGAGAGAGAGAGAGAGAGAGAGAGAGAGAGAGAGAGAGAGAGAGAGAGAATGAATGAGTCTAAATGCCACTCTTCCAAAAATCAAGTGAGAATATTTCCCAGAAATATTGGAAACAGAAGAAAAAGCATAGAATCATAGAATCTCAAACCTGGAAGGGACCTGAAGGGCCATTTACTGTGGCTCGATCTCAGCAAGAATCCTGTCTACAAAATTTCCCAGAAGTGGTCCTCCATCATATTCTTGAGGGCCCTTAGTAATGGAGAACTCACTACCTCTTAAGGCAATCCCATTTCAGGGTTTCACCTCAAGCTCAACCATGAGCTATATAAAACACTGTAGAAGAGAGGAGACGACTAGGAGGTACCCATCCTCAAAGAATTTACATTTCTGGTGAAGAAACAAAATGAAGACAAATAATTGCAAAATAGTAGAAGGCAACTTATAGTGCTATAGAAGTTCAGAGAAAAAACAAGATTTATAGACATTTCAATTTGCAAACAATTTTCTGAAAACATTCCTATCCTGTAAAGTAAATGCTACCAAAAGATAATAAAGTGAAGATTAGCTTTGATAGACTTATTTAAAATTTCATAGGATCACGTTCTTTATAGTCTTTAGTATGAAAAGTGATTAATAGAATGACTCTGCTCAATTATTATGAGTGGGAGTGTGCTGCTATTGTGATATGCCTATGAATTCTTCTTTTTTAGCAAACTATAACAAAAAAGACACGCATATTCAAACAAAACTGATTATATTCTTATAAGAGAAAAGATAGATTTTTTTTCAATGCATCAGAAGATTCCTATGCCTTCCAAAAAAGAAGTAAATTTGGGGCAGGTGTTTTAATAACAAACCAAACACTAAATAGGCTTTTAACAGGTTAAAAAAGACTTTAAAGCAAGGAATAAATAAATGACACTGCATAGCCTTTATTTATTGTAAAGAGTAGAAAGGGTGATGTCTCTTTGAAATTTCATCTTGCAAAAGGAACATGTATGAAATAATGGCAGGAAATTGAGGGGGAAATGCCATAGAAGGGGGAAAGAGAGAAGCAGATGACCTTGAGTAAGAATGGAGAGGGTAGAATTATCATATCTTGGATTTGGGTGCCACGGATGAAAAACCAGCTAAAGAGCAATTTGAGAATAGAGGAGAGAAGGTGACTCTGAAGCCACAACTCTCCCTAGAACTAAGAGAAATGTATGTAAATTTTTAAATAATAATATCAGTAACAATAGGATGCCAGAATCTGGTATTGCGGTTTTGTGGAGGTGGGATGTATATGTCTCTTTGTATGGAAAAAGGCTTGGATTGTAGCGATACTAATGAAACAAGCTATTATATACCTTACGCTGATAATAATTAATAACAGGACATGGTGTGAGGAAAATCAAACTTGACAATTATAACATTGAACAATAACAGCTTGAACTCAACTATGAAAGAATGACAGAAGTAAAACTAGATAGCCCCAAAAGAGAAAAATAGAGAAGCTATATTCTGCTGAAGGGCTTCAGAGAAAATAAAAAGTAACAGTAGTAAACATATGCCCTGACCAAAAGATCAATAAAACATTTCAAGGAAAAAGTAACTGAAAGACAAAAATAGTGAGAGAGTAAGGCATTGAGAAAGGAGAATTAACATTTCTGTATAAGAAATGGACAAATCTAACAGAAAGATAAGAAAAAAAGTACAGAATAGCAGAATGTCATAAAAACTGGATTTGATAGACATATGGAAAACATTCAATAGGAATTTTAGAAAATATGCTTATTTTCAAGCATACTTGACACTTTTACAAAACTTTTCCTTGCTCTAGGGAATAAATGACTCACAAAGAAATGTGGAAAGGTAGAAATATTCAACATAATGTTTTGAGATCATAAGAGGATAAGAATGAGAATCAAGAAAAGAAATATAGACAAAACATTCAGATTTAAATTGAGACTACAAACAATATTCTAACTAATTAGTTAATCAAAGACTAAATCACAAAAATAATAATCATGTGAAAGAAAATTTCAAAAGTGAGACTATTTGCCAAATTTTATGGTTTGCAGCTAAAGGAATGTTTGGAGACAATTATCTTCATCAGCACTTACACTAACACAAGAGAAAAAGAGAATATTAATGAATCAAACATGAATAGTAAACATTAAAAAACTAATTAATAAGCCCAAAGGAAAAACGAAAGGGAAACATTAAATAAATTGTAAAATAAATGGATTGAAAATTTTAGATTATTTAACAAAAACAAATCTATTTTCTTTTTAAAATAGTAATGGAATTACTCAACTGTTAGTTGATTTAATGCAAGATAGATTAAGCAAATGAACATATATATCTAAACTAAAAAAAAAGAATAGAGGGAAGTCAATAGCAAGAAAATATGCATACAACATACATATAGATACACACATAAAAACATATGTGTCTATATAGCCCATTCCTTTCTTTTCCTACTGGGCAGCCTAGGGACAAACCCTCTTCCTGTCCTGACCTCCACTTTGCTCCATTCCTCTTGGCCTCCAGAGGCCCCAGTAATTTGAGCAACCATACCTGTCTGTAGCAATTGAGCTAACTTTCTAGACTAGGGCAAAATGGTTTACTGTTTTCTAGTTAGAGAGTTTTAATAAAGCAAATCTCTCTCTCTCTCTCTCTCTCTCTCTCTCTCTCTCTCTCTCTCTCTCTCTCTGTATATATAGATAGATAGATATATAGATAGATAGATATAGATATAGATATAGATATAGATATAGATATAGATATAGATATAGATAGATAGATAGATAGATAGACAGACAGACAGACAGACAGATAGATAGATAGATAGATAGATATGCCAGTGTGCTAGGCACTGGGGGTATAAATAAAATGAATGAAACAATCCCTGCTTGCAAGATGGTTATATTTTAATGGAGACATGCACATACACACAGAGATATGTGTATATGCATATACATGTACTTGTGTATATACACATTTATAATCTGAAGTTAATAAATAAAAACATATATGCAAAGCAGCTAATTACAAGATAAATTGTTGTTGGTTGGTGGGATACTAGCAGCTGGGGTGACCAGGAAGGGCTTCAAGCAGAAGATGGTGCTTGAGCTTCATGTTAAAGGGGAAAAAAAGGTTCCATGAAGCATATGTAAGATGGGAATGAATTCCAAGTATGTGGAACAGGCCAAGATGCCTTCAGGGACCTGAATTCCCCTTTGTGATGGCCTCTTAGCTATCATACACACACTCTTTCTGTATGTGTCTGATCCCCCATTATTATCATCTCCTTACTTGTCAAAATTTTATCATAGATTGCTTCTCTGACAATCCTCGACCTGACTTCAGCCAGGCTCCCTGTGCCACTCCCACCTTGCTCTATCACAAGTGGCCTGCTTATATGCAGCTCTCTGGGCTATGTCAGAGTGCCATATGGCTTTTACAGACTCCTTCTCCAGGCAGAGTGATCTGCTCTGTCACAGGATGATTCAAAAGTTCAGGATAGCGTGACAATATCTTCCCACCCTCTAAGTCTCTCTCATTCTCCCCAGGCCTCAAGATATTATAACCAGTATCTTCCGGGGGGGGGCATGCTATTTTGCCAGACAACATTTACCATGCAGCTATTCTGAAACCTTTCCCTGACTTGCAAGAAATTGGTTTCAATAAAGAGATACGTAAATAATTGGAAAGCTATTCAATTTTAATGCCTTGGCCACACTAATATGCTAAAGATGACAATTCTACTCAAATTAACTTGCAGATTTAATTCTATACCAATGTTATATTTAATAAAATTACATAAAATAATAACATAATTCATATGGAAGGACAATAGGTCAAGAATATCAAAGGAAATAATGAAAATAGGTAGGCGGGAAAAGGAAATGGCATCAGATTTCAAATTATATTATAGAACTAATTATCAGTGTTATCAGGTACTGGATTAAAAAAATAGAAAAATAGATCAGTAACATATTCTGTACTCATAAGGAGGATTTTGAAGCAAACACATATAGATAGAAGGTCTTTGATATAACCAAGAGTATACATTACTATGGAAGGAATTCAATTTTAACCAAGATAGCTGGGAGGGCTGGGTAGCATTTTAAGGGAAAATGAATTGAGACCAGAAATTTATACCATACACTACAATGAATTCCAAAAACATGAATGATATAAATATCCATCAACCAAAAGTAGAAGACAATGTAAGATTATAGTTTTCAGAATTTGGGGCAGAGGAAATACACCTAACTAGCCACAATATTGAGGAAATGATAAAAGACAATACACATATCTATTTAGATTGTGAATTGGCTTTGCCATTTTGGATAGCAATATGGAATTCTGCAATAAAAATCAATAAAACTATTACTACCCTTTGAATCAACAGTTCCATCATTGGGTTTACTCTCCAAAGAAGCTATTGACAGCATGTAGAATCTTATTGTACAAAGGTATTCATAGACATATTAGTTGGTACGGGAAATTTTGGGAACAATCAACGTGACTAATGACTAGGGCATGCCCAGATAATTCTGATAAATAAATGAGACGAAGCTGTTGTTTGTCCTTCATTTTCAAAGAAGATGAATGACATCATAGGTTGATGTCTTGACTTGTGCATGAATTGGTTTTAAATGAGGCAGAGTTGTGCAAAGTTGTAAGCCTCACTCTTCTTTTCAGCATCATTGGAGTCCAGTGGCAGGATAAAATTCAAAATGACTGGTGATGGCCCAGGGTTCAGTAGATGACTTTCATATCTTAGATGTCTGGCCAAGTTCTAAGCATTCCATAGCACCTACTTCAGCTGCCTTCATGGCTGTTGGAACAAATTGTTCTTATTTGCCTATTCCACTGGGGGAAGTCTTCACATGCTTGGGATAGACAAAGCCCAACTCACTGATGGTTTTGAGACCTGTTGATTGCCCTCAACCTGGCTTATCCTCTTTGCTGAGATGGTTTTACTGCAGTGTGGATGCTGTGTATACTACGAGTTCTTGGGTGAAGAGCTACTGTACTATAGGAATTAATGAATATTAAAAATTCAAAGAAATGTGAGAAGATGTATGAATGGATACAAAGTGAAGAAAGATTCAAATGAAATCAATGTTAGATGTCAACAAAACTCAGGTTAAATATGACAAGTGACTTTGATATTACCTTCTTCAAGTCAAAGCAATCTACCTTCACTTCTTTCAAGTAGAAAACTGTGAAATGAATGTTATATGAGTTAAGGTTGCCATCATTTTCTTTTGTGTGCGTGCTGTTTTTTTAAACTATTTTGGAGTGGTATAATTTGTTAGCCTCCCAATCCACTCTACTCCAATCTGCTGCACTCTACTCCTGTCCTATCCAAACTACTCCAGTCCACTCCAATACAATCCAATCCCAACCAAGAAGCTTCTGCAATGTACAAGGGAGTAAGGGAAACATTTATTATGTATCAAGCACTGTGCTAAGTACTTAACAAATATTATCTCATTTGTGCAAGACACTATGCTGAGCAGTGAGAAGACAAAAACCAAAAGAAAAACAGACTTTGGCCCCTAGTAGACTGGTGGTGGGGACAGAAGCAATACTGTAAATAGGCATGTATATACAGAGAACTTGAAGAGGAGAGGGATACTCAAAACTAGGTAGATCAGGAAAAGCTAAATTCAGGAAATGGCACATGACCTGAGCCATGATGCTCAATTAATAAGAGTCTAAGAGGTCAGAGTGAAGAGATGTCTTCTAGGTATGACCACAAGATCATAGATTAGAGTTAGAGGTCATCTAGTCCAACCTTCTAATTTTATAGATGGGGAAACCGTGGCCTAGAAAGGTAGGATAGGCATCTCAATAAAAATGGCTGAGAAGGTATTGAACCTCTACTGGCAGAAGAGACTTTGAAACATCAAATGACGTTACTGGAAGGGCCCTTAGAATACAGGATATTAAGCACTGAACCTTAAATATAAAATTGTCTCAAAAAATGGAATTTAAGAATTGGAAGGTGGCCTGGGACATGGAATATTAAGAGTAGGAATGGGCTTTAGACGTGATCTCATCCAACCACCTTATTTTACAGATAAGAAAACTGGGCCCCCGAGAGGGTAGGTAATTTGCTTTAGGTAACACAGCCAACTAGTGGCTTCACTGCTCCATCAACTACAGTATTTCACCTGAAGGCCTGACCCTGGCAATCCCAGACCATCTCCTTCCTCCATCCCTTTGCTATTATTTCCTGGGCAGAGTCAAAACCACTTACTGGCTTGCCTTAAAGGCAAATTCCTCAGTAAGGAACACTGGGGACACTCTCACTTCAAAGATGTGGTTTTATTCTTTGGCAAGAGGACTTACTTTTGTGTGTTGGTACAAAAGCCCCCCAAAATTACATCCCAACAAACTTAATCATCTCTCTGCCCTGAGGTGGTGCTTTCTTGAATCTAAATAATTTAGGCAAACACAAATTCCTTTTAGATGGGTACCCTGAGCTTTTTATATCAAAGTGAGACTTTTGAAAAATATTTGTCTCAAGCAGCAAGTGGCCAGGAGCTATTATTCTTTAGGCATGATGCATTATGTATGAGACAGAACTGACCTTTTAGGCTTGTAGAAGGGCCATAGAGATCCTTCTTTGTACCCCAAGGAAGAGGAAAGTGGCCCTTCCTATTAACTTTACTTGTAAATAAACCCCATATTAAATTTTCAGTTGTTGGTTTATAATTCACTCAACAGAGTTTTTACTCATGTATTATTTCCCAACCAGTCCTGGATATGTTCCAGCTCTCTTGCTATGCCCTGGCTACCCTTGTGGAAAATGCTTACTCCCTGCTTACTACACTGTTGACTTCTTCCTGTTCGTGGGCTCCACTTGGGGGCTAAAACCAAGGCCAGAGGCTCCGCAGACCCTCTAAACTAAAGGACCGCAAGTAAGCAAATTTGTAGGGTCAGCAAAGTAAGGCTACACACCATGTTTGGGAGTCACAGCCACAGAATGCAGAGTTGGAATGACTCTGAGAAATCTCATGACTCATTTGAATTCTGATCCAACCAGAAGACCCTGGTCCAACTTCTAAGATGTGTAACTACCCAGGCTCTACTTGATGACCTTGGGTGATCGAGACCTTATTTCCTCCTGATGCAGCCCACACTATTCCAAAACAAGTGCCTTGCTTTGAACTGAAGTTTTCCTTTCTCCAAGTTTCACTCATTCGCGGTCTTAGTTCTTCTTTATCAACCTAGGCAGAATAAATCTAATCTCTCTTCCGTATGATAGACAGGCAAATGCTTTGAAACGGCAATCGTAATGTTAATAGTTCCTCGTTAGATAATCCTTAAAGGTTTACAAAGCACTTTATGTATGTTACGTACATTATGCATTTAATCCTCACAAAACCCTCAAGAGGCAGGTGCTATTGACCAGCCCAGTAAGTGTTTGAAGCAGGAGGGAGCTAGGTGGTTCAGTGGCTAGAGCAGGGGACTTGGAGTCAGCAAGACCTGAGTTCAAATCCCACCTCAGTCACTTGCAAGCTCTGTGACCCAGGGCAAATCACTTAACTTCTCTCTAGCTCAGTTTCCTCATCTATAAAATGAGATGATAATAATATTCCCTGTCATCTCCCAGGGCTGTTGTGAGAATCAGATGACATCTCACTTGTAAAGTGTTCCGCAGACCTTAAAGTACTGCATGAATGCAAGCTAGGATGATGATGAAGATATGCCCTTCAACAGACAGCCCACTGGGCTGGTCTATTAGTATACGTTTCTCTGGTAGGCACTGCAGATGGGTGATTGGCTACCCAGAACCGAATAGGAAGAGGTAATCACGGTGGATCTTATGGGAAAATTGGGCAAAGCTACCAATCACAAATGCAATTTCCTGACACAGAAATTCTGCTGTTGTTTTTGTTAAACCACCAATGTTCTCCCAGTAATGCAATATGGCTGCAAAATCCCTCAGACTCCAAAGAATTAAAACTATGGGCAACCCTATAGGCAATGGAAAGGCACAAAGTGGGTATAAGTAGAAACTTGCTTCCAAGAAATAGAGACAAGAAATGTCTAGGAAATGTATGAGCAGAGGAGGGAGCAAGTCATTTATGAAGTAGGAATGCATGATAGCAAATGGACAGGCCAAGGGCTACCCTACCAAAGGCCCATGTGTGGTGTGGGTCCCCTGTGGAGGATTTTAGGGAGGTCCTTCCACAGGATGAGAAGGCATGAATAGGTTAGGATGTGTACTTTTGCAGGGAGTCCTTAAGCTGAGGATGGTGAACATTCAAAAATAAATTTTGATTAACTATATTTCAATATAGTTGGTTTCCTTACAACCCTATGCATTTTGTTTTATGCATTTATTCTGAAAAGAGTCCAAAAGCTTCACCAGACTGCCAAAGGGGTCCAGACCATACTCTGTAAGAAGCCCTGATCTAAAGGGAGGCATTATGACCTATGTGAAGCCATTTTAACCCCTCAGCTACCAGTGTCCTCTCTCCCCCATTGTATTCATTTCTATATATTAAGTATATAGCTACATAGCATTGTCTCCTCTATTAGAAGTCAATCTCTCTGAGGACAAAGACTGTTTTACTCTTGTATTTGTATCTTTAGGGCCTAGCACAGTGTTTGACATACAGTAGGTATTTAATAAATGCATGTTGATTAATGTATTCATCAGTCAGATCACA
This sequence comes from Phascolarctos cinereus, assembly GCF_003287225.1. NCBI lineage: Eukaryota > Metazoa > Chordata > Mammalia > Diprotodontia > Phascolarctidae > Phascolarctos > Phascolarctos cinereus. The sequence goes on along the minus strand of NW_027556402.1, from coordinate 195,243,790 downwards.
GCTCCATTGAAATATTAGAGAATTAGATTTCAACAAATAAACCATATAACACTTTGGGAGAATGGGGGGAGGTAGGTGGGGGGTGGGGGTGGTGAGAGCATGCTTCCATAAGAAATGAAACAGTAGTCAGGTGGATTTAGTGTTTCCACTCCTGAAAGGTTGTCAGTGGCTAGCCTAGGGGCTGATAACATCTGAAATGAGAAACTTGACAAACATCCAGGAAACAGTGTGAAAACATAAAAGGTTTCTGGGCTCTGTGAAGATTCAGAGAGAGCTCTCAAGGGAGTGGGCTTGCTTGCATGCATTCACACACACGATTGTGTGTGTGTGTGTGTGTGTGTGTGTGTGTGTGTGTGTGTTTTAAAATCAGGTTTATTTTTGGTTGTAGGCACAGAGTGTGGGAGAGAAAGGAGTATCATCTATGTTTAAATGGCCTGTGACTTACAAGGGCCTTGGGGGTAATATGGGCACAAAATCTTTCACTCCTGTTCCTTTGCATGGTTTTCAGCGTGTGGCTGTAACGTAGCCCTATTTAACGAGTTTTTACTGCGTACTTATTGTGTGACCATTACTGAACTAGATGGTGTGGGGGAGATAAGAAAGGAGAATGTATCTGTCCTTGAGGAGGCTAAAGGGAGTGGGGGGGATGGAGCAAAGATTCAGACATAGAAATCCATTAGAGAACAATGAAAGAATATAGAATCACAGAAGGTCCTGCTGTAAGAGACAAAAGAGATAATATGTTCTAGACCTTTTTATGTTTTCCCTTTCTCACTTTCCTCTGGCATCCCCATTTCTCCCTAGTATTCTTCTCCCTCTTGAATATGTCCCCCACACATTAAAAACCATAATAACTTCCCTGGTAACAAATAAGCAGAGTGAAGCAAAAGAAATCCACACAATGACTATATCCAAAATTATATCTCAACCTGGTTCTCGAGTCTGTCATCTCCTGTCTGTATTTGTTAAATTACTGTAAAATGTTACTTGATATTTACGAGTTATGTACAACTTCTTTTGAAGTTAGTAGCTATGAATTTGATCCTTGGCCATTGCCAAAGTCTTGACCTTTGTCTTGCCCCTGGACTTCAATGACTCTGGAGGAGAGAGACTGACAACTTTGTGCAGCTCTGCTTCACTCAAATTCAATTCACGCACAAATCAAGACATCACGGTTGTTCTCAAAGATGAACAAAAATAACACAGCTATGAATTTGCCATTGAGCTTTATTTTTCTAATTTTTAATGTAATATAAACAATTTTAGTGTAGACAATTCAGTTTAATCAGTTTAATCACTACCTCATCATATGTTGTCAAATGCTTCACTGTCCATCTTTTAGAGTGATGGAGCAACCAGTTTGTCATTGAAGATCCGCCTCTGGTCCAGAATTTGATTGTCTTCTTCTACTTTCTATTTCCAGTCTATTTTTCCACTTTGAATGATGGACTTATCAAAGCAGAAGATAATGAATTTCTCAGTTACTCTGCTTTTGAGAAAGACAGAGACAGAGACAGAGAAACAGAAACAGAGAAGAGATAGAAGAACAGAGACAGAGACACAGTGATAGAAAGATAAATGGAGACAGAGACAGAAAGAGGGACAGACAGAGACAGACCAACAGAGAGACAGAGAGGGAGATAGGGACAGAGAGAGAGCACTCTTGGAGATGTTAGAATAGTTGAAACCCCCTCTCTGTACAAAACCATGCTAAGTTTGTGCTGTTTCCCACATTCCTCATCTAATTTCTCCTGCCCAGGTGGTCTGTAGTATATTTAAAAAATATTACTTCCATTTTTCCTTCTTCATCAAATGTTCTTCACCATGATGCTCACTTTAGGTTCCTATATTTCTTCACATGAGCATATCTTATTAATATAAGATTCCACTTTCCTACTTTATCTATGCTGTTTCTTTTGAATAAGAAATTGGTTTCGAAAGCCATATTTCAGTCATAAATCCCATCCCATCAAGTCTTTTCATACCCATGAGGTTATATTTTCCTTCTTGTATTAAAATCTCTGTCATACTGTTTATTACCAGCATTTTGTGCATTTGTATCTAGGCTCCTGAGACTACGGGTTTTATTGCTCTTTTCTTGGATATCCATTGTATACCTATGGTCCACCACCTCTCTGACAAAAGGTAGAAAGCATGCTTCACCATTTGTCCCCTGAATTTGAGGCTGGTCACTAGATTAATCAGAGCTTATTATCTTTCAGTGTTGTTTTTTCTTTACTTTTTGGTAGTTATTATGTAAATAACTATCCTGGTTCTGCTTACTCTGCTCTCCATCTTTTTATTGAAGACTTCCCAAATTTCTCTTGTCTTCATAGTCATAATTTCTTAATGTTCCATAGTAATCCATTATATTTACAATAATCATCCGTTATATTTATTTACTCCCATTTGTTCATTCATTCCCCAGTTGATGGTGTTGGAAATAACCTCTGTTGCCCAAATAGGCACAGTAAGTTAGACAGACTTAGGATGAGTAAAGCAGTGAAACCTTTAATAGGCTTCCCACAGGAAGCTGGTGTGGAACTTGAGATGAGCACACACACCCTACAGAAATGAGAACAAATCTTATATCCCTGTTCCTGGACATCTATCTATTGGGGAATGGCTCTCATTATTGTATATTTATATCAGTTCCCTATATAACTTCTCATACCTCTATTTGAGGTGTTTGCTGCAAAGATTCTCCCCCTTCCCCATTCGACTGTCTGGTCTGAAAAAGTATGAAAAATAATTCTGCTCCCTCTTTTACCTAGGCTTATTCCCTCAATTTCTTTTTCTCCTCCTACTCTGATAGCCAGCATTTTTAGAACTATTTCAAATGGTAAAGTCATCAATGACATCTTTGTTTTACTCCTGTTCTAATTGCAAAGGTTTCTAGTTTATATTAGTGTTGTTAATTATAACAAATAATTGCTAGCTCTTGATTTTAAACAGGTACCATTTATCGTAATAAAGAAAGATCATTTGTTCACAACAGGTACTTACTTAATAATACCCAAATAATACCTCACTGCCACTTCCTATCTCCACAAAAAAAAATATGGGAGTTTATTACCTGTTAACAGAAATGAAAGTTGTATCCGTTGACCTTGATAGCACAGTACGAACTCTATATGAATAGAATTCTAATGCCTCTTAGTGTTGATTTTATTTGCATCATTGTAGTATCCATTTGGGTCAATAATAGCTAACATTTATTTAGTACTCTAAGATTTGCCATGCACTTTAAATGCATCATCTCAGTCAGTCATCACAGTAGCCTTGTGAGCCAAAGACAATAGATATTATTGTTCCCATTTTGCAGATAAGGAAACTGAGTCTCAAAGAAATTAAATGGTTTGCTTATATTTATACAAGTAGTAAATGACAGAAATAGGATAAGAACCTAGGTGTCTCCAGACTCCAAGTTCAGTACTCTTTCCAATGTACCATGCTTCTTTGGCTGATATTTCTCTCTCCCTTTTCTTTCCAGTCTAAAGACCTCTTGATGAGATTTGGAAGTGAGAAAGAAAGAGGGGATGAGGAGGAAGGGAGGGAGGAAAAAAGGAAGGAAAGAAGGAAGGAAGAAAGATAAGAGAGAAAGAGGGAAAGAACGGAAGAAGAAAAAAGGGGGAAAAGGAAAGAAGGAAAGAAAGAAGAAAGGAAAGAAAGAAAAAGAAAGGGAGGAAAGAAACACAGGAAGGAAGAAACAAAGAAAGAAAACGTAACTGACACTACTATCAATATTTGTCTATTTCACTCCATCTGACCAAGTATGGGCCCCGGAAACTTTTCCATATGGTCCTAGTGTTTGCCTGAGGCTATAATCCTTTCAACTGTTCTTGCAAGCATTGTGGCTTAGACCCTGCCCCAATCTCCAATTCTGTTACCTCTAACCCATCCTAACCCTTACTGTCTGCATCTTGCCCCACTCTAGAAAGCCACACCTTGATTCCATCCAGACCCCTTCCATGTGGCCCAGGTCCCTGGCATTCCCCTGGGGCATCTGGCCTCAGGCCCTTCTGAGTCCTTCTCTGTTACCTCCCAGTCACCTCAGACTACTTGACCCTACAGTAAAAAGGTCAGTCTTGTCTACCAAATTGCTCAGATTCCTTAAGAGTTTGACCTGGTTGTATTGGCATCACAAAGGCTCAGATTCCTTGAGTTTGGCCCAGTGGGTGGTCAATACAAGTGTCACAAATGCTCAGATTCTTAAAATCTGGCCGATAGCGCAGACTCACCAGGAATCTCCCTCACCTCTATCAGTGTTTTAATAAACCCTGTTTCTGACTGAAAGAAGGCTTGGGTCAAATTCATTTGAGACAGGACCTGAGTCTTCTGCCCTTGAATTGTGGGGTTCCTAATACCCCTAGACCTCAACACATCTCTGGCTATGAGCTCATTATTTCTATATTTTAACATGAGGTCTAGAAATCTGAATCCTTTTCTCATTCAGCACCTTACTAGCTCATTATTTATATCCCAAGTTTGTCTACATATTTTGAATCTACTACCATCAAAATGACATTAGAGATGAAAATTCCAACTGTGCCCTTAAGTTTTCAGTTTTTCTTCAGGACTTCTTAATCCTTAGCAGTGCTTTTTTTCCCCCTTTTTTCCCTTTTGGCAGTATCTTTTGTCCCCTCATAAGACATCAGAAGTGGGTGGTGTTTGTCAGTTTTGACAGAAGTCAAGCTGTTCTCATACCCATGGTGTATACATGCCATAGGAAGACAGCCGATATCTCTATGATTCAGGTTGGAATGACAAATACTTTCCTTAATTCAGTCACCCACAATCACTACTCATTTCTTCTTCCTCTGACTATTACTTTCACCTGAAGATACCTGTGGATCTATATAATAGATATTATTTTCCTCCTTGGAGGAGAAGAATCTATTTCCTCCTCAGATGGTCTGGGTCCTTGCCCCCTGGCCTTTCCCTCCCCTATCATAGAAAAAGTCTCATATCTATTATACTACCCTAAATGTTCAGTTGTCTTTCTTTTTCCCTTCCTTCTCTGTGTGACATTTTCCTACTTTCTATCTTCCACATACATGTTATTTGTTGCTACTCTTTTATATCCTTTATCTTCTTTGCATTTTTCTTGCTTCACTTCTATTTTTTCAAGTAACATTTCATTCTTCCTCATAAGCTTAAGAAAACAGGTGTGTCCCATAGCCCTTTTACCTTCTCTTCTAGTACAGAAAAGCCAGCTTGCACTTGGGCATATTCAGCTATTAATTGGTATTGGCAGAAAGACAAACACATATACTCTCTGTATATCATTGTAAAATGTTCATTTCCCTCCACATTTACTTGAGGCATGATTCACAGTCCTTTGTTTTCTTGTTGACTGTTCTTTTGGCTTACCCCCTTCAGTGCAAACCATCTGTTTGCTATGCATGTTCAATCTACTGAGGGTGGAGTTTCTGGGGGCTCCTGAGCTATAGGCTTAATTTACTTAGGGATAACTAAGGTCCTATGACTTCAAGTTCAGTGTTCTTTTCACTTCATCATGGTGGTTCTTCTTCAGAGCAAAGAAACCATAGATATGCAGCCTGGAATGTTTTTTTGCTGTCACTGTCTTGGAGGGGGAGAAGAGAGAGAGAGAGAGAGAGAGAGAGAGAGAGAGAGAGAGAGAGAGAGAGAGAGACAGAGAGACAGAGAGAGAGACAGAGAGAGAGACAGAAGAGAGAGAGAGAGAGTGAGAGAGAGAGAGAGAGAGAGAGAAGAGAGAGAGAGAGACAGAGAGAGAGACAGAGAGAGACAGAGAGAGAGACAGAGAGAGAGAGAGAGAGTGAGAGAGAGGGGGGGGGAGGCAGAAAGGGAAGAAGGAAGGAAGGAGAAGAGAGGAAAAGGAAAGAAGAGAAAATAGAAAATGATCAGCAGTGTATAGATTCAATTACAAAATAATCCTTAAAGAAATAAAGAACAATTTAAATAGCTGGAGAAATATTCAGTGTTCATGGCTGGGCAATGCCAATATAATAAAAATGAAAATGTTACTAAAGCTAATTTATAGACTCAGCACTTTACCAAACTATGCAACAATAATAACAAAATTCATTTGGATGAACAAAAGATATATCAGGAAGTGATAAAAAAAGTAATGAAGAGGAATATATACATATATATATATATGTATATACAGATATAGATATATAATAATGATCATCAGATCCATTTAGTACCAGTTAAAAAAATAGAAAAATAGATCAATGGGACACTAGACAAAGAAGAATCATAAATAATTGAACTTAGGTACATTGTTGGATAAACCCAACAATCTAAATTAACTAGGAAAAATCTTCCTGTTTGTAAAAACTTCTTGGAAAATTGGAGAGCAGTGTGGTAATAAATAGGCTTAGGCCAACATCATACGCCATACTCCATAATGCATTACACACACACACACACACACACACACACACACACACACACACACATACATGCATATGACCTGAATATTAAAAATCGTAGTATAGGAGCAGCTAGCTGGAGCAGTGGATAGAGCACTGGCCCTGGATTCAGGAGGACCTGAGTTAAAATCAGGCCTCAAACACATAACACTTACTAGCCATGTGATCCTGGGCAAGTCACTTAATCCCATTGCCTAAAAATAACAACAACAACAACAACAAAAATCATAGTATAGAAAATAATTATGAGATTATGCACCTTTCAAAGCTATAGACATGATTAATTCTTAACCAAACAAGGGTTGGAAACAATTACAAAGATAGAATCAATAACCTTTCATACATGAAATTGAAAATATTTTACACAAATAAAATTAGCACATAGAAGATAAGAATGGAAGGAGTCAACTGCAAAAACAAAAACAAAACCAAAAATATTTGATATATTTGATATATATTATCTGATAGACAGACATGGGGACAACTAACAGAAGTATATAAGACTAAAAACCATTCCCTACAGGATATGAATAAGTTCTCAAGAGAAGAACTGTGAACAAACAGTCACATGAAAGGACACTCCCAATTATTTATAGTACAAGAAATGCAAATCTAAATAATCCTGAGGTTTTATCTCATACCTAAATAATTGGCAAAAATGACAAAAAGACAGGAATAGTCAGTGTTGGAGAAGTTATGGAAAGACAGGCACAAATTGACAGATCTATGGATTAACCCAACCATTTTGAAAAAACAATTGGAATTATATGAATAAATGGAATAGAATATCCAAATCCTTTGACCCAGACATTCTACTGCTAGGCTTATACCCTAAAGAGCCACCAAAAACATACACCAAAATATTTTATAGTGGCACTTTTTGTGGTAGCAAAAAAGTAGAAACACAGTAGATGCTTATTAACTGAAGAACGGCTAAGCAAATTGTGATATGTAAAAGTGCTAGAGTATTACTAATTTTATGAAATTATGGACACCATGAATACTGAGAATCATAAGAAGACTTACATGAGCTGATGGAAAGTAAAGCAAGCCAAGCCAGGAAAAAAATATATTTAATAACTACAATAATGTAAATAGGTAGAACAACAGTCACAAAAGCATCAAAATTGGATGTCATGAAATTATAAAGTACAAAGTTGGCCCCAAAAAAAGAAATATGAAAAGAAATCTGCTCCACCAGCTTCACAGAGGTGGGGGGGGGTGGTTCAAGAATGTTGAATATCATATATAACACTGGATTGTTTTGATAATTTTTTGATGTTTTTTCCCCTCTTCTCACTCTTTAAAAGAAATCCTTTATTATAAAGGATGGCTCTCTGGAAGAGGGGAGGTGGAGGAATACAGGGGCAAATTTGGGTGATATAAACCAAAAATATATCAATATAATTCTATTTTTAAAAAGAAATTAATCAGCATATAAGGTTACTAGCTTAGCCCAGGGGAGGGGCAGATGGGCCTCACTTCAGAATGTTCCCTACCACGATTATGTTATGCATGCCCCAGGAAGGCAGATCTCAGTTAGTTGGCATTTCATTTCACAGCAAGGAATGTTCTGTATGATATTGTCGGTCAAAGCTCTGATAAGACTTGCTAATAAGCCCGTAAAAAAAGTCTCTGTGGTGCACCCACACAAAATGAGAAGTTTCTGGGCTGTACTGGTACAGTATTTTTTATTCAATTCACCCTCTCAGCTGAGCAATGACCAACTGACCCGAACTATGTCCCTTAATAGTCAACAGTGAGTAACTTCTCACTATTAGTATAGCTGGCAAGGACCCCAGGGGTCGCCTACTCTAATCCCTCATGAAGCAATGACAGTATTCCTAGCCAGTGGTTATATAAACTCTGCTTGAGGACCTCTAGCAGCTAAGGAATGATGGCCTTTTCAGGAAACCCATTCTGCTGCTGAGTGACTCTGAGTATTAGGAAGTTCTTTGCATCATGCAAAGATCTGCCTCCTTATATAACATCTATCCTATTTGTTTTAATTCAGCCCTATCTCTAGAAGGTCTCTGTAAAAATGAAAATACTGAATCTTGAAAGGGAGTTAGTAACTCCTGTTTTTTATAGAAGTTTACAATTCATAAGATATTTTCCTCACAATTTTTTTTTGGTGTTAAGTAGTGAATGTCTTAACAATTTCATTTCCCAGGAGAGAAAAATGAGGCACAAAAAAGTAGGAGAAGTGACTTACCCAAGGCCAGCAAATGACAGAGCTGTAGGTTGAAGCAGCTGTTTTGATTCTGGATGGAGAGAGTGAGGCTGATGACTTTGCACAGCCCTGCCTCACTTAAATTCAATCCACTTGCAAGTCAAGACATCACCCTCCTGATGTCATTGGTCCTCTTTGAGAATGAGGGATGAACAAGAACACCAGAAATGAGAACCTTCTTGTATATTATTAACAATAGACAAAACTACAATAAAGCAAACACTTAACTTGATAGAACAAAATGAAGCCTGGAGAAATTTCAATCTGTGAAACTTCCCACACTTGTTGAAATCACATAAAATTTCATGACAGAGGCAACCTGGGGGATGATCTACTCATGAAAATCATTGTATGACCGTGAGCATGCGTTTAATCTGTCTATACCTCAGGGGTGAAACATGGTTATAAGATTTCTTTTGCCCACCCCCATGATTGTTGTGAGAAGTGTGCTCTGAAAACCTGATAACATGAGGAATTATTATGATGGAATGATAATGATGTCATAGAGAAAATTCTTGGTGAACCTTTCAGTCCTGTTTGATACTTTCTGGGGACAATGATTTCAAAGATGTGGCATTGCCCTCCAGTGACACTGATAGGATCCCACCCCACTACTACATCATCTCGTGCCATTCTTGTACATGTATTTCCATGAAACCTCACTAAAGGAACCAATGAATGCACTAGAAACTTTCCCTCCATTCTTTTAATACTGTGGAAATAGTAGAATCTCACTCTGTTATTCTTATTTCATACTGCATGACCATCTTCCTTCCTTTTCAGGTCATTCCCTTGTGATTTTTGTTTTGTTTTGTTTTTCGAAACTGGATCTCCTTAGTGCACCCAGGGCATGGGTGCAGCAACCATTAATGAACTGACCTGACTGCCCCTTGATATGGAAGCTTGAACCTGCTGAGTTTCCAATTTGAGACAGATTGCCCTTCCTTAGGCAACCTGATACCACCTCACCCCCTCTCGTTCTCAGAGCTCCATCACATTGGTATATGACTTTGTGTGGACATGAATAAGCTTCAGTCTTAGGGCAATCCACCCACCTCAGACTCCTTTAGTGTCAGGAATTATAGACTGGCACCCCTTCAGTTACAATGTTTTATAGCTCTTTATCTAATGAAGAACCTTTGTTAAAATATAAAGGAACAATGAGGGATCCTTGAGCATGTTTAAGTATGGAAGTTACATGGAATTTACCATCTCCTTCTCTTTACCTAATAGAGTTCTTTTCTTTCTCTATGACAAAACTTGAGCATGGTCTTCTTCACAAAGCCTTTCCTGGTTGCCCCAACTAGGTAAGAAAAAGGTGGAATGACTACGTTCATGGTAAGGGTAAAAAATAGGTTTAGAAGAAGGGAGGCAGAGAGAGAGATCGAAGAATAGGAGGTTAAAATTAGAGAGAAGCATTTCAGAGTTCTGGATCTTGCAGACAGAACAGTTATGGGTGATAACAAGATAAAGGGTAAAACCATCCCTCTACAGGGCTGAGGTGGACTGACAGTACAGGTCAGAGGAAGTCCTTGTCCTTTCTACTACATGCCTCTGCTTCTCTGAAACATTAGGATGAATTAGTTTATCAACTAATAATAGGAAATATTTCCTTTTGAAGCAGATGGCTGGTGTCCAATTTGCATAATTACAATGTATGATTTTTCCCACAATTTACTGCTTTTTCTCCCAGGCCCATTTCATTTCCTGTGTTGCTCTCACTAAAGTCCCCCAATTTAAATGACATTTTCCAGATTCTGCACGTATCATTTAGGTGAATTTCCCCATATTGGTGAAGAAATGATATCTGGCCCCCATTTTTAAAGAGTTAATATGTATTTAGCAACTTCTTTTGAGATTTAGGGTCCTGCCACTCTGTAACCACCAAAAAGGTTCCTTGCTCAAGGGGTTAATAAGTACTTCATTTCCTTCCCACAGAGATAGAAGCAAGCTAAAATGAAGTGGGTGAATTTCATATGGCAAGGCAAGGCAAGGCAAGAAAGATTTATTAAATACTTAATATATGTCAGGCACTGTTCTTAGCACTGGGAATACAAGTGCAAAGCAAAAAGAAGGGCAATCCCTTCCCTCAAGGAGCTTACATTTTAATGAGGGAAAACAACTCACAAAAATGAGATGGAGCTGGGGAGGGGAGACAGACATCTATGGGAAATGGGGGGCAACTGCTTTTTATCATGTGACCTTAAATGTTGTGTCTCTGTCTGGGATCCTTCTATCTACTAAACTCCCCTTCCCATCCAAGGAAAGAGAGAGACCTAAATTCCAGGGACAGAGGGAAGATTCTAGAGAATAAAACAAAATGGGTCGATCTCACTGTATTATTGCATTTAATATTGTGTTCTGGTGGTTTCTTGCATGTTTGTGCATTATCTGATTTTATCTGATAAATAAATTTATCCTTGCCACCCAAGTGGGAGCATAAGGTGTATAATGCAGGGGTGTAGGGGGATATCTGAAGATCAAATGACATGGGAATGTAGGGATCTTATTAGATTTATATCTTTTGTCTAGCAAATTGTCAGACTGCCATATCAGTTGGTCTCAGGAGCAGGCCAAGAGAGTTACCAAGAAGGCAAAGGCTTATGTCTAACATGAAGAGCTAGGAGAATTTGCCAGGGACTTCATTGAAGGGAGTGTGCAATATTGGTGTTTCTACCAGTACTGTGTGATTCCCTGTGTGTGTGTACCAATTATAAGCTGGCCTCTGTCCTAGAGAAGAAAGTTAGAGGGACAGAAAAAAATGTGTATGTACTCTCCAGGTAATCATGGAGAATGAAATATTCCTTGAAAAAACAGGTGAAATGTTTTAAAGAGGGAATGAAGAAGAGAAAGTTTGCTTATCTGTGTTAGAAGGTGGGAGGATAGATAAATGTTATACAGCAGAGAAAGGGAATGAGGACCTCTGGACTTTTGAAACTATATAATAGTTATGGAACACTTCCTGAAGGTGGGAACTCTGGGTTATACAGGGAGAAAGCAGTTGCTTGTGTGCTCCAAGGTATCATATCATTTTGCAGTTACCATTAGATCGGTAATGGTCATAGAAAGAAGAGGTGAGCAATGGTGGTCGATGAACCATTCCTGACATAAGCAAAAGGTAATCTGAAATAAACACAGAGAAGTCTGTTGTCTTCCTGTCTCCATCCAGGATGGGATGGAGAACCACCCAAAACCTGTCAAACCTGATGATTATCACCCACTTCTGGTGACAACAGATAGCACCAGAAGGAACTGATATGCTATAGCTAAGGCATTTATGAAATCCTTTGAGAAGAAAACAAACAAACACACAGAGAAAAACTTTGAAAACCTTACGGGGCACAGGTGGTGTTTTATTTACTACTCTCAGTTGAAGGTAGTTGGTTCAGAAGAAAATGACAGATTTGGGAAATAAACATCTGGCTAAGAAAATGGTGTCAGATAAATGGATTTGGATTTCTGGACCACAGGTTAAAATATAGGAATGGTAGGGTTTTAGTCATATGTGGAGGGCACCTAAAAAGAACCCTGACTTTGCTCTTAAAAATCTTTTAAAGAACTTTAAAATTAAAAAGGAGAAGGAGGAAGAAAACAGCTACCCACATAGATCTGACAAGCCTGGTGTCATGTATAGTAGAAGATACAATACAGGAAGAGGGATAGCAGAATAGAAGAACATGTAATTAATGAGATCATATCAAGAAAAGAGCCAGAAATATAACACATAATCCCTCTATACATGACCTCAGATGTCTATATAAAAAAATATGCCCACTGTGTATGTACAATAGAGTGAAGTAGATAAGAACAAAAACAAGCCAATTTTATTTCACACATATCAATTAGACTTAGTGGGATGGCACTCACGCTAGAGCAGGTAGGTTGGTGCAGTGGAGAGAACACTGGACCTGGAGTAAAGAAAATTCATTTTCCTGAGCTCAAATCCAGCCTCAGATACTTACTAGCTGTGTGACTCTGGGCAAGTCAATTAACCCTGTTTGCCTCAGTTTCCTCAGCTGTAAAACAAGCTGGAGAAGAAAATGGCAAATCACTCCAGTATCTTGGCCGAAAAAACCCCAAATGGGAACACAAAGAGTTTGGGATGACTGAAAAATAACCGAACAACAATAACTCATGCTAGGAACGTAGCACGAAAAGGGTATGCCATATTCAAAAATAACTAAATAGATAAAGACAAGTTGGGGTAAAGTATCACTGTATACTAAGAAAATATAGTAGGAAATCCAGGAGCTCTGTGGAAGAAAGACAGAAGAGGACATTTGGGTAAGAATCATTAAAAGGAGAAAGAGAAAGGATAGTATTTTATGCTAGTGAAGTATATTACAGACCAGCTGGACCAAAGGAAGAATACTCTGGCATGGAGGAGATTTCAACTACTTTGACATATCCTGACGCACTCTCTGTCAAAAGCAGAGAAACTGAGGCATATGAAAAATGTCAATTTCTGACTTAATGGCAATTTTATTTTTCAAAAGAATAAAGTGACAAAGTAAACAGCTCTTCTGACCCTGGTTCTGCCTAACAAAAAGGACCTGGTTGCTGAAGTAAAAATGATATGAACCAGAGAAGCAGCATGATACAGTGGATAGGGTGCTACACTTATAGTCTCAAAGACTTGGATTCAAATTCCGCCTTAGCTTCATATATGACTCTAAGTAAGTCACTTCACCTCTTTGGGCCTCAGTTTCCACATCTGTAAAAATGAGGGGTTTAATTTTGATGACCTCTAAGGTCCCTTCTAGCTCTCAACATCTATGATCTTAAATGATCACTCCATAAAGCTGGGGATAAGGAAGATAAGTGTGATATTGGGCAGGATAAAGGAATTGAGTTTGGGAGAGGATGCTGAGGAAATGAAATGGGACATCTCTTACAAGTTTATTTATACTTGGGAAAAGAGAAGAGTCAAAAGAAGGATAAGACTGTTGTTCAAGGTGAACATGATGATGGTAAGGTATAGATAATGAATGATGGTGAAAAGACTAAACTACTCAACTTCTGTTTTTTCTTTTCCAAGGAAACTGATCATGGGACTGGAGAGGGTTGGACAACATAAAGGCAAGTATGGAGCCCCAAGACTGGTGAAGAGTCTATGAAAAAGCCTCTCGTTGTCCCTAAACATCTCAATTCATCAGGCCCTGATGAAATGTATCCTAATAGCCCCAAATAACTGATGGCTATGATTGCTGAGTCATGAATCTTTCAAGTCTTTGAAAGATATTGGAGAACAGTGATGGTGCCACAAGACTGGAGAAGGGAAAATATTCTTTTTTTAAATTTTTTTTTTAAAGAGTGGAAGAGGGTAGCATTTGCTAGTTATAGACTAGTGAATTTGCCTTCTATTCCTAGGAAATTCTAGAGCACTTTACGAAAGGAATCAATTATGAATACTTAGAAAGGAAAATAGTATTCAAAAAAAGTTAATATGGTTTCATCATGAACAGGTCATACCTCACCAACCTCACTTCATTTTTAGAAGAGAGGAATCCTGTGAACATAGTCTGCTCATCCACAACTCTAGTCCAGGCCGTCATAACCTCCTACCTGCACTATTGCAACACTTTCTATTTTCCTTACCTCTTCTCACTCCACTCTATCCTCCACTCAGTTACCAAGGTACTTTTCTAAAGCATAGAAATAACCACATTATTTTGTGCTCAGTCAGCTCCAGAGGTATAGTGGATAAAGTGCTGGACTTGCAGTTTAGAGGACTTGAGTTCAAATCCAATTCAAAATGGTGCATTCCAGTGGAGACAAATTGCAACAATCAGTACTTGATGTGAGGCGCAGATGTAGATAGACAGCGGTTCCTGCGGAAAATCTATGTGAGTTTTTGTGAAATGCAATCTCAACATGTATCAGTGATATGACTTGGTGGTCAAAAGAGCTAAGGCTCTTCAGGCTATATTAAGAGGAGTTGTGTGGGACAGCTAGATGGTGCAGTGGAAAGAGCACCGGCCCTGAAGTCATCAGGACCTGAGTTCAAATCTGGCCTCAGACCAAACACTTGACACTTACTAGCTGTGTGACCCTAGGCAAGTCACTTAACCCCAAATTGCCTAAAAATAAAAAAAAAAATTAAAAAAGAGGAGTTTGTGTCCCAAGGAAGGAAGGTAATAAGTCCCTGTACTCTCTTGTGATCAGGGAAGATCTGAAGTACTGTGGTAAGTGCTGGGCATCACATAGAGAAAAACCTAGACAATCTGTACGGTAGGAGCTGCACCTGTTTTATGTAGGCCAGGATGATTTTTCAAAAGGTCAGGGAAGTTGTCTGGCTTCCTTGTTGCCTGAGGCATAAAAGGACCAGCTTATGTGGAGATTTTAATGAAATTCCTACTGCCCTGAGCTGTCCTGAAGGAAAGCCTTTATGACCTACTGTGGCCAATTGTTGTGTTAAAGGTAGAGGCAGTTTTACCTGCATTATTATTAATATTATTAATTTAAGGAATTTTATCCTGTTTAACCTCATTCTAAGAAAAGATGTTTTTATTTATTTTTATTTATTCATTCATTTATTTATCTAGTTATTTATTTATGCATATATTCATTTATTTATTTATATCTATCTTTGAGTGCTTCATTGTATTTGAATCCCAAACCTGAATTACTGGACTGGACTGAACTAGGTAGGCCTGGCTCAGAGTATTCTGGAAGAGCCCAAAGGAAGGAGACCAGAATGGTTAGAGACCTGGAGAGCATACCATATGTTCTTGGAAGAAAAGGATTTTTATTCTGGAGAAGAGAAGATTTAGGATGGGGTAGTTATCCCTGTTATCAAATATTTGAGTTGCTGCTATGTTCTGCAAGATTGATTAAATGACTTGCCTGAGATCACACAGAGAGTAAATGATAAAACCAAGGTTTAAATCTAGGTTCTTTCTTTCACAATCCAGTACTTTTTTCCCTATGCCAGTGATTTATTGTCATTTAGTTGATCAGTCATGTCCAATTCGTTGTGACCCCATTTGGTGTTTTCTTGTCAAAGATTCTGGAGTGGTTTGGCTATTTTCTTCTCCAGCTCATTTTACATATGGGGAAACTGAGGCAAACTGGGTTAAGTGACTTGCCTAGGGTCAGACAGCTACTACATGTCTGAGATCAGATTTGAATTCAGCTGTGATAGTCTGTGTGAACATTCTTGTGGGAGGCCTTTCCTGCCAATCAGTAATCTCTCTTCCTCCCAATTAGTGCTTTCAAATTACCTTGTATTAACTTGTCTCTATGCCCTTTGTATCCCTGAACACCCCAGGTGACCCCAGCTTTAGTAGATTGTAAGAGAATCTTTCATTTTTGACTCTCCAGTGATTATCACAGTGCTCTGTATACAGTAAACCCCTAATAAATGTGTGAATTGAATTAAACAAGACAGCTGATGACATTGTTTGATGACTGATTTTTAGGAAGGTTTTTCAGTATGTTGAGAAAGCTGCCTTCCTATATGTTCTTCCCATTAGTCTTAGCTCTCTGTGAGGAGAATAAGTCAGTTAAAAAGCATTTAGTAAGTGCCTGCTCTCCGCCAGTCATTGTATGTTAAGCGTTGAAGATGCAAAGAAAAGCAGAAGAGAGTCCCTGCTTTTGAGGAGTTCACAGTCTTACAGGGGAGGCACATAAAAATAGCTCTGCAGGAACAAGCTTTATACACTTTGAAGAAACTCAGCAGAGGGAAGACAGGAGCATTAGGGGCTATCTGGGGGCTTTGTGTACAAGGTGAGATTTTAGCCAGGACCTGGAGAAAGCCAGGGGAGCCCTGAGGCAGAAATGAGGAGGAGGACATTCCAGAGATGACTGGACATCCAGTGAAAACGTCCGAGTGGAAAGATAAGAGACTGAGTATCTTGTTATCTTGAGCTGCAAGGAGGCCTTCAGATATTCCAAGTAGGCTATTGTTTTCCTTCAGGGCCAGCTAGGTGGCTCAGGTGGTAGAGTGCTGGCCCTGGATTCAAGAAGACCTGAGTTCAGACACTTACTAGCAAGGTACTTAACCTCTGTTTGCCTTAATCCACTGGAGAAGGAAATGGTGAACCACTCCAGTATGAGCAAGAAAATCCCTGGGAAAGTATGGTCCATAGGGGCCCAAAGAGTCAGACACAGCTCAACAATAACAATTGTTTCCTTCTAAGTCTTTTAGTTAGTTTATTTTTGGGGGGGGTGTTGCTCAAATCATATGTCCGTCAGTGGAAGGAATATTGGACTGGGAGTCAATAGACATGGGGACTACTCAGCTCAGCTTTTGTTTCTTGTCCTTTGTTTCTCCCATATTTACATTTAGATAATTCGTTGCATGATTTCTAAGGTTCTTTCTAGCTCTGACATTCAGTGCTTTAAATTCTAGCATTCAATGCTTGAAGCCCCTTTTACTTCTAGCAGTCTATGTCCTATCTTGAGGTCCCTTCCAGCTCTGACATACTGATTCTGTTCCACAGATGGGCAAAGTAATCACTCTATTACTTGGTGCTTGGAATATGGTGTATTGTTTTTGTTGTTGCTATTAGATGCAGCAAACAACATCCTCATTAATTTATTCATTTCCCAGATAGGAATCACAGTTTATGCTAATTTATCAGTTGGCTGCTATTTGTACCATTTCTCCTCGGTTCTCAAAATAATGTACAAAAGGCGTCTGGTTCCAAGGATAAAGACATTCTATTTTAAGGTTCTAGTGTGTTCTGGGAATAATTCCTTGAGGATGGGAGTCTGTCTGACACTACCTTCTGTATGACCTTTAGGCAAGCTCCTTCCCCTGGGCCTCAGTTTCTCCATCAATAAAATGTGATGGTTGTACTGGATGCTAAGATCCCTTCTAGCTCTGACATTCAATGCCCTAGGGTTCCTCCCAGAAGTGATATTTTGGATTCTAAGATCATTTTCATCTCTGACATTCTATGTTCTAAGGTCCCTGCCAGCTCTGACATTCCGTGTTCTAAGGCACCTGCTAGCTCTGACATTCTGTGTTTTAATGTCTTTCCTAGCTCTAATATTCAATGTCTATGAAAGTCCGGTACCTTTGTCTTATAGTATATATTATATTCTGTATCATATTACATCATCCTATGCTGCATTGCATCATATTACATTATGTTATGTTATGTTGTGTTGTATTATATTATATTACATTATATTATGTAATTATATAATACCATGTCATGTTATGTTTCGATATGTTATATTGTATTTTATTGTGTTGTATTGCATTGTGTTGCATCATATCATATTATATTATACAATTATATCATGTTATATAATATATTATATTATGTCATGTAATATATCATATATTATCATATTTTATCATATTGTATCATATTATATTGTGTTCTGTTCTGTTATATTGTACTGTGTTACATCATATTATATGTTATGTTATTTTACATGCTATATGATGTGATGTGAATTATGTAATATATCACATTATGTGATATATTACATAATCATGTAATGTTATATAATATTATGCCATATCATATCGTATCGTATCGTATCATATGGTATCGTATACATTGTATATTATATATATTATAGTAGTTTGTCTACAAATTTTACCTCTCTTCCTAGAACATGTGTTCCCAAGGGCAGGGGCTGTCTCTTATTCATCATTATATTTTCCCACAGTGCCAAGCACAGAACCTCTCACATATTAGACCTCCAATGAACATTTGCTGAATTAAATCAAATCTCGTTGGGGAGATAAGATTTTCAAAGATGACTTATAGCACAAGACAGTGTGTGGTGAGTGCAAAAAGGCCCTTATAGTCAGTGAGTATTCTAGGAGGTCAGAGGAAGGGGAAATCACCCAGTCTACAAATACCTGGAATTACTTTCCTCAGCCAGATTTCTGGCAGGCCCTGTACAGAGAAAGCAGTGTGTCCTGGGAAGATACAGGAGTCAGAAGACAGGCAAGTTTTGCCTCTGCTACCTTATCAGTCCTGGGACACTCACTTCTCTGAATCCTGGTTATTTCATTTGCAGAATGAGAACATCATAATCTCTACCCCATGGACCTTCGATCCTTCACAAAACTGTTGCGAAGAGCTGACGATGAACTGTCCCTCCCATGCCTCTCTTTCACCCTCATGCCCTAGAATGGGTGACTGCCTATCCCCTGTTTCTCTGTACTCTATTTTTCTATTTCTTCTTGCCAGTTGATCCTTATATGCTGTCTGACCTTGGCCAAGAGTCTTGGCTTAATCCCCTTAATAAAAGGATTTGTTCTGTGAAGTTTGGATTCAGTCAAAGCGCTGCACTTGAGGACCTTCTCAGGGCCCTTCGCCATCCCAGTTGCCCACATGAATGGTCTCTAGTTTTTCAAGATGCCTTTTAAAATTCTGGGCCCCAGAACTGAACCCAGTTCTGAGTATGGTATCTGGTACACAGTAATAAAAAATGTGTTGAATTGAATTGACCTGAATGTGGTACTCCAGGCATGGTGTGACTAGGCAGAGTACAAAGGGATTATTGCCTTACTAGCCCTGAATGTTGTGTCCAGTTCAGAGGATCTTATTATTACTTTGGGGAAATCACATCAGATCTCTGGGCCTCAGTTCTCTTTTCTGTAAAATGAGATATGACCAAAGTGGATACTCCCTGAAATCTTTTCCAGATCCAATATTTCACAATCTCATGAGCCTGAAGAGGTCTTAGAATGAATTAAAAAATGGAGCTCGTTGATCACCGACTCTATCCCCCTAGAGAACATGAGACATAGAATGGTGTATGGAAAGCAGTCCTGGCTCAGACACTTATTATCTGGGTAAGTCACTTTATTTCTCTGGGCCTTAGTTTCTTCCTCTGTAAAATGAGGGAGTTGGATTTGATGACCTCTAAGGTTTCCGCCATCTTGAAATCTATGATCCTAAGACAGGGATGCTCAGAGAGGTGGCAAGAGGGTCTTGGCCAGGGGTGGGGAACCTGCAGCCTTGAGGCCACAAGTGGCTCTCTAGGTCTTCAAGTGCAGCCTTTTGACTGAATACAAACTTCACAGAACAAATCCTTTTATTAAAGGGATTAAGCCAAGATTCTTGGCCAAGGTCGAACAGCAAGCTGGTGATTGAATTGTATCAACTATACTGATTATCATCAGGGAAGCTGTGACCCTTCAAAGTCATATTACCAGTAGAACGAGAGGAAGTAAAATTGAGTGTATATCTCCTGGGGAAAAAAAATTAACTTCCTTTTCCCCAGCCCCAGGGAGACTGTCACACCGTGGAGCATTCAACTTCTGAGATAATCTAATCCCTGCTCACTGGTGTTCTTCCCGAAGCAGTTTATTTTTCATTTCCAATGGGATAATTACAGGGAGGAGGAAAGATGAAATAGCAGCAAATTACAAAAAGAGAAAAAGTAATCCATTCCCTACAATCTTTTTTGGTGAATTAAAAAAAAACCTAAAATAATCAAAGGCTTTTCTCACTCTTCCCAATTGCTGCTATTAAATGCGCTTACTCAAATGGGTCCCTTTATTCTTCTCATCAGAGAAAGAAGAAGTATTTTTAAAATGTCAGCATGGGATTTCCCCTCTCCAGAGGGATGGGGACTGGCTTGGTCTAGAGCCCCCAAAAGCTTTGCCTGAATTGGGAAGCATTTCCCGTTGCCCAGATGGCTAGTTGTTGTTCAGTCATTTTCAGTTGGGTCTGACTCTTTGTGACCCCATTTGGAGTCGTTTGCCATTTCCTTTTCCAGGTCATTTGACAGATAAGGATGCTGAGGCAAACAGGGTTAAGTGACTTTTCCAGGGTCGCATGGCTAGTAAATGTCTGAGGCTGAATTCAAATTCACAAAGATGAGTCTTCTTGACTCCAGGCCTGGAGCTCTATCCCTTGTACCACCTAGCTTCCCGAAATAATAATTACTTAATTAAAAAACCAAACTATTGAAATGCTATTGAATTAGGATGCCCTCAGAGGCTCCTCATCGATTCTGTAAGTCCTTAACCCAAAGGTACTAATACTTAGCTGTGTTATATGAAAATAGATCTGCGGCATCTTGAAAGGTAGTGAACTGCCTTCCACTGGAAGTCTTCGAGCAAGGGCCAGATCTGTCCAGAAAACTATAAAGGGTGCTCCTGCTTAGCTGCAATCCAGACTAGATGCCCTCAGTGTCCCTCACAGCTTGGAGATTTTATTTTATTTTTAACAGTCAACAAGCATTTATTTGTTCTATGTTCAAAGTATTGTGTTAGATGTTGGCTTAAAAATAATAATAAAATAAATAAAACATGGCTACCTACCTATAGACTATAGAGTCTATAGTACAATACAATTGTTTCCTACTACCTGTCATCTTGACTCAATTCTTCAGCCTGGCATTCAAGGCCCTATATAATTTGATTCTAACCTCTTGCTCTGATCTTGTTTCCTTTTTCTCTCTTAGATACTTCTCCTAGGCTGACTCCTTTATTCTACTCATACCCCAGGATCAAGCAACTACCACTGTATTTTCAATTATAGTCTCTCTTTCTCTTTCTTTTTTTTTTTTGATGTTTGCACTGTATCTTTTTTTCACTTAATAGTATTTTTTTCAATTACATGTAAAGATAGTTTTCAACATTCACTTTTATAAGATTTTGAGTTCCAAATTTTTTCTCCCTCCCCTAATCCCTCTCCAAGATGGCAAGCGATGTGATATAAGTTATGCATGTACAATCACGTTAAACATACTTCCACATTAGTCATGTTGTGAAAGAAGAATCAGAACAGAAGGGGAGAACTACGAGAAAGAAAAGAAAAGGAGAGAAAATAATATGATTCTATCTGCATTCAGACTCCATAGCTCTTTCTCTGGATGTGGATAGTATTTTTCATCATGAGTCTCTTGAAATTATCTTAGATCATTGTATTGCTAAGAAGAGCTAGGTGTATCAAAGTTGATCATTGTGTAATGTGGCTGTTACTGTGTAAAATGTTCTCCTGGTTCTGCTCACTTCACTCAGCATCAGTTCAGGTAAGTCTTTCTAGATTTTCTGAAATCTGCTTGCTCATCATTTCTTGTAGCATAATAGTATTCCATTACATTCATATACCACAACTTGTTCATCCCCTCAATTTCCAATTCTTCACCACCAGAAAAAGAGATGCTGCAAATATTTTTATACATGTGGGTCCTTTCCCCTTTTTTATGATCTCTTTGTGATACAGACCTAGTAGTGGTATTGCTGGATCAAAGGGCATGCACAATTTCATAGCCCTTTGGGCATAGTTCCAAATTGCTCTCCAGAATGGTTGGATCAGTTCACAACTCCACCAATAATATATTAGTGTCCCAATTTTTCTGCATCTTCTCCAACATTTATCATTTTCTTTTTCTGTCAATGTTAGCCAATCTTATAGGTGTGAGGTGGTACCTCAGAGTTATTTTAATATTTATTTCTCTAATCAACAATGATTTAGAGCATTTTTCATATAACTATAAATAGCTTTAATTTCTTCATCTGAAAACTGCCTGTTCCTATCCTTTGACCATTTATTAATTGGGGAATGGCTTGTATTATTATAGATTTGACTCAGTTCTCTATATATTTTAGAAATGAGGCCTTTATCAGAAATACTGCCTGCCATCTATAGTCATATGAAAAAATGCTCTATTGATTAAAGCAATGCAAATCAAAACAGCTCTGACGTACTACATCACACCTACCAGATTGGCTAACATGACAAAATGGGAAAATGATAAATGTTAGAGATGTGGGAAAATTGGAATACTAATGCATTGTTGGTAGAGTTGTGAACTGATCCAACCATTCTGGAGAACAATTTGGAACTATGCTCAAAGGCCTATAAAAATATGCATACCCAGGGGCAGGTAGATGGCACAATGGATAGAGCACCGGCCCTGAAATTAGGAGGACCTGAATTCAAATCTGGCCTCAGACCAAACACTTGACATTTACTAGCTATGTGACCCTGGGCAAGTCACTTAACCCCAATTGCCTAAAAAAAAAAAGTGTACGCCCTTTGACCCAGCAATAGCTCTCCTAGGGCTATATCCAAAATGATCATACAAATGGAAAAAGGACCCACATGTACAAAAATATTTATAGCAGCTCTTCTTGTGGTGGCAAAGAATTGGAAATTGAGAGGATGCTCTTCAATTGGGGAATGGCTGAACAAGTTGTGGAATATGAATGTAATGGAATACTATTGTGCTATAAGAAATGAAGAGCACGAAGACTTCAGAAAAACCTGGAAAGACTTCTATGGTCTGATGCTGAGTGAAGCAAGCAGAACCAGAAGAAAGTTGTACACAGTAACAGCCACATTGTGTGATGACTAATATTGATAGACTTAACCTTTCTCAGCAATACAAGGATCTAAGACATCTCCAAAGGCCTCATGATGGAAAATGCTATCCACATCCAAAGAAAGAACTATGGAGTTTGAATGCAGATTGAAGCATACTATTTGCTATTTTTTTCTTCTGTTGTGTTTTGTTTCTGCTTTCTTGCAGTTCCTCCTATTGGTTTTAATTCTTACTTACAACATCACTAATGTGAAAATACATTTTTCACTAACATGAAAATAGGAATGTATATATATATATATATATATATACACACACATATTCTACATTAGATTGTGCACTGTCTTGGAGAGTGAGGTGAGGAGGGAGGGGGAGAAAAATTTAAACCTCAAAAGCTTATGGAAATGATTGTTGATAAATCAAAATAAATTAATAAAAAAAAAGAAAAGAAACACTGGCTATACAAACTGTTTCCCAGCTTTCTGCTTTCCTTCTAATCTTGGTTGCGTTGGCTTTGTTTATGCAAAACCTTTTTAATTTATTGTAATCAAAATTACCCATTTTGCATTTTATAATGTTCTCCATCTCTTGTTTGGTCATAAATTCTTCCCTTCTCCATAGATCTGACACGTAAATTATCCCTTGCTTTTCTAATTTGCTTATGGTATTGCAGATTTTATCAATGACAAATAGCATAATTGGAACGGTACTAAGGCCTCTCAGCAATACCAGTTTGAGGGAGATAGCACTTGTTTTGATGGGTAAGTACTTTCCCACATCTCTAACATTTATCAGGACATTGAGAAACTGGTGTGTTGAGAACAAGCACTCCTACAGTCCCACCTTGTGGAGCCGGAAGGCCTTTTTGACCCTGCCATCTGGGAATAAGATGGGTAGTTGTGCATGGGGACAGAGGAGGCTGGGGCCGAGACTGAACCTGTAGTCCTCAAATGGCCTCAGAGGTCTTACTGACTCTTAAAGCCTTCCTTCTTACCTAAAACCACACTGCCCTTCACCTCAAGTCTAAACTCATTAGCTTGACATTCAAGGCCCTTTCTAATCCAGCCCCTGTCTACCTTTCCTGCCTCAGCTCCTGCTAAATCCTCCATTTTCACAAAAATGGACGTTCCTACTTACTTCCACTGTGCCTTGTCTCATGTTGTTCTCTGGGTTTGCAGTACCCTTCCTTCAATTCCCCACCTCTTGAAATGTGATCCTTTGTTCAGCACTTAGCTCCAACTCTACCTCCTTCACGAAGCCTTCTCCGATTTCCTTCAAAAACACATGTGAAGGCAGTTAGGTGGCCCGGTGGATGGAGCCACTGGCCCTGGAGTCAGAAGAACCTGAGTTCAAATCTAGCCTCAGACACTTACTAGCTGTGTGACCCTGGGCAAGTCACTTAATCCTGATTTCCTCAAATACACACACATACACACACACACACACACACACACACACACCCTTCTTTTTGGGAAAATTACAGAATTTGTTTTCTACCTCTCCTGAATCAGAAGTCCCAGGCTGATTTCAATTATAGTTATCTGCTAGAGGTTTTATTTCATTTCACTACTCCTTGAGAGTCTATTATGACTTACTTATCTCCTGTAGGGCTTGGCTCAGGGCCTCCAGCATAGTAGTTGTTCAGTAAACTTGAATTGAAAATGGAAATCCCCCTGGAGGAAGGAACACAAAAACAGGGACTTAGTTCAGCAATTCAATTCCACAAATATTCCCTAAGGTTTGCAGAATTCTTCTCAGGACTGGGAGGGATGTACCATTTAGAAAAATGGCGCCCAATTCTCCATGGAACTCGTAGCCTAAGGGGGGGAGGGCCGGAGACGACTGGCATTTTTTTTTTCTCACTGAGTGGTTCAATTTTGTAACTTAATCAGTGGAGGGGCATTCCTGGTGTGAAAACTCCCTCCACTAATGCAGACTTCTGTCTTAAAAGAGTTGCCTCAGAACATTGAGAAATTGAGTGACTTGTCCAATGTGTCAAAGGCAAGGCTTGAACTTGAGACTCTGTTGCTCCAAGGCCACATCTGTCTTCACTAACCCTGTACTGATTCTATGTGTGTGTGTGTGTGTGTGTGTGTTCATATAAACATATTTATTTATATATGGGTATAGATAAGGATGTATGTATACGCATGTATATATCTATGATTTATGACCATGCATGCATGTATACAAAAATGCATACTTGAATGTATGTTTGTTCACATATGTAATGTGTGTGTGTGTGAATATATGGCTATATGCATGCATGTGTATATACATACATGCGAATATGTACATTATCTTGATAGACTTAAATTCACGCAAAGGAATGTATAACTGACTGATCTTGAACCCTCTCTTAAGTCCATGATTTGAGGGAGGTGGGGCACAGGACTGAGCACCCTGAACCTCTATCAAGGAAGGTGAGAAGGAGCATGTCTTAGAGATGAGTATGGGGACAGAAGGATGGATTTACCAAAGACAGACTTCTCCAAGCTCACAAATGGATCTTGCGTATTCTTCAGGGACAAGAGGTGGTTCAAGTTCATCTGGCACCCAGCTTTTCCCAACAAGATCTGGGGCTCTACTTGTACTAAGCCAAAACGACTGGCTATTGCTCCCCATTGAAGGCTACATAAATTCCTATTTCAGCTTGGAACACTCTACTTAAGGACAAATGAATGGCTTTCCCTTTGAAAGCCCAGATTCCTCCCTGCATAATAAACAGAGCTGAATGAGACACAATGATGTAAATCAAATTTAATTGGGCATTCTGCTGAGCCTGAAATGACCAAACATTAGGTCTTCAATAGCAGGGAAAGTATCATTTGATTGATGGCCTGAACACTGCTAATTAAGGGGAATGATCTGACCTTGGCCCTGGTCCTGGCCCTGAGATAGCTACTAACTTCCACAACTCAAAGGAGACATCTCTTAGATCCAAAAATAACAATCCCTTACCTGATTATACTTCACTGCTTACAAAGCACTTTCCACACTCATTCATCTCCCAATTTGTTGTTAAAAAAAAGCAATAGGCATCTATCTATTAAGCACCTGTGATCCTGACAGTCTATATTCTAAAGCTCCTCTCAGCTTGATATTATCTTTATTCTGCATTCTAAGATCTCTCCCAGTTCTTAATGTTCTTGTTCCATATTCCAAGATCCTTCTAAGTCCTGACATCATGTGATTCTATTGTCCTCTAATGACCAAATCCTTTCTCCTTTCCTGACATCACTCCCATAGAAAATTCTGGCAGATAGTAAGTACCTAGTCTTATCATTCATTCATTCATACATTCAAACCCTGAAAGGTCTTATGAGCCAGGAAAAGTATCTACATTAATGGTGATGGACAGAGCTCTTGTTGTGTAAGGGCCAACCAAATAGTCAAGTAAAGTAAGGCAACTCATTGCTGAAAGTCTGGCTGTGAATTCTGGGGCCACAGCAATCCGTGAACTTGGCTTCTAAGGATGGAGGGATTGTAATTTGTATAGGTGAAAAGGCCACCATAGAGTTAAAATCAAATCAACTAAATCAGAGATCTTTCAAAATTAGGTTTGTTTGTTTAAAGACTTTTTGAAAAAATTATTTATTTTGTTCTGAACTTGAAAAATAAAACAATCATTTTCATAACATAGTAGAATAGAAAAAAAGATGATTGTGTATGAAGCTGCATATCTGTTATGTACAACTTGCTATTCTTTTTAAATATATGATCTCTTCCAGGCTAAAAGGTTAGGAGTCACTTAGGGCCCTATTCAGCAAGGTGCTAATAAAAGTTTAACAAGTGCTGGGATGCTATTATGCTATAAAGAACAATGAGCAGGATGCTTTCAGAAAAACCTGGAAAGACTTATATGAACTGATGCAAAGTGAAGTGAGCAGAACCAAGAAAGCATTGTATATAATAACAGCAGTATTGTACTATGATCAGCTGCGAATGACAGCCATTCTCAGCAATACAATGATCCAAGACAATTCCAAAGGACTTAATGATGAAAAATGTTATAAACTTGCAGAGAAAGAAGTGATGGAGTCTGAGTGCAGACCGAAGTATACTTTTTAAACTTTCTTATTCTTTTTGTTGTTGTTGTTGTTGTTGTTGGCGCTTTCTTTTGCAATATGGTTTCCAAAACATGGAAATATTTTGTATGACTGCACATGTATAATCTGTATCAAATTGCTTTTCTATTCAAAGAGGGGGGAGAGGAAAAAGGGAAGGAGAAAATTTGGAACTCAAAATTTAAAAAAAAAGTTTAAAAATTTTGTTTACGTGTAATTAGGAAAAAATAAAAATAAAATGTAAAACAAGGTTTAACAAGCAATACTCCAAAATGACAAGTTTATGTTTAATCTGCAACAGTAACATTTTCTCCATCACTTTCTTAAGTTTAGACAATCAATAAAAGGGTAAATTAACCCCGAATTTGTAGTGTTTGCCAATTGCCTAAGCGAAAATGCTCACACTGAAAATGTAACAATGTTTTGAGTTGGAGCTCTCCCCATTGCCCACCTGCCCCATCTCAATCTGGTGTATACAGAAGCTCTGATCTGCTCAATTTCTGACATGGGCCCATTGGCCTCTCCTTAGGCAGCATGGTTGTCCTCTCACTAGCTCCTGGGTGCTCAGCATATTAATGAAGAACTCAGTATGGACCTCTGAATGGGCCCTTTCCCCAATACAGCTCTGAATTCTTGAGCTTGAGAAATCTACTAATGTCAGCCTCTGGGTAGAAGGGATTTCAGGCCTCTACCATTACTCTTATCCACCATCTTTGGAAGTATTGAGTATAGCAATAGAATGAATGGGCCATCTGATTGGATTGTTGATTCAGCTTCACTGTAAGTCTCCAGCAGAAGTTGTCAGGAATATTGTAGAGGGGGTTCCTGTTCAGATATGGGCTGGACTAAATCTGCCATGTGCCCCCTTCTAAAACCATAGAACACCACAGGCAAAAGTGATCACAGAGTTCAATCTTATAACTATTGTTATCTCCTTGGTATCCTCATCCTCCACCTCCACTTAACCAAGACATCTTTCCTCTGTTATCTGAACAGCTCCTGAAATCGCAGCTCTTCTATGAAGCCTTCCTAGATTGATCAGCAGAAAGCTGACCATGCACTCCCTATGCCAAGTGTGGACATGAGACTCCCACAGCTACTTTTCTGGATCTATGGTCCCGTTACATGATCATCATCAGCATCTATTCTCTAAAATATACTTCTCTTGGAATTCCCCCATTTCATTGGCAGAGGAAATTCCCCAATGAGTAAATTCTCTCTACTGATGCAGATAATCTACTATTCTACACTATATAGTCTTAGAGAGTTGATTGGGGACCACTTGAGAGGTAAACAACTTGCCCAGGGTCAAACAGTATATATCAGCAGTAGGACTTGAAGCCTAACTCTGGTTCTGTTTCTACTACTCTATGCCATGATGAGTCTCATCTTTGACATGCATAGAATGTAAATCTTACTGTCCAGTCTGGTAGAAAAAAATTCAATTCACTATTGAATCAAGAGTCACAAATTCGGATGTGAAAGGGGCCTTAGAGACCATTTAGTCCAATTCCTTCACTTTATAGATGAGGAAAATGAGACTCAGATGTTATGAGACTGGCCCATGGTCATACAACACTAAGTATCAGAGGCAGAATTTGAACTCAACACTTTGTGATTCCAAGTCTAGCAACTATCTACTAAGCAACATGCCTCTCAGGTTAAGAAGGATATTGAAGGAAATAAGGAAGTTGCGAAGAGGAAAAATTGGGGCACTGAAAGATGAGTTGATAAGTAGTTTGGCTGTAGATATTCTGAATTTGAGATGGTGACATGCAGGTGAAGAGATCTTGTAGCAGCCAGAAATGAGGTCTGGGAAAGGGCTAGAGAGATAAATTGAGAAGTAACCTACATAATGGAGAAAAGAGTTGAAGCCAAGGGAGGGAATGAAATGGATTGAAATTTAAGATGTTATGGGCTCATCAGTAACTTTGTCCTTAAATAAGACAATTTACACCAGGAAAAATGTTAATGTACATTTCTGGCTAGACCCAATTGCCATTAAACAGGTTGGAGCCCTGCTCTCACTAATTTGGAAGATGATCATGCTCAGTGCTACACATTAATAGGGCAGGTTTTAGGTCTCAAGAGGATTCTTTCTTCCAACTAAGGCAACCTCAAAGTCAAGTAGTTAAGTTAAGAGACTTGGCCCAATTTTGAGAAAGGCCTATGGGGACAGGATTAGAGGCCTGGCTCAATATTCAACCCTGCCTGCTCCCCCAGGTGCCTTTCTGCCTCCTAATTAGTTCTGACAAATTATATGATGCTTTGAGCCTCAGTAGGGTACATCCCCCTCTCCCCATGGGGCCCCTCTCTGATAACTCATTAGCTAGAAATGGTTTTAGGCCATCATAAACATGTCATTTATATTAGCACCTTACAGCTCATAGTTCTCAAGACTGTGTGTTTGGACAGGATGAGAATCTTAATGCTAACAGCTCACTAGAGTTCAGCCCTGTAGGAATACAAGCTAGAAAGGGAAGGGAGAGGGGAAAATCTGAGGTTTTCATAACCTGAGGATAAGCCAGGGGTTCTCAACTCGTGATCTATAAATTAAAAAAAATATATTTTGGCAATTGCCTTTCAATATAATTGTTTCTTTCATAATCCCAAGTATTTTATTTTCCACAATGAAATATGTTTTTGTGAGAAGGGGCCACAGGATTCGACAGATTTCAGCCAAAGGAATCTGTGATACAAAAAAAGGTTAAGAACCCCATCATTGATTAATAGATCCTTAGAACAGAAAGAGAGCCTGCAATCCATCAAGTCCAAGAGTTTGTACTCAGTTTCCCCGATTTGTAAGATCTATTGGTATGTGGCTCTCCACAGTCTTATTTCCCTTGATTGAGCGGCCTCACTCTCTTGCTCAAGTTTAGATAAGCCCAGAGTATATTGGATTCTTCCCTAAGCACTGTAAGGAACACAGGAAGCTGTGGGGAAGATTTGGAAACACGAGCAGAAAGAGCTTTCTCTATTTTATTCTTGGAGTTTCCATTTGAATGCCAACAAGGTGGCAAGATGGAGGGCACTGCAATCTCTCCCTCAGCATCTTGGGTTTTCTGAGTTTGCTTGAGGGAAGGGAAAGAGGAATAGAAAAAAAAATGGACTGGACATTAAAAGCTGATTCAGCTCTCCTGCATTGTCAAAAAGGCCAAGGGTAAAAGGGGTGACAGATATTTGAAATGGGCTCAATTCCAATTCCTTTGATTTCTCTGAGCAGTTTGGTAGGGCAGAAGAGTCCTGTCCTTGGGACAGGGTTTGAATCCTGGGTTGTTGTTCAAACTGGATGACTTTGGTCAAGTCATTTAATCTCTGAATCCCATTGTCCTCATCTTTGAAATGGGATTTTGAATCATTGATTAAGATGCATGGGATTGTTGTGAAGGAAGTCTTTGCAGAAATTCAAGTCTTCAGGGGAAGCTAGGTGGCACAGTGGCACCGGCCCTGAAGTCAGGAGTACCTGAGTTCAAATCCGGCCTCAGACCAAACACTTGACACTTACTAGCTGTGTGACCCTGGGCAAGTTACTTAACCCCAATTGCCTAAAGAAAAGAAAAGAAAAGAAAAGAAAAGAAAAGAAAAGAAAAGAAAAGAAAAAGGAATTCAAGCCTTCAAAAATGTGATTTAATATATTACATGAGGCATTGATGAGGTTACAGGGAATGGAACATCCCATAGGCAAGAAAACTTAGGGCCCAAAGAAGAGAAGTAACAGAAGTAAGTAAAAATTAGGATTCAAATCTGGACTCAGGGTTATTTCCATTCCTTCCCAATCGTAACAAGGAGATCAGATCAGCCCCAGGGAGTACATAATGAAATAGCAAATGATGTGGTACAGATAATAGGGATCATAGAGAAGGATGGGAATCGGATGGGCTTGAGTAGTCATAGAGAAGGTTTGTGGAAGAGGCAAGACTCGTATTGCTAAATGTTGCCTTATTAGAGTAGCTGGAAGTTCTGATGGAAAGACCACTGGATATGGAATCTGGCCTCTCATCTAGCCCTGGCATTTGTCAGCTGAGTAACCATGGGCAAGTCATTCCCGCTCTCTCAGCCTCAGTTTCCCCATATTAAAAATGGGGATGATAGTCTTTGCCCTACCTGCCTCATAGGGTAATAATGGAAGTGCTTTGTAGGCCATAAAGT
Organism: Phascolarctos cinereus; assembly: GCF_003287225.1. Classification (NCBI taxonomy): domain Eukaryota; kingdom Metazoa; phylum Chordata; class Mammalia; order Diprotodontia; family Phascolarctidae; genus Phascolarctos; species Phascolarctos cinereus. The sequence continues at coordinate 195,212,666 of NW_027556402.1, read as the reverse complement.
ACTACAATAATGTCTCTCTACCCTCTTTACCCCATCTACCACACCTCACTTGGGGCAAGGATTAGTTTCTTAATTTTCTGTTAGGATCTTCCCCAAACCTTATGATAATAAGATTATAGATATAGAACTTAAAGGGACCTCAGAAGCCATCTAATCCAACTGCCTCATTTTACAGATGAGTAAACTGAGGCCCAGGAATATTAAGTGACTTCAGTGGCTTCCCATTATCTACTGAATAAAATATAAACTCCTCATTTTGGAATTCAAGGCCCGCTACAATCTGGCACTTAGTAACCTGGTAAGGCAGCTAGACGGCATAGTGTTGCACTGGAAATAACAAAGATCTGAGTTCAAATTCTGACCCAAACACTAGCTGTGTTATTCTGGACAAGACACTCCAGGTCTCTGTGTCTTGGTTTCCTCATCTATAAAATGAAAGTGTTAACTTGGTATTCTCCAAGGTTTCTTTTACTTCTAAATCTTTGATCTTATGATCTTACCATTCTTAGTATTTTCTTTAATATAGTCCATGTCATAGACAGACAAACCTATTATCAGAACCCTGTTTTCTCTTGACTTCCCCCATTTCCATGCCTTTGCATATGCTATATACCCCCTACTTCAAAGGGATATCACCTCCTCGTATCCTCATGTGTTAAAATAACCCCCTTCTATAAAAATCTAATTCAGATACCACTTCTTCCATGAAGCCTTCCTTAGTCCTTATCAGCAAAACCCTAGAGGAATTCTCTCTCTCTCTGTCTCTCTCTCTCTCTGTCTCTCTGTGTGTCTCTTTTGTGAGGTATTATTATTATTATTATTATGCTGAAGGAATTTAAGACTTAAACTAGAAGGAAAAGAGTGAATTAATAAGAAATAGGGTCTGTGTATAAATAAGGAAGAAGGTCTGTAAATATTTCTATCACAAATACTTCCATCCATCAGTGACAGTGGAGCCAGTGAATTTGGACCCTAACATCACAGTCCCTGATGTAAGGTATGAAGAAGTAGAAATGGCAACAAAATGGGAAAACTGGCTTGCCCAAGTAGACACCGGGGAGGGGGGTAATCTATTATGTTGGAGGAGACCCAGTGGTGAGTGACAGGATTGATTCTTGAGATACCTGAAAGAGGAGAGGGTACCAAAGACTTGGGAAAAATCATAGACCTCATTGTAAGTGCCCCCGCTGAAGGCAACTGAGAAAATAACCTTCAATCCATATGCTTACTTTCCTATCTTTACAAAATCTTGATGAAAACGATTTAGATATGCATCCTTAACGAAGGTATGAAAAGAGAACTGTCTGGCTTTCCTTAATGATATTCTACAGTTGACCACATCTTTCTATTCATACACTTAATCCAAAGGTGCAAAGAATACAAAATCCCATTGCACGTGGAATTGTTTTTTACTGTAAAAAGTGTTTCAGCAAAGCTTGAAGTCTCTCCTATGCACATCAAAACCATGTGAAAATCCTTGAAAGAAGTAACAATGGATATAACTGTTCAGTAACCCTCTGATTATTAGTACCCAGTGAAGCATAAAACAGGGAGGCAGACTCATCCAGGTGCTCACCAAGGAGGGATTTTCAACACTCTCTCTTGATGACCTCATGAGCTTCTTTTGGTTCCACGATCACCTGTATATATGCAGTGTGTCCTCAAATCTTAGAGTTTTGGAATTCCAATTCTATAAACCTAGCCCTAACCTTTCCTGAGCCACAGGCCTATATTACCAGCTGCCTATTAGATCAAGCCTCCGTGTCACTCCCCAACCATCATTTCCAAATTATGCGGCCTGCACCCAGGTCACTATCCTCCATCTCTTAATCACTCTCCTCTGACTTTGAGGTTTGCTCTGTAGTATAAGGGGGAAGAGGAATAGGCATCTATTGTCTACCCTATACCAGATACTGTGCTAAGTACTTTATAAATATTATCTCAGCGGATCCTTCTGACAACTCTGGTAGATAGGTGTTATTGTTATCCTTATTTTACAGTTGAAGAAACTGAGGCAGACACCAAGGAGACACAGCTAGTACGGATCCAAATCCAGATTTGACCTTAGGTTTTCCTGACTCCAGGCCCAGTGTTCTATCCACTACTTTACCTAGCTGCCTCTGCTTGCTAAGTACCTGTCCTTCGTGTCTCTTCCTCAAGGGTACTCTACCCTACCATTCCTCTTCTTTATGCAGTCTTTTCCCCCTGTAGATTGTAAATTGCTTGGAGTCAAGCACTTTTTTTTCTTTGAACTTGTATCCCTGATGCCTTTTACAGTGTCCAACATGATAAGTACTTAATAAATGATTTTATCATCAACATCAACGTCATCGTCTCAATTGGATGCTCCATAAACATTTCAAACTCATCATGTACAAAAGAGAACTAGTTATCTTCCCCCCCCAACCCACTCATTCTCTAACTTTTTCTCTTTCTTTATTTTCTCTTTCTTTCTTCTTTCTTTCTTCCATTCTAGCCAGGAAGGTCTGTCATCTCAGAGTCAGCCTGAACACCCCACTCTCTCTTATCCCATGCACTTAATAAGTTGCTAAATCTTATCGATTCTACTTCTACATCTCTGGCTCTCTTCTTACAAAAAAAAGTTACTGATGTGTTTCATTTATATGCTACAAACATATTCATGGTACTGCCACTTCCTGAGAGGTCTCTTGAAACAAAATTAAAAATTAAGTAAAATAATACGGTAACCTCAACTGAAAATGCATGCAACATTTCACATGTGTAGCATCCCTCCACATGCTATGGGGAAAATAAATGAGCAAAAATCTATTTTCTCTCCCACCTCATTGAAAAGAAAGGGGAAAGGAAAGCAAATTTTGTAATAAATATGAATAAAGTAAAACAAATTCCTGGCTATATGCAAAGAAAACCATATATGTTTCATTCTTCACCCTAAATATTACCTCTGTCATGAATCACATGTTTCATCATCAGTCCTCAAGAATCATGGAAGGCTATTCTATGATCAGAGTTCTTACGGCTTTCAAAGTTATTTGTCTTTACAGTGTTGTTATTATTATAAAAATTGTTCTTCTAGGTCTGCTCATTTCATTCTTCATCAGTTTATAAAAGTCTTTAAAATTGTTTGTTTTTATATTGACATTTTGGTATAAATTGTTCTTATGGCTCTTAGTTCATTCAGCATCAGTTCATGTAAATCTTGAGATGTCTTTTTGAAATAATTTATTTCCTCTTTTCTCATAACACAATAGCTTTCTGTCACATTCATGTTCCACAACTTCCTGAACCATTCCCCAATGGATGGGCAGTCCTTTAGTTTCCAGTTTTGTTTGATTACAAAAACAGAGTTTTGTTGTTTAGTCATTTTCAGTCACGTCTGACTCTCCATGACCTCATTTGGAGTTTTCTTGGCAAAGATACTAGAGTGATTTGCCATTTCCTTCTCCAGCCCATTTTATAGATGAGGAAACTGGGGAAAACATGGTTAAGTGACTTGTCCAGGGTCACACAACTAAGAAGTGTCTGAAGCTGGATTTGAACTCAGGAAGATGTCTTCCTGACTCTCTATTCGCTATGGCACCACCTAGTCCTCTGCAGCAGCTAGTACCCCTCTGTGATAACTGGCTTGTATATAATTATATGTGGATCTCCTAAGGATGGTTTGCAGTAGGATAAGGACAAAAATCCCACAGGATGAGATGGTAAGGATGGGTTTAGGTCTGAACTATTGGAGGGAGGACTTGCATTGATGGGATTCAGTTTAATTCAACAAGTCTTTCTTAAGCCTTTATAATTGCAAGGCCTTGGGGATGTGTATCCCTAATGAACATTAGTCCCTACCCTCCAAGAGCTTATGTTCTACTTAGATATTTGATCCAAGGAAGTTAAAGATAGATAGATTGGTAGGTAGAGAGGTAGATGCTCTATCTTCTCATACCCAGCTCCTCTGGGGCAGGGACTCTATCACTTTTCATTCTTACGTCATTTGCATCTAGCACAATACCTTGCATACAGCAAATATTTAATATTTTTTTTCCTTTTCCTTTTCCTTTTTTTATTTTTATTTTTTGCTTTTTGGTGAGGCAATCAAGGGTAAGTGACTTGCCCAGGGTCATACAGCTAGTAAGTGTCAAGTGTCTGAGGCCGGATTCGAATTCAGGTCCTACTGACTCCAAGGCCAGAGCTCTATCCACTGTACCACCTAGCTACCCCTTCCTTTTTAAACATTTAAGAGAATGGAGTCATCTTTTAGGATAAAGTTTATGTGTCTTTGGCACTGTGAAAAATTTCCCAAAGGTTTGCCCTCAGCTAAAATGTACTTCTTCAGCTTCTATGGACAGTGAAGAAAGGCAAGCATTGTTTGTGCACAGCGGAGAATTACCAGGACTTCTCCTAAGCATAGTGCCATCGCTGGAGGAGGTTAGGAGGGGTTTCCTAGAAGAGAGGGGGCTACCAGTTTGGCCTTGAAGGGTCAGTGGGTTCCAACAGGTGGAGAGAGAAGAGAAGACAGTCAGGGCAGAGAAGAAAGTCTTTGGTGATGGCTCATTCATCAGCTTCTGGTCCCTCTGCTTCCTGCTGCACTAATGAGCTACCCTCACATTAGCTCTGACTGAGTTGTTACTGCTTCAGATTCTTAATGAGCCTTCAGGGCTTCATTTGCTGTTAAAGCAACGTTGGGATTGCTCCAGACTCTCTGAGGTGTTTGCAATTAAATGTAATGCTCTTCAGAAGGTCTGAACGAGTGTGAGTTGTGTCTGAGAACTGGGAGTTCATGGGATTTGCAGCTGGCATTGACCTTGAAGATTGTCCATTCCACGTCTGTCACTCTACAGATGATGGAACTGAAGCCCAGGGAGGATGAGTAATGTGCCAAAAGTCACACAAGTCATAAGTAGCAGAGCCAGGATTTGAACCCAGGTGTCTGTTCTTTGCAACATGCCCCACAGCTGCCTTTGCAGGACTTGGCACCACCGGTCTCCCAATCACCTGGGTTTATACATGTAAAGTACTCTTTGTCTCCTCCTTCTCTCTCACACCCCACACTTCCTAAGTTATAAATGTTTGTCTTCAAGCTCTCTTGTTTTGAAGTGCCCCCTCAGGGAGCACTTTTGCTTATGAGTTGGGTCCGCTGAAAATATAACAGCATCATTGGGTTCAAAGGCAATCTGTTTAAATGCATTCCTAAAACACAGCCCATGTGCCCACACTGGTGCTTTTACCTTTAATGATCAGCCAGTAGACACAGTTAGCTCAAAATAGGTGTTTATTAGATGACAAAGTAAGAGCAATAGCTATAAAACATTCTTTCTGTTAACCTGGGGCGTGGTATTCCCCAAATATGCAAAATGGCAGCGGGAAGAGTGGACGCAAACCTTGAGTGTGCCGCTACTAAGGCACGTGTATAAGGAACATGGCTAAGATAACTCATGTCTGTAACACTTCAGGAGCCCCCAATCCTCTCTCTTTTCATATCATCCTCACAATGCTCCTGGCCCCTGAGTACTGCATATCTCCTGCACAGGTCATTTGGCTGGACTTCCCAGGTCTGTCCCTTCCTATAGCTAAATTCTCAATAACCAAGACTAGTTCCCTCTCTGCTGCCAGAGGTCATGCCTCTTGAACTCCAACTGTGTGTGTATCTGTGTATCCCCAAGAGTATTCTATTTGTTAAAGGCCACCAAGGCATGATCTATCCTTAGATAGCCAATATCCAGCTGTTCTCTAATTTCATCAAAGAAACTTTTTTAAAGGAAAGATAAGCCTATAGCCATGTCTGTACTGCTTTACCTTATTGTTATCTGCCCCTCATTTTCTGTGATTACATAAACTGGACTCTGCATGAGTTGTGTGTATGTGTGAGAATGAAGAAACTAATTTCCCTCATCCCACACATACTACACATTTAACCTAATGCTTCATTTATTTTTTTTTGACCCATACAATGAGTGACTTGCCATCACCTATTATGACCCTTGATTTCCTGACTCCATTGTCTTCTTTTATCATCCCTATATACAGAGGTTCCCAGTGCTGGAAGGATCCAGGGGGGCAGTAGTAGCCTTGAGTGCAATTGAGGGGGGCATTGAGTAAAAACGATGGAGCAGTAGAAGCATAAGGAAAGAAGAGAAGAAAATTTTGAAAAACTGTGCTTCATCTGTTGTGTAACAGAGTTAAAGTTGTAGTGATTACATTATTTTCTAAATAATACACAAAATACAAGTCCACTGACAGGTCTTAACAAACAAGTGTTGGCAGGCAAGCATGTCACACATTGTCAGGGAATCCACCACCCGTTAGCAGGAATATGTGTGTGTTTTTTGACTTGTTTACAATACAGTACCACATGGTTGCGTGATGTAATATTGAGTCATCAAAATTTCAATGCAGGAAAAACCACAAATTTACAATAAATTATTCAATTTAAGATGTCATTTAAAAAAAATTTGAAATGATGCAAGTTAAAAAAACAAACAAACATTAAAAGATCAGAGATTTCCGGGGGGGTGGGGTGGGCACTGAGTAATTTTCTTTTGAAAAGAGGGTGGTAGGGCAGATAAGTTTGGGAACTTCTGTCTACATGCCTGAAGTTCCCTAATCTTAATCTCTGTATGTTGAAATCCTACCCATTCATGGAATCATAAATGTAAAGCTGAAAGGGATCCTGGGGGTCATCCAGTACAACTTGCTCACTTTAGGTTAAGTACTTTTTCCCCATTAGGGTGTCAATCCTTTGTGAATAGAAATAGTTCCATTTTTCTGCACTTGCATCCCTAGTGCCTAGCATAGTGCTTAGAGCATAATAGATGCTTAATAAATACTTGCCGATTGGTTGCTTGAGATTACATAGGTAGGAAGAGTGAGAGGTAGAATTTGAATCCGGATCTTCTGACTAGAGAGTCAATGGTCCCCTGTAGCTTGCCATCTATTTCTTCAAGACCTGGCTCAGGGGTCACATTCTCCTTCTTCCCTGCAGAAGCCTTCTCTGACCACCAATAAGACCCACCTCCCCTCTCAGCTAGAAGGGATTGCTCTCTCTTCTGTATGCATGCCACTTTGTCTGTATCTCTCTCACGCATTTAGGTGGAATTTTATTATTATTATTGGTATTCAGGCCATATCTCCTACTCCTGGGATCATGTCTTCTTCATCTTTTCAGCTTTCATAGTGAGCAGCACACAGCCTTGCACACAGCAGGATTTTAGTAAATGTATATGTGTGTGTGTGTGTGTGTGTGTGTGTGTGTGTGTGTGTGTGTTGTAGTGAGAAGAAAATGTGTCAGAATTGGAGACAGGAATAACTTGGATCCAGTTGGAATATCAGCTCCCACTCTACCTAGCTGTGACCATAGGCAACTCACTTAATTGAGCTTATTAAAAAATAATTCATAATATGGGGTTAAAAAAAAATTGCTGTTACCTCTATTTTCTCACCTTCCCCGCTGCCCCAATACAGGGTTCCTACAAGGAAAGTGCATTGTAAAGTTTTTAATACTATAGAAATTAGATTTAATTGAAGTAAATTAGATTTGAACAGGTAGCCAGCCCATTGACTTCTTTCTTTTCCCTCTTCCTTGTCTCCTGCTGTGCTGGGAAGCCACTCATGCATTGTTAGAACTGGGCTGTCACTACTTCAGATTCTTGGTAAGCAGGGAGTGCTTTGCTTGCTGTGATGGCAACATCAAGATTACTCCAGACTGTAAGGTTATTATTGTTATTTTTTTGCAATTAAATGTGCCTCTGTTATTGTTCTTCATGACTTTTTATGACCTCTGAGAAGTGAGAACTTGCAAAGCCTGGGTGGCCATCAGTTTTGTCATCTGTAAAGTGGCAACCCATCTTCCCAGGTTCAATGTGGGGAAAGTGCTTTGTAAGCCAAAATGTGTGGAGAGAGAACTATTACTGTCATAACTGGTTCACCAATGTCATCCTTTATTGCCTTATGAGGCTGGAGGAAATGCTGAGCTTTTAAAGACAATACCCAAGAAGCATATGCTCTTGTAGGTGGTACTGAGTTTTGGATATAGGTGTAAAGGTAGGCTGCTGTTTGAAAACCAGCCTACTAAATTTGGAAAGGTTTAACACCAGCTTGTCCCACAGGGTGATGGCCTTTTCAGACCAAATGACTCTCATGAAGACCATCTATTAAAGCCTGGAGGGGCTGTGATCTGTGTGGATGAAGGAAATCCCCACACTGATGAAATACAGATCTTGGAAGTACAATGGTGATGATGGTCCTATAAATATATCTTTGGGGATATTTCTTTAATAATCTCTGTGCTGGACCAGCTTTTTATACAAGGACTGTAATGCTCACAGTGGATATTTACAGCCAATTTACTGTCACATATGCTGGCTAGAGTGATGAAAACACTAATTAGACCTATGCTTCTCAATTTCCAAAGAGGCTGTTTATAGTGGGGTGGAAAAAAAGGAAAAAGGGAAGAAAAGAGGGAAAGAAGGAAATAAAGAAGGAGGTAGGAAAGAAGAAAGGAAGAAAGAAAAGGAGAGAGGGAGAGAAGGAAGGAAGAGAAAAAGGAAGGAAGAAAGAAGGGGGAAAGGAAGGAAGTTAGGAAGGGAAAAAGTAAGGAAAAATAAAGGGAGGGAAGAAGGAAGGGAGAGAGGAAGGAAGCAAGGAGGGAGAAAGGTAAGGAAGAAGGAAGGACTTATTAAGCACTATTTTGTGAACCAATTTGGGATTTTCTTGCTGAAGATATTGGAGTGCCTTGCCATTTGTTTCTCCAGCTCATTTTATGGATGAGGAAACTGAGGAAAACAGGGTTAAGTGACTTGCCCAGGGTCACACAGCTAGTAAGAGTCTGAGGTCAGATTTGAACTCAGGTCTTTCTCAGTCCATGCTCAGTGCTTTATCTATTGTGCCACCTGGCTGCCCCTGTTTTGTTTTTGTTTTGTTTTTTTTGGGTGTGTGTGTGTGTGTGTGTGTGTGTGTGTGTGTGTGTGTGTGTGTGTGTGTGTGTGTGTGTTTTCGATACTTGAAGCTTTACAAAGTGCTCTCCTCACAGCAACACAGTTCTTATCACAATATCTAGAAGTGGATAATCTAATCCAATCCCTTCTTTTCCAAGGTCATACCAGGGAAAAGGTAGCAGAAAGAGGATTCATATCTAGAACCTCTGACTCCAAAGATGGGGCACTTTTCCACTAATGCATGTTAGGCACAGATATACGTGGATCGTAGTGAACCATCAATGTCTACACTGCCTAGTGCAGTGAAAGATTCTTGGCCTAGGAGTTGAGAGACATGGGTACCGTTGTAGGGTCTGTGTGCCACTAGTACACAGTGTGAACTTGAACAAATCACACCCCTCTCTGAGGCCCAAAGTCCTCTTTTGTTAAATGGAAGTATTAAATAGTTATAGATTCATACAATCTTCAAGAGATGGAAGGAACTTGAGGTGCCCTCCCAATTCCAATACAATGTGTGAGAGCTGACTTCTAATATCTTCTAGTAGAAACATCACAGAACTAAGAATCAAGGATTTGAGGTCAGGACCCAACTTCCATACTTAGGGTCATAGGCTTTGACCACAAAGGATGCCAATAATAAGAAGAGAGAACTGAGAATTTTGTTTTCAGCAAGTTCAGAACTCAAGGGGAATTTTTCAGTTACTTGAAGGAGAAATTAGGGCAGCTAGGTGGCACAGTGGACAGAATGTTGGACCTAGAGTCAGAGTTCAAATCCAGCCTCGGATACTTACTAGCCAGGTGAACCTGTGTAAGTCACTTAACCCTTGTTGCCTCAGTTTCCTCATCTGTAAAACAAGCTGGAGGAGGAAATGGCAAATCACTCCAGTATGTTTGCCAAGAAAACCCCAAATGGAGGTCATAAAGAGATAGACATGACTAAAAAATGACAGTACAACAAAAAGAAAAATTATGAATTTCCTCAAGTGCCTGATAATAGCCATCCACACAAAAAATGTAAGTTGGTCTCCTTCATGGAAGGGAATGTAAAAATACTGAAGGATGCTTCTTCCCTCTGTAGGCTAGAGGTTCTTAATCTTTTTTGCATCATGGACACTTTTGGAAGTGGGTTGAAATCTATGGACTTGTTATCAGAATAATTTTTTAATAAAATCCTAATTAAAGGAAATGCCAAAATTCACTTAGATGTTAGTGAAAATAAAGATGTATTTTTTTTTCAATCCAAGTTCATAGACTCCATGAAATCTATCAATAGACAACTGATCCAAAATTAAGAACCCTTGCTCTAGGTTATTGGAGAGAATGAAATGTTCCTTAAGGAATTTGGAAGGGAAAGAGCTTCCTTCTCCATGTCTGTTAATATAGTAATAGAATAAACAACATGTATTTTGGACTTTCTGTAACATTAATTATATGTATAAGTAATAATAATAATAATAATAATAATAATAATAATAATAAGTATAAGTAATCTCCATTAATGTTACAGAAAGTCCAAAATGTAATGTAATCTCCATTAATGTTACAGAAAGTCCAAAATGTAATCAAAACTTTGTAATCACAAAGTTTAAAGGGGTCACCCAGGAATTTTTCTAAAGTTTATTCACCACAATGGGTGAATAAATTCCTTCATCAGTCTGAGAGGATTATAAGGTCTTGGCCCTTGGATGAAGGCAGCTGAGGCCACACAGAAACTATTTTGCAATTGGCTGAGAGAATTTGTCATACCCATCAGCCCCATATCTAAAAGAAACAAGCTGTTCAAAATTTAAAGAGTTTAAATTCACATATTAGAGGCATTTATGGAAGAATACCCTTGTGACTTCACCAGAGGGAAGTAAAGAAGAACAAGGATTTTCTCTCTCCTCTGCCCTGCCATACCATATGGAATATGTTATCAGAGCTACTGGGCTGGTAAAGTAGAGACACACATCAGAGGACCAAAATACATACAGAAAGATTTGCTTAAAGAAGGAAGTAGTTTCAAGGGGATGACCATTTGCAGCAGAGAAGAGAGTCAGCTATGGACCCAAGAAAGGAGCAGACACTGGGAGCCAGTTCAGCCACCAAGCAGAGATATTGTATTCATAGAGAGTTGCAAATTGACTCTGAAAGAAGAAAAGATTCCCGAGTCCCGCAGTAATGAGTAATTTTTGTCACACATGTAGCCTTCATGCATGCCTCATTACCACTGCATTCTAAGTCTGAGCTCATTCTATCTATGGATACTGTGTGTGTATTTGAGGGAAAATGAGCCCCAGGGTTATGGGAGAATATTTTGTACCAACTCTTCTTATCATACCATCACAGTAAATGCCTTTGCTAAGAGCTAATTAAGGCAGCTAGATGGCTCAGTGGCTAGATTGCTGGGCCTGGAGACAGAAAGATCTAAGTTCAAATCTGACCTTAGAGACTCACTAGCTGTGTGACCCTAGGCAAGTCACTTAAGTTCTCTTTGCCTTAATCTACTGGAGAAGGAAATGGCAAACCACTCTAGTATTTTTGCCAAGAAAATCCCATGGACAGTATTGGTGTGCTGTGGTCCATGGGGTTATGAAGAGTCAAACACAAATGACCAACAAGAATAGTTAATTAACTCTACATGTTGATCGGTGGTGGGAAGAACACTGGTGGGGGCTCATTGGCTAGTACGTTAGGAGTAAGGACCCACAGCGTTCTCCACAGGAACTGGAATAGTAGCCACCTCCTAGGGCTCCAACCTACTAGTGCAAGTAGCAGTTGTGGAGTATCTTAGAGGTAGAATTACAAGTGGAAAACATGGAGAAAAATAAGAAAAGGGGAAAGAAAGAAGAGACAGAGAATAATTCTAATCTGTACTATGAGACTGGAGGGTAGAAGAATCAATCAATCAATCAATCAGCAAAAATTTTCTAAATTTCTGCTCTGTACTGAGTGCCATACTAGGCATTAGAGATACAAAGGCAAAATAAAGCTGTCCTTACTCTCAAGGAGGTGAGATTCTTCTGTCAGAAGAAGTGACAAATACATATATAAATATAAATATAATGATACGAAGTAAAAATAAGATAATTTAGTGGGTGAAGCACCCATAACCTGGGTTATCAGGAAAAGATTTCATGGAGGAGATGGTGTTTGAACTGAATTTTGAAGAAATGTAAGGTTTCTAAGAGGAAGAGGTCCAGATGAAGAAAGGAAGAAAGACCATTTGGAAGGACCCAGTGAACACTGGGAGCTTTGTAATTAGTATGAGGCTTTTCTAATAGATCACAGAGCTGACCCTGCTGAGGAGGAAGTAGTCTGTTTTGCTCTTAAGAAATGACAATGTAATTCAAACAAGAGAAAGGTCATCCTGAAAAGATCAAAGAAAGAAAAGAGGAGTGGTGGTTGGTGATACCCTGCTGAAGGGTAATGAGGGAGCCATATGTCAATCTGTTGTGAACAATAGAGAGGTCTGCTCTCTTCCCAGGGTGTCTGGGATGCAACCAAACCTTCCAAGAGTTTCCAAACCTGATAGATCCTGACTCACTCCTGACATTCATATAGGGAGAGATGACCCTGACAGAAGGGACCTAGAAAGCATCATTAGAGTTGATGGAGTTTGGGGAGAGAGATGAAAAACTTGGAACATAACTAGTTTTATCATTGCTGCTAACTGAGGCAAGGGCTTTAGAAGGAAAAGGCAGATAGGAATTGAAGAACTGATTAAGAAGATAGTGTCTAAGACTTGCATTTGAATTTCTGGACTGTGGCTTAAACAAAGTGACCCCATGATCCATAGGGGAGTGGGAAAAATACCAGAAATAAAGAAAGCAGCCCAGCTTTATTATCACCAATCACCACGACTCTTTTTCTTTGTAATGGCTGCCTGTCTTAGCTGCTCTCTTTCCCCTGCCTGGGCCAAGGATAGGCTGTTAGTTGTGTTCCACCCCAAGCCATCAGTTGCAGGGAGGTAGGCAACCATTCCCTGGTCAGCCCTGATTTCTAATGCAGAAACAACATACAACTCACACTTCCTTTGGCTTCTGCTCCTCAGGCAAGAATAGGACAAACTCCTGGCTGCCCTCTTCGGCTCTTCTACCAACCCCCCCACACCAGTAGAATAAGGAAGGCTCCTGTCAGAGGGAGGAGCTACAGCAAAGAAAGCCTGGGAACCATAGGCTGAGGAGCAAGGCTCCAGGGGCTGATGCTGCCAGTGGGCTTGGGGTTCCAACATCTGAACACAGAATTATCTCTCCACTGCATTTCCATCATCAAAACCATCTACCATCAGACAGGCACTAACAAATTCATCAGACAGTTTAGAAGCAAAAGCATAAGGTCAAGCACCACTTAGAAACCTGCAATTTGACAGCTGATTTAGCACTGCCCCCTCCTCCCCATCTGGAAGTCACCCTTTAGACTTGAGATCAGACCTCCAGAGACCATGCCACATCCCTACCCCCAGTCAGGGAAGATGGAAATTTCCGAGCTGAATGCCAGTAGTCACCTGAACTCTGATTACATAACTAGTGGAAACGATTGAAAGTAAATATCATGATTTAGTAATCACAGCCAGCGAGGCACTTTTGCCATTTGGGGCCACATATCTTTGTGAAGCATCTTTTTCAGCCGCGGCAGTCTGATTCAAAGAAAATATTGAAATAAACTTAACTTAGAACCCATCCTTCAAATCACTGCATCACAAAGAGTTGAAACAATATTTGTGGAAATAATAAAGCTTATTCAATCGCACTGCTCTCACTAAAAACAACCACACACACAAACACACACTCACGTACATGCACATTTTATTTTTAGTGACAACAATAGTTTTTTTTTGTAGTATAAATAAATAAAATTATTTTAAACATGTTACGTCTATTTTCATTCTTTCTAAATTTCTCCTGTGAGCACATTTTATAGCATATATAATATATTAGTACAGTAATACATTATGCCATTTGTAAATAAACATCTAAGGGACATGGGCTTAAAAAAACCCCCAAACTATTACTGGTAGGAATGTAAAAAGAAAAAGTAGTTTAGAGACACCAGGTTTAAATATATATATATATATATATATATATATATATATATATATATATATATATATATATTCTGATGAGCTCTTGGCCAGGGAAAGAATATGAGGGCAGTTACACACACACACACACACACACACACACACACACACACATACAATCTGCAGACTAAAAAACTACAGACTAAACTAGCAAGATCAGAAATGCTTTTTAACTAGATCATCTCCCTTTTTACCACCCAGAATGTTTTCAATGAGGGTGGTTGTTGATAAAAAATAGTTACATATCCATATCTACCTATATATCTATCTACACACATAACAAAAATACATATAAACACATATATAGATGCATATATAATATATATATATATCCACTTATGCATTTAAATATGCATATAGATGACAGGGGTTTTCAGAATCTGATCAAGATAATTTTAAATTAAAAATAAAGAGGGAAGAAGAAAATTGCCCTGCTGTTTTCTCTTTTTTTTTCTTTCTCATGGTTTTGCCCTTTTGATCTGATTCTTCTTTCACAGCACAATTAATGTGGAAATGTATTTAATGTAATTGTACATGTATAGCCTATATCAGATTGCTGTTTTGGGGAAGGGAGAGGGGAAGGAGAAAAAAAATTGAAACTCAAAATCTCATAAAAGTGAATGTTGAAAACTTTCTTTACATGCAATTGGAAAAAAATAAAATATTATTAAGTGGGGGAAAAAAGAAAAAAATTTCCCAACTACGTTTACCAAGACAGACACCACAGTGGGGTAGCAGGAACAATATAGAATTTCATTAGAGACAATCAGCAGTTCACAGGAAACATAGTCAAAGAAGACAGTCAATAACAAAAACTATAGCACTGGATCTATGTATACATTTGTTTGTGTTGTCGAGTCATTTCCGCCATGGCCAAGACTCCATGGTCCCATTTGGGATTTTCTTGGCAAAGCTACTGGAGTGGTTTGCCCTTTCCTTCTCCAGCTCGTTTTACAGATGAGGAAACTGAAGGAAACGGGGTTAAGTGACTTGCCCAGGGTCACACAGCTAGGAAGTGTCTGAAGCCAGATTTGAACTCAGGTCCTTCCAACTTCAGGGCTGGCACTCTATCCATTGTGCCACCTACTTAATTGCCCCTGAAAATAATCTATCACTCTTTAAAACCTCATAGTATTTTGTCCGGTTGTTATTTTTACTCTTACCACCTAGCTGCCCACATGTATACATGCATGCATACATAAACACATACAAATACACTGAAACACTTATAAAAATACACAAAATATGAGTGACAAACAAGGTAAACTAGATGCAGGAAGGTACATTTGACTTGATTTGGTGAGATACACCTTATGATTGGAATATGGCTTTGAAAGGATTTCTCTATTAAAAAGACCGACATACCATTCTATATGCAGAAGGTATACCAGTGTAAGGAAATTCAGACCCATTTGGATGAAACATAGTGGAAAGGACTTTTGAGCAAGGGTGAATAGTGGGAGAAGTAGAATTACTATTCTAGAGGGAGTATATTATAGAATAAATAGACAGAAGGAGGGAATTGATGCTGAGTTCAGAAAATAAATGAAAAATCTTGGTATAGAGCAGGGGTTCTTCACTATTTTATTGTATGGGTCCCTGGACCCCTTTGGCAATCTACTAAAGATCCAATCTCTGAATAATTTAAAATGCATAAAATGGCAATTATATTGAAAATATAGAATTAACAAAATATGTATTTTTTTTAAGTTCTAGGACCTGGAGTTAAGAACCACTGGAAAGGACTGATTTAATTGTTATAGAGAACAATGATAATGACGATGATGATGATGATGATGATGATGATGATGATGATAACTTGCATTAATACAGTGCCTACTATGTGTCAGGCTGTGCTTTACAAACGTTACCTCATTTGATGCTCAGAGCAACCCTGGGAGGTAGATGCAATTTATTATTATCTCCATTTTATGATTGATAAAACTGAGGCAGGCAGAGGTTAAGAGTCTTGCCCAAAGTCACATAAAAACTTTCTAGGGTAGTATTTGAACTCAGGTCTTCCTGACTCCAGGCCTGACATTCTAATCCACAAAACCTTCTAGAATTTTCATTCTACCCAAAGCAGAGCAATCAGGAAATTCTTGATTTATATGAATGATAATTTAATACTTTAAAAAGTAGAGCAAGTGGGGTTAAAACCTCAGATAAATGAGATGATGTTAAGAGAGAATCTAGCTGCTTTCAATTGTTTCAAGTTACCTTGTTCAGACAAATTATATTCTATAATGCTGTAATTCTATAATTCTATAAAAAAAATTGGCAGATAGTTTTTGAGGCACTGCCAGTGATCTTTGAAAAAGTGGAGAGTAAAGGAGGTGTTACAGACGTGGAGACAGACAAATGTTATGCCAGTTTTTGAGAAAGAGAAGAAGGTCAAGACTTCACATAGCAGGCCAGTATACTTGACTTCAATTTTTGGCAGAATTCTAAAACTCATTACCTAAGATATGATTGCTTAGCATTTAGAAAGGAAATCAGTTAAATTCAACATAGCTTTATCCAGAACAGATCAAACTAACAGAACAAATCAAACTAATTTTGCTCCCTTTTTTTTTGACAGACTTAGTAGGCTAACAGGTCAGGAAAATGTCGAAGACATAGTCTACTTTATATTTCAGTAAGACATTTGATAAAGTCTTGTGCTATCATTCTAGACAATACAGGAAGGTGTGGGATAGACAATTATATTCTTAGGTAGATTTAGAAATGGCTGAATGGCCAGGCCCAACAAATAGCCATTAGTGGATCAATTTCAACCTGGAGGGAAGTCTCCAGTCTAGTGCCCCAGGGACCAATCCTAGGTCTTGTGATATTGAACAAATTTACCGCAGACTTGAACGAAGAGTAGAGAGCACAGGTATCAAATGTGTAGCTGACAAAGCTGGGAAGGAGAACTAATAATCTGGATGACAAATTTAGGATCCAGAAATGCCTTGAAAGGCTGGAAAAATGGACCAAATCTAATAAGATGAACACCAGAGTTCAGTTCTGAAGTATAATCTCATTGACATTTCCTTCACAGAGACAGATTGCAACTCATCAATGCCTACTCAGCCTGAGTATCCTATGTGTATATTCTCCCATAAATTCCCCATAGCAAAGGTGAAATTGAATAGCAATACATGTGAAGATCATACAGCTGGATTAAAAACACCTCTGGCCCTGGAGAGGCCATATATGGTATACTGTGTTCAATTCATTCCATGAACCACATTTTCAGGAAGGGCAATGACAAATAGGAGTGTGTCCACAAGAGGACAATGAGTATAAAGACATACTTAACCTTTTTGTGTCCTGGACCCCTTTAGAAGTCTTGTCTAGACCCTTTGTCAGAACACTGTTTTCAAATGCATAACATTAAATGCATAAGATTACAAAGGAAACCAGTAATATTAAGATGCAGTTATTGATATAGTCAGAATGAAGAAAGAACAAATTTATATGCCCAAAGTCAGGAAGGTCTTCCTTGAGTGATCTAGAGAACATGCAACACAAGCATTAATAGAAAGAGCTGGAGTGTTTTACCCCAGGAAAAAGAAGACTCAGAGGAAACATGATACCAGTCTTCAAATATTTGAAATGCTTTAATAATGTAGGAGAAGGGATTTTGTTAGCTGGTCCCCAAAGGGAGAAGCAGAAGCAATAGTCAGAGAGATAAATTTTGGTACAAGAGAAAGACTAAATTCCTAAGAGAGTTTTCATAGGTAGAGTGGGCTACCTTAGAAGGTAGTGAGGTCCCTGTCACTGAAAATCCTTGAGCGTGGATGAGACATGTTG
Source organism: Phascolarctos cinereus (assembly GCF_003287225.1). Taxonomy (NCBI): domain Eukaryota; kingdom Metazoa; phylum Chordata; class Mammalia; order Diprotodontia; family Phascolarctidae; genus Phascolarctos; species Phascolarctos cinereus. The sequence goes on along the minus strand of NW_027556402.1, from coordinate 195,194,900 downwards.
GACTGTTATAGGGGGATTCTGGTTCAGTTATGGATTGGATTAGTTGGCTTCTGAAGCTCCTGCCAAATCTGAGATTCTGTAACTTATCTCATTTGCTCCTTAAAACAAACTGTGTCAGGTAGGTAGTATATTATTCTCCCACTTTACAGAAGAGAATATTGAGGCCAAGAGAGGGGAAATACAGGACTGCATAACTAGGGGCAGAGCCAGCATTCAGACTCCATTTTCAGGTTTAAAGTCTAGCACTCTTTTCATTACATTACCCTGCCTCTGGTCTTTATGAACCTGGACAGTTTTAATGATATATGACAATAGCAGATACTGTCACCTATAAATGGAGTCTTTGATTTATAAAAGGCCATCATTTCCTTATATTCTCAGATTTTGAAGTAAACACACAAAATGAACTCACATTCTTATCATACACTTGGGTACTGCGGGAAGAATAAGATTGAGATTTTTCTTTTTGCCTTACTTCATTAACAGTAATGAAATCATGATGAATAAAGACATGTGGGCATCTGGAAATAGTATATAAATTCTGAACTATAATCATGATTCAGGACACTACAGTACTTAAAAGACACTACCCATACGAAGACCCCCCAAACAGCCCACTTGGAATTTCCTCCTTGTCCTTCAGTCTCATAATATATCTGAAGATCCCAGAATTTTTTCTGGGTCCTCTTTAGTACAACATTCCCATTCTAGAGTGATGGGCTTGCCCAACTTAAGATCACAAGACCACAGAGATGGTATAGTCTAACCTTCTTATTTTACAGAAGGACAGGCTGAAACACAGAGAAGAGGTACATGCCTAAGGTCACGAGGAAGGCACGAGTATGGGGCTATTGATGGTACTGTAGAGGGGAAACGAAAACAAAACAAAACTGGATTTGGAGTCAAGAAATTTGGGTTCTAATCCTAGCAATTCCACTTTTTATGTCACCCTCAGTCTGCACTAAAACCCATTTTGGTAGATAGGGCAAGAAATTATTCTCTCTAGATGACAGAAGAAAAAGCTGAGGCTCAAGAGGGGAGGTAAATTGTCTAAATCAAACATGAATGAATGGCTAAGCCAATATTGGTTCTCTGGTCTTCCAACTCCCAACACTGGGCTCCTACCACTATAGCATGCTGTACCAGGGTTCTGAATGCAAGAGCAGGTTAGAGATGGAGAAGGTCATCTCTGAGAATACAAATGAGAGCTACTTTAAGCAAACTTGATAGAGAATTTTTGGTTTTATGAAACAGAGGCTTTCAATATGTGTGTGTATGTATGTATAACAAGATAATTTATTCAACCTAACAAAGACTCTTTGCTTTCTAAAATACTTACCCTTGACCAGTCTAATCTGAGATGAAATGCAATAAGAGTAAATGTAAAATCCTGCATATTGGTTCAAAAAATCAATTAAATAAGTCTAAGTAGATTAGAATGCAATTTGTATAAGAATAACCTGGGTGTTTTATTAAATTGTACCCTCAGTAGGGGTCAATGAGACCCATGTGACAGGGCAGGCAGATTAAAAAATAGGGTTGCACTTATAGAAATATAGATCTCAGAGATGAAAGGAACTTCAGAGGGCATCTAGTCCAACCCATACTTGAATGGGAATCTCTATTATATCATCCTGAAAAGTGGTGATCCACCTTCTGCTGAATCACCCCTTTAATAATAATGGCTATTTTTTTTCCTTGGGGCATCTAGGTGGCACAGTGGATAGAGTTCTGGGCCTGGAGTCATGAAGACCTGAGTTGAAATCTGGCCTCAGACACTTACTAGTTGTGTGACCCTGGAAAAGTCACTTAACCTTTTTTTTTTTTGCCTCAGTTTCTTCATCTGTAAAATGGGCTGGAGAAGGACATGGCAAACCACTTCAGTAACTTTACCAAGAAAACCCCCAAATGGAGTCACAAAGAGTCACACACAACTAAGACGACTGAAAAACAACATTTTTCTCAGGAAGCAAAGTCATCCTCACAAACCTAGAGTATGAAAAATCTACTGTCCTCTCCTTTTTGAAAATTAGAACATCCTTTGGAACCTCTGCCCTTGCCCATAATTTTTCAACGATCACTGGCAGTGGCTTAGCAATTTGATTTACCATTTCTTTGTGGGATAGAGTTAAACTCATTAAACCATTGGTGATGATCTTTTACCATCTTCCCACTTACCTTAGGTTTTAATTCTCCATTCACCCTTTGTGTTCTGTCCTTCCCTGTTTGAGGATCATTATCTTTGAGAGAGAAAATAAAAGTAACATTGAGGTTGAGTAGTTCTCTCTTTTTCCCATCATCTGTTATCACTATTTCATTCATTCATTCATAGGGTAATAATTGTCCTATTCTCTTCTATCCTGGCTAGACCTCATCTGGAGTTTGATGTTTACTTCTAAGTGCCACATTTTGTTAAGACAAATGAGTACTGTCCAGAGGAAGGTGACCAGCATCATGAAAGGGTCGCCATCTACAGCCTAGGAGAAGGACTGGAGACATTTATTCTGAACAAGAAAAGGATAAGGATAGGCATAGTAGACAAGATAGTTGTCTTCAGATTTCTGAGGAGGCATCTTAAGAGGTATCATACTCATTCTTGAATCTAAAAAGGCAGAAAAAGGAGTAGTGGCTAGAAGTTATAGAGTTGCAAATTTCAGCTCAAAGGGAGAAAAAACCAACAATTTAAGAGTATGATGGGCCATCTTGAGAGATAATGAGTTACCTGTCACTGAGGGCAGGGGAGGGGGAGGTCATTCAAGATGAGGCTGGCTGACAATTTTGGAGGATGTCATGGGGGGATTCTTATTCAATTAGGAGTTAAATTAGGTGCCTTCTGAGGCCCCCTTCTAGACATGACAGTCAGTGGTTCTATGATTTCATGACTAAGGTCTGATAGCCTGCATTTCTATAGTCTTATGATTCTGCTAAATAATGAGACCCCCTGCTATAGCTAAATCATTATTATAGTTACAAAGCCTGGATTTATACTTACCATTTCGGGAAGGCTCATGTAATACTCCCCACCAAATGGCTTTGCAATGAGAAAAGTGTTTTACACATTTTAAAGCACAACAGATCTGGGGGCTCTTATTGACATTAAGTGAGGGGAGGGGTGGAATCTGTGACGTGAAGAGCCAGTGTGGCAGGTTCTGAATGGGATTCTCTGACTGCTCTGTGGTGAAATGAAACTTGACAAAGGTAGGCTCCTAGCAGAGATAAAACCATAGTAGTTTTCCCTTTTATCCTCTTGGGTTGTGATTCCTCTCAATTCAGTGATAACTCTTTCCATTTAGGGTTACAAGTGAAGATACCATGTGCTAATGAAGTTAGATAAATGGGAGTGTGTATGGATTCTGGCCCTTCTTACTATCTGCAGGACTTGGGGCAAATTTCTAACCCGCTTGGGTCTCAGATTTTTCTTCCATAAAATTAAGGGGTTAAATTTCTAAGGGGGTAGAGATCTCTAAATGATCTCTCAGCTCCTTTCTGGATCCAACAGGCAATTAGGTAGTGCAGTGGATAGTGTATTGGACCTAGAGTCAGGAAGAACTGAGTTTGAATATTACCTTACTAGCTCTATAATCCTGGCAAGTCTCCTAACCTCTCTTTGTCTCAGTTTCCTTATGTGTAAAATGGTGATAATAGCACCTGTCTTACAGAATTGTTGTAAGGATCAAATGAAGGAACATATGTAAAGTACTTGGTAAGCCTTAAAACGCTACATAAATGTTAGTTATTATGATCCTACGGGCTTAGATATTCACATAGGGACCATCTTCTGTGGGAAAGTCTTCCACCAGTACAGATTACAAGCCATGTATAATTTAGAAGATAAAGTCTTGGAGTTGCCTGACATGCACAGAGGTTAAGTGACCTGCTCAGGATCACATCTCGATATCAGAGGCAGGCTTTGAACCCAGATCACGCTGACTTTGTGCCTAGCACTCTATCCACTACACTATGCTGTCACCTTCATGACCTTCTGCTTCAAAAAGCATTGTTCCTCTGTGCCAAATATTTGAGATTTAGTAGGAAATAACCATTTTACTTCCCACAATTCAAACAAGATCAGTTTGAACCACATGCTGGTGAATCCAATGGAAGTTATTAACGTGTCCAATTCTCTGACATTTCCAGGGAAAAAGTTTCCCTAAAAATAGCCCTACAGCACCATATGTGCCTTCAAAGCTGTGTTCACCACCACCACATTCCACAGACTTCTATGCCTCCCCGCTCCTCTCCCCACACCAATTAAAATGTTGGACCTTTTAGCAAATGCACACAAATTGTCTGAGTTGTCTTATAGCATGTGAGCCAGGAGATCTGGACTAGAACCCTGTCTACATCGTTTACCTCTTGTTGTATATGATTCAGAGTTATTGACCCCCTTTGAGCCTTCACTTCCTAATCTACAAAACTCACTTAACCTTCAAGTCACTTAACCTCTATCTGCCTCAGTTTCCTCAACTATAAAATGGGGTTCATAATAACATCTACCTCCCAGGACCATTGTGAGGTTCAAATGAGACAGTATTTGTGAAGTGCTTAGCACAGTTCCTGGCACATATAGACAATAAATCTTTCCTTTCTTCCTTCCTTCTGTTCTTCCTTCCTTCCTTCCTTCCTAAAATTAGGGATAACCATTCCTACTCAGTTTCCCCCACAGGATTCTTGAAAGAACCAAATGAAATAATGAATGTGAAAGAAAGTACTTTGTAAACTGTGATAATAATCATTAGCATCTATAGAGCACTTGAAGTTTTGTAGACTGCTTTACATCATTTGATTCTCACAACAACCCTACCTTGTAGGTGTTATTATTATTCCCATTTTATAGATGAGGAAATTGAGGCAGAAAGAGGTTAAGTGGCTTGTCTAGGGTTGCCCAGTTAAATATATATCTGAGGCAAGTCTTGCACTCAGTTCTTCCTGACTTCAAGTCCAGTTCTTTGTCTACCATGTCACCTGGTTGCCTGTATTAATAGTTGTAATTGTAATACTATCTTAATAATACTAATACTGGATAATATTCTACTAATACAATAATAAAATGCTAATACTGAGAAATGTTCCACTAATAATATGATATTAATATACTAATATTGAGTAATGTGATACTAAGACAATACTAATATACTAATACTGAGTACTATATTAAGACTGAGCAATGTGATACTAATACTATACTAATAATACTAAGATAGAGTAATGTGATACTAATAACGTACTAACAAAACTAACAACAAATACGTCCTCTACTAGTATCTTCCCTTGTTTTCTCATTGTCTCACATAGGTGACTCTGAGTTCTCTAGGTTCTAACAGTGGAGCACAAGCTCTGGTAGGTCCAATCAATCATGGCATGACTGTCTAATCACTGGAGGTATTCAAGTGAGGTCTATATAACTGAATTTCCTCTAAGGCCCTCTAAAGCAATCAGCCAACAAGCATTTATTAAGTACCTACAATATGCCAGCCATTAGGAGCTGTGTGCTAGAATTCCAACTTTGAGATTCTATGATTCTACATAAATAATTGTAAAGTGATAAATACGCTTTACCTGTATTGTTGTTGATGATGATAATGAGGATGATGATGGTTATGTCAAGGGATATCATAGCTGGATACAATAAGGCTCAGTGGAGTTTAGCCTGCTCCAGGATGGCATCTTCTGGTCAATAAATCACAGTTAGAAGATCCTCAAATCCTCAGAGGTCATTTAGTTCAACTCATAGAAGGAACAGGAATCCCCTCTACAACGCCCCCTCCTAATTCCATGAAGCTGGATCACTGGACATGGATTCTACCCAAAGCATTTTTAAGGCAAGACTATAAGTACTAAAACTATTCAAAACATCTTTCCTTCCCCTTCAAGTGGAATAATTATGAAGATAAAATAATTCTACCTGTAGTTCAAATGGTTACTTGGCTGTCCAAATATTTTAATTCATTTTCTAATCATCAGCAATTACCCCCTCAATATACAGTACAGACCCAGTCTGTATTGGAAGATCTCAATGGGCAGGCCCTCCCACTTTGGGACTGTTTTGATTGTTAGAAAGATTTCTCTTACATCTAGATAATATCTGCCTCTCTGTAACTTCCAGCCATCACTCCTTGTTCTGACTCTTGTCTCTCACTCAAGAGTCAGAGAAGAAAAAGGCTAATCTTCCCTTTTGTACTAATCCTTTTCTAAACCATCTCTACTCTATGCTCTGCTAGTATCACCAATTCCTTCTAATTTTTTTTACCTCTTCTACTATATTGTCAGTTCCTTTACAGCCTGTATGTCTAACTAATCATTAGTTTTCAAACTATCAGTGATTTCCTCAGTGTAAGCACTTACCAATAAGACAAAAAGATCAATAAATAGCTTCAATATAACCCAGGCATCTTTTCATGGTCAATAAAACCCACACAGACACTTTAGAATGACCGCTAAAGAGCCCAAGGAAAGTATCTGTATCAGACTATGCTTCCTTCTGTTTTTGCCTCCTGTTCAGAGCCTTCCACGTCTAGCTCAAATTTCACTTCTTACAAAAAGTCTCCCCTTACCATCCCAGCCCACTATGATTTCCTTTTTCGATCTTCTACAGAGCTTTGGAGCTGTGGAGGCTACAAAGATAAATGAGATACAATCATCCAGGAAGTACAGTTCAGCAGGACGGCTGAACATAGCGCCTTTCACCCTTTCAAACATAAAACTGAGCTCCTAATTCCATGAAGCTGGATCACTGGACATGGATTCTACCCAAAGCATTTTTAAGGCAAGACTATAAGTACTAAAACTATTGAAAACATCTTTCCTTCCCCTTCAAGTGGAATAATTATGAAGATAAAATAATTCTACCTGTAGTTCAAATGGTTACTTGGCTGTCCAAATATTTTAATTCATTTTCTAATCATCAGCAATTACCCCCTCAAGTAGAATGATTCAATATGAAACTTCCACAGCGTATAGTTCATTTGTCTTTGTTTTAGCACAGAGACCCCTCATTTACCTAGAATTTATCATAGAAGGTGCTCATTCATTCATTCACACATGCATGCATGCATGCATGCATTCATTCATTCTTTCAACACATGTTTATTGATGAACCTACTCATGCTCAGAGTTTGGAAGATACAGTTTACATAAGACATGTTCCTGATCCTAAGTGACTGAAACTTGCTTCTTTAAACACCAAAATCTTTTTCACTTTATCCACTCTGGATGGAAATTTTTCTAAAATGCATCACACGCTTCCTCTCTGCACCCCTCCTTAAACAGAGCGCCAAAGAGCATCATTTAACCTTTTCTTATTGACTCATGGTCATAATTATAAAGATCAGTTATTCCACTGGGCTGTGAGACACTGAAGCTCTTAGGACTATTGAAGTGATCCTGGCTGTTTGCCCTTATACAGAATGGCCCCAGGCTTTTACAATTCTTGTCTCTGCTTTTTAGGTTTCCTGTCTCCCTCCCCCACTATCAGGCTTTTAGTTTGTTATAATCTTTCTAGCTCTAGCCATTGTCATACTTCAATATTTCTGTTTCAATCTGATGTTTGGACTGAGAAACCAGGTGCCCAAGTCTATTAGAAGTGTGTATAAATTAAGAATCAATAGGCTGTGAATTAGGACCTGTATAAAGTACATGAATTTTAATGTGTGGACTCTGTGTTCCCAAGCCCTGACTGCAGAGAGGCTTCTCCTCCTTCCTTCCTAATTCAGGAATCTTTTCTAAATAGATGAACCTACTGGAGAAATGACCTCTGAACAAGAAAGATGTAGATATACTGTACTTGTTTTTCTTTCTTTCTTTTTTTAACAAGGGGGATGAACATAGTCAAAAAGCATTTATTAAGTGACTACTGTGTGCCCAGCTCAGTGCTAAGTGCTGGATTCCTAAAGTGAGAGATTCCTCCCAAATGCAGTGTTAACGATAATGGAAAATACATAAGGCAACATTTGCCGTGCTAATGGAAAATATGATTTGCATACCAGGAATGAAAGCCAAGTTTTCCTCTGGGCTTCAGTCTGTCAGTGAACACTTTCGAATATCTATTACAGAGCATTGAACAAAGTATTGAAGGAAGAAAATGGATTTATTGATGTTATAAACTGTGTAGGCAATAGAATACTTACGCAGTATTAGAGTTGGGAAGGACCTTAGAATGTAGAACGTACAGAATTTTGGAGCCAAGAAGACCCTTGGAATCTAGAATATGGAATGCCACATCTGGAAAAGCTGTTAGAACATAGGACCTATGACTGATCTAGAAGAGGTTTTTCAGATGAAAGACTTTCTGATAAGTGAAGGCAGATACTATGTTTCTCCTAAGTCTTCTCCTCACCAGCAGAAATGTTTCCAGCCCATTTTGTGGTTTTTGTTCAGTCGTTTCAGTTGTGTCTGACTTTTCATGACCTATTCAGTGTTTTCTTAGCAAAGATACTGTTGTGGTTTGCCATTTCCTTCTCTAGCTCATTTTACAGATGAGGAAATTGAGGCAAACCAGATTAAGTGACTTGCCCAGGGTCACACAGCTAGTAAGAGTCTGAGGTCAGATTTGAACTCAGGTCTTCCCGACTCCAGGCCCAGAGCTCTATCTGCTGTCTCACCTAACTGCCCTACCCTCAGCCCTGTTAATCAATCCTAATGTTATAAGGTTACAAGTCTCTCTATTTCATTTCCCCAAGCCTCTAGATATGCTCTTGTATGAGAGACACATTCCTGACGTCCCTGAAATCATACCAGTTAGGTGACCACTTAATTAGCTTATGCACAAGGCTGCCTTTGTCCATTGGTTTGGAGTTCGTGACACTACCTTTCTCCAGAACAGCAGATGCCGGAACTGTCTCTGGTAGGGGTGCCTCGATGACACAGGTAAATGTTCAGACAGTGGATCCACTCCCATGGAGAGAATAGCCCCACTGACTCCCTCTCACACAAATGTAAAGATGAAAGATAAAGTGTCTCCCATTCCCTAACAATAAATGCTATCCAGCAATGTAATAGACAGCCTCTGGAGGTTAGACTAATTCTATCTCCCATTTCCTTAGCACTTCAAGGTTTGCACAGTGTTTCCCTCATGTGAGCTCTATAATGTAGGTGATATAAAAGTTATTCCCTCTCTATTATAGGAGAGAAAACTTAGGTCCCAAGCAAGGAAGGGAGAAGCCCAAATTCACTCCCTTATTAATGAACAGAACCAGGATTCAAAGCGAGGGTTTCTATTCCTAGTCCAAAGATCCTATCTTTCCTACTATAGTAAGAGTTCTTAACCTTCTCTGTGTCATGGACCCCTTTGGCCATCTGGTGAAATCCATAGCCCCTTCTCAGAGTAATTTTTAAAAAATACATAAAATGAAATATATGGGATGATAAAGGAATTCAATTATATTGAATAAAGTCATTAACATATATACACAATATAACAAACCTCAGGTTAAGAATCCCTATAGTATAGCATGATACTCATACAAATAGGTCAGCTAGGTGGTACAGTGGATAGAGCGCTGGTCCTGAAGTGAGGAAGACTCAGTGAGTTTGAAGCCAACCTCAGACACTTACTGGCTATGTAACCCTAGAGAAGTCACTTAATCCTGTTTGCCTCAATTTCCTCATCTGTAAAATGAGCTGGAGAAGGAGATAACAAACCACTCTAATAGCTCTGCCAACAAAACCCCAAATGGGGTCATGAAGAGTCAGACATGACTGCACAACAACATACTAATAATCCCTGGCATGTGTCACACTTTATTGTTTTCGAAACAGCTTTCTGTTCAATATCCCATTTAACCTGCACAAAAAATCCTCAAAAAAACAAAAAAGAAACCCCCCCAAAACAAACAAACAAACAACCTCATGAAATAGGTAGGGCAGGTATTATCTTCCCCACTTTGTAGATAAGAAAACTAGGGCTCAGGAAAATAACAAAAGTAGCAGGTGGTGTGGCTGAGGCTAAAGCGGAGGTCTCCCTATTCCTAGAGACAGAACCACGTGTGATGAATTGGGGTTGCCAGAGTCCCTGAAGAAGTTTCTCTCCTTTAATTACATACATTTCATACCTATATGATAATAAGAGTCGGAAAGGACTTTAGAGATAACTTATTCCAGCCCCCTTTTATACCAGAAAGCCTATTTATCACTGGTAAGCATGGGTTGGGAGTTGTCCTTCTAAATTAGAATGTGATAGTAACCTACAGGGTGGGGTGGGGAGTGGATGAGTTACATAGAACAAGGAAAGAGAAGAGGGAGGGAGGGATATTCATTTGTTTTTCTGAAGTGCCAGGAGCCCTACCTCATACCAACATGACCCTATGCAAGAGGCAGGATCAGAAAAAGGACAAGTCTCCTGGTAATTAACCTGGTGGTTATGGTGCTTCAATCACAGTGAATGGAATTCTGGGGAAGTGCCAAGCCCCCTATGATTTTTAGGGAATGAACAAGCCTCTGACTCACAGCCCTCTCTCTCCTTCTGGGTGTCTGGGACTTCTTATCTAAGGTAGGGGTACCCACACCATTTAGTTTGGATTTTTTCTAATCAGAATCATCTCTGATCTACCAATTCCTACCCTTGTTCATCCTACTGGAAACTGCCTCCTTCCTGAATTTGTTATATTTCAATTAACCCTAACCAGTGAGATATTGGCATAATTGGGTCACTTCCCTACAGAAAGAGAACAAATGTGTTAATTAACTGTATGCAGTGCTTTACTCTTTGTATTAAGTCAATACCACAATCCATCAAAAAAACCAAACCTACTGCCTGTAGCCTTTCCTAAATGTATCAGCTTCTGTATAATAGAAAGGATTTCTAGGAAATGCATAGTTTAGTTTGTTTAACTGCATCCCCCCACCCAACTACCCATGACCCACTGGCTGTAAAGTGGGAAAGAAATGCAGACAACACAATGCACTGCACAATTGCTATTCTACTCATCTACTTACACATCCAGCAGGGCCAGTCTTTAGATGAACAATAAGAACTTGGAATACAAAACAGGACTCCTCTTCTAGCAGAGGACACAAATCTCGGGTCCTGTACAGACAAAGTCCTACAACCAGTGGTTTTCTACTCAGGGCACTCACTGTTGCTGGCAGGGATCCCCAACAAAAAGCAGCCTGCCGCCTCCATTCGGCCTGCAGCACCTTACTTTCCTGCTACATCTCATTGCTTTCTGTTGAGTACTTGTTTTGTACCAAAAGGCAAAACATAGTTCTGTGCATCAGGAGAGGCAGAGCAAGAGAGACACTGTACATTCATTGATTGATTCATTTAACAGATATTTATTAAACACCTTCTGTGTGCATATCACTATACTCACGCACAAGGGGAGATACAAAGTATAGATGAGACATGCTACCATCACGAAGCTTATTTAGCTCCATGATGGTTAAGATCCCTGGGGTGGAGGTGTAGCTTTAGTAGAGGACATGGAGAGTTGTTCTAGCCATCTGGTAAAAGGAACCAGAGGACTAGAAATAAAAATCTGACTCCTTATCAGGAAAACCTACTTTGCTCCTTTTCCAAAGCTGATGGGATTGGGGGGCCAGAATCCCATCAGTGTTTGGCCTCCCTCTGATATCCCTATGATTTCTCACAGGCTTTCACCCTACTTCATACCTCCAAAAGGCCAAGGAGAAGGCCACTAGAGCAGTAGAATTCTGTCACTCCTCTTGGCCAAGGTAAGCTATCCTTTCTTTTGGTGGGGGGGTGGGGGATTTAGAGCAGGGGGGGAGTGTGCCCTTGTGTGCTCAGCATGGAGCTAAGTACAGTGTGGGCCATGAGGGAAAGAATCATCTAGTTTCAGGATCCCAGAACTTCAGAGTCAGAAGGAACCTTAGTGTGGGAACAGAGCTGCTCTGAAGTCAAGGTGTTGTGATGCATGAGGTGGGGTTATAATGAAGAAATCATAAGCATGCGTGGTATGTGCATGTGTGTTTGGGGAAATGTGTTCAAACTGTGTGAGGCTTCAGACCTACTGGGAAAATAGTCAGGAAAATGCTTTAGTGCTCAGACAGCATATGAGAAGCTATTGATGTTCAGCACAAGAAAGCAAAGCTTATGGAGACAGAGCATCACCTGTGGGAATTAAATCATCTGAAATGATTTTCTCGAAAAGGATAGAGGCTCTATTCATATTAGCTGATACACTGACAGGATTTTCATTCCTCAAAAGGGGGCACATGCCACAGGAAATGGCCTAGCAAGTCATGGGTATAATTAACCGAACAATTCTAGAGAGATTTTGCTGAATGTCTCATCAGCTGTCTCTGCTTTGGGCAGTGTGCTGAAAACTTTTACAGTGTAAAATGATTATGAGAAACTATCGAAGACCAAATGTATCATCTTACATGTCCTCAGACATAGAAGGGTCTCATTTAATCAGAGACAATTAGATGATACCAGTGATGGAGTGCCGGGCTTAGAGTCCAGAAGGCCTGAGTTCAAATTCAGCCTCAGAAACTTACTAACTGTGTGACCCTGGGCAAATCACTTAACCCTTGTTTGCCTCAGTTTTCTCATTTGTAAAATGGGGATAATAATAGCACTCACTTTCCAGGATTGTTGTGAAGATCAAATGAAATAATAATGGCAAAGCACTTAACACAGTGCCTGGCACATAGTGTCATATAAATGATAGTTATTGTTGGAGATTTTCTAATTCCCTATTTTCACAGAGCAATTAACTGCAGTCCAGGGAGAAGTGACTTTTCCAAAGTCACTCAGGGAGAGAGTGACATTTATTCCACCATTCTTTCATTTACTTGTCCATTGATAAATAACTTGGACAAGTCATCTCCTTTCTTAGGGACATACTTTCCTCATCTGTAAAAGGAGGAATCACAAACCCAAGAGCTGTAAAGGACCAAAGCCTTCATTTTCGAGCTAAGGAAACAGCCTCAAAGAGTCTATTTGATTTACCTAAGTTCACATACTTATGTAAGAAGCAGAATCAGGATTAGAACCCAGGCCTTCTGGATCTAAATTCAAGGCTCTATCCACTTTGCAACTCATATTTGAGCTCTAAGCTCTCTTCCAGGTATAGCATTCTCTTTTCTATGTTCTGTCTCACTGAGGTCTAAGGGTTTATGTTTTGTGTTCCAAGGCCCCTTCTAATTCTGACATTCTCTGTTCTATAGAAAGTCAATAGTTAAAGAAGGGAAGGCAGTGAGTGTTTATATAGCACCTGCTGATTCTCATAACAACCCGGCAAGGTCGAGTGCTGTTATTTTCATCTTAAAGTGGAGGAAACTGAGGCAAACAGAGGTTAAGTGACTTGCCCAAGATCACATACTTAGGAAGTGCCTAGGGTGGCATTTGAACTTGGGTGTTTCTTAGCCCACGGCTGGCTCTCTACCCACTTTGCCATTTAGCTGCCTCAGAAAGAGCAAAACCAGGCACACTCCCTCCCCCCGTTCCCAACTCCCCCACTCCCCCACCAAAAGAAAGGATAGCTTACCTTGGCCAAGAGAAGTGCCAGAATCCTACTGGACTGATGGCCTTCTTCTTGGCCTTTTGGAGGTATGAAGTAGGTGAAAGCCTGTCAGAAATATGGGGATATCAGAGGGAGGCCAAACACTGATGGGATTCTGGCCCCCAGTCCCATCAGCTTTGGAAAAGGAGCAAAGTAGGTTTTCCTGATAAGGAGTCAGATTTGTATTTCTAGTAACTTATCAGGAAATAACATTGGTGTTTTGTTTACTTTTCTCCTTTGGTGACAATAAGCCCCTTTTCTCATTTGAAAAATGCTTGGTCCGTGGAAGGACCCTGTACTTGTGTATACAGGTAATAAGGCTTTGGATACCTGTGTGGTTTGAAATTTTAAACAGGGATGGGAGAATCTTCCTTCCAAAGACAGAGGATGGTGAGCTTTTGATCAACCTTTAGCAAGACCTGAGTTTTCCTGTTACTTTTATTTTATTTGGGTGAAGGGCACTCAGCCAGGAGGCAGGAGAGCTGCATTTGAAGCCAGATCTGCACCTTACTACCAATGTAACCTTGCATAACCCACTTTCCCTTTTCGTGAACCTGTATGAGCCAGCCCCAGAGAACCCTGAGGTAGAAATAAATCTCACTTAGCAGTTGGTCTGAGCTCACCTCTTTGCCTCTGACACTAAGTGTGGTCACTTCCCTTCTCTAAAACTCAGTTTCTTCTTCTGTCAAATGTGGATAATAATTCAATTCAACAAATATAGATTAGGTGACTATTATGTGTAAGGCAATAGGTATACAAACATTAAAAGGATTTTACATTCTACTAATTTTGACCTCCCTAACTGACAAGACTATTGTGAGGATCAAATGAAAATTCTTCCTTCCTTCCTTCCTTCCTTCCTTCCTTCCTTCCTTCCTTCCTTCCTTCCTTCCTTCCTTCCTTCCCTCCCATCCTCTCCTTTCTTTTCTTTTTTATTTCTTTCCCTCTCTCACTTTCTTCCCTTCTCTCCCATCCCCTCCCATTTCCTCCCTCCCCTCCCCAACTCCCCTCCTGTCCTCTCCTCTCCTTTCCTCTCCTTTCCTTTCCTTCTTCCTCCTTTCCTGCTCTCTGCCTCATCATGCCAGGACATTGCCTCTGGATTCTCATTACTCTGCTAGTAGAACACAAATCATGCCAAGTCGTAGAGTGTTAAAAATCCTTTAAGTATGAAAGATGTGCTTGTAATGCCAGGCCTAGTCAAGCGAAGTTGGGAGAGGCTTATCAGTGAAGGGATGGTCACCAAATGAGCACTTGTCTTTGGTTCCAAGTGCTCGTTAAGACTGCCTGCTCAGATGTGGAGAGAGTAGAATCTGTGTCTGTCTAGGGGGAGAGTGTACCCACTCTGATGAAGTCCCAGAACTAAAACAGGGGTCTTCTGGGTATGGAATGCTGTCAGACACAGCTGTTTTATTGACTGAGTTATTGAACCACCTTCCCCATCCCCTCACTTTATTTTTTTATTTTTTTGTTAGAAAAGGTGGTTTGTTGGATAAAGGAGAAAAAGTGACATATTTGGAAATGAAGATGATATAGAAACAAGAAAATCAGTAAAAATTTTATTTAAAGAAATTCCACATCTTTGGAAATGTTTACATATTATTTCCCTTATCACAACATTTCTCTTTGCCTTTTTAGGCTCAAATAAACAAAAATGGAAAAGTAATTGTGTTTATCCCCTTGTAATACTCCATTGGCATGGAGATTGACTTCAGTCTCTGAGACCATTTCCCTGCCTTGCTCTATTGCATCCAAATTGCTATTTAGCAAGATCTGTTGTTTTATTTTAAACCCTAGAATTAAGGCTTTCACACATTTTTTAAAGTGCCAGATTCTGTCACTATTGGGCCATCTTTCTTCTGACTTCCTATTTTCAAGCCAATTTCATAACATTTCCCCTGGAACTCTAACATCCCAGCCCAAATAGCCTCCTTAGCATTCTCGACCCATTGCGTTCCCTCTCCCACTTTTGGGAAATGGGCCTTTACACAAATTAGTTCCCATGGCCTGGGTGTTCTCAATCCTCATCCCCACCTTTTGGTTTCCCTATCTCCTCTAAAGGCCTAGCTCAGGTGTCACCTCTACATTAGGATTTTTTTTTCCTGAGAGAACATGGATCAAATTCTACCTGGTACTTAGTACAGGCGTGACTGTGGACAAGTCACTCGATCTCCCTAGGTCTTAGTGTCTTCAGCTGTGATGATAGAGTTGGACCAGACGACTTCTGAAGGACCTTCCAGCTACAGAGCCATGAACCTATGACCCATCCTGGTTATAAGCGTTCCTCCATCCCTTCCCTCCATCACCCAGAAATGCTCTGTATCTCAGATACAGTCAAGATCACAGGCTCGTAGATGTCACTGGACCAGCCATCAGAGATGAAAATAGTGAACCTCCTTAGGAAAGTGAGGGCATTTTCCAAAGTCACCCAGAGACAAGATTTAGACCGAGGCCTCCTGATTCATTCAAATCCAGGGTCCTTTCCACCGTACTTCAGTGTGTACATGCAAGCTCCTTGAGGACAGACACTGTTTCACTCTGGTTTTGTACCCTCAGTGTTTAGGCAGCTAGATGGGGCAATGGAGGGAGCTCAGGATCTGAAATTAAGAAGACCTGAGTTCAAATCCTGCATCAGATGCTCACTAGCTATATGCACCTGGGTAAGTCACTTCACTTCTGTTTGCCTCAGTTTTCTCATCTGTAAAATGAAGATAATGACAGCATCTACCTTGCAGGGTTATCGCTAGGAGCTACATATGCAAAATGCTTTGCAAACCTTAATGTCTTATATAAATGCTAGCTCTCTCTCCCTCCTTTTTGCAGCACCTGCACATAATAGATATTTAATAAAGGACAGTGCTGGCATTTCTTCAAGAAAGAAATATGAGACCTCCCCCTCCTCTTCTGCAGAGGTGGGAGAACCTCAGGTGTGGAATATTGCATATGTTTTTTCAGATTTTTATGATATATTGTTTGGTTTTATGTGTTGTTCTTTCTCTTTAAAAATTTTTTTTGTTCTGTGGAATGGCTTTCTGGGAGGGAAGAAGGGAGGGACAATGGAAGAAATTTAAGAGAAGTAAAAACAAAAGGAATCAGCAAAATTATTTTTAAAATACTTGCTGAATTGAATTGACTCTATGATTATTCATTTGCCCAAGAAAGAAACCGAGGCACAGGAGTTCCATGGCTAACAAGTCACAAGCAAATTTTTCTGATGGAGTTTGGATGATTCCATAACATGGGAAAGACAATTTTTCTTTGCTTCCTGTCCTCAGCTAGCCAGGGGTGAAAGCATGAGCCAAATGAAGGTCTGTATAAAAGTGCATAAAGTAGAATACATTTAACAGTTTTTAAAACCCCAATTAAAAATCAGATTTTTTCCATTTTAATTATCTGGCATTGCATTGCTCATCTCTCATCTCTGATAGAGGCATTTGTCTTTCATTCCTTCGGCATCTGCCCATGCTTCTGGTTGGTTCTCATGTGGTTCCTAAGGTGACCTCTGGAATGCCATGGCAACTGCATGCTTCCGGTCAAGCTTGTCGTGTCTGATCTGAAATTTACCAAATTTTAAAAAAGAGCCTATTGAGAAGACAGCCTGTTCAGCAGCATCTGATGGGTGTGCATGCACACCAAAGGGAAGGATGTCAGTCCAGAGGACCGATGGCACTTTCATCACAGAGTTCAGCAATCTGTGAACAGCTCTGGGAACTTTGTGGTCCAAGGCTGTAGTTATTACAAGGTTAGTTCAGACTTTGGTTCTATAGACGTGTGAATCCCTGACATGGACAACATTGTGTGTTGAGGCAGAAAGAACATACTGGACTGGGGCATGAGAAACCCCAAATTCAGCCCTCAAAACTCACTCACCACATGGCATGGTGATGCCTGTCTCTGGGTCTTGGTTTTCTCACCTGCACTGTTTGGACAGGGGGACAGAAAAGAGAATTTCTGAAATCTCTTTTAGCTCTGATGGTCTTTATTTCTTTATTCATCCATCCATTTAATACAAATTCATTAAATGCTAACTATATTGGCTAGGTAGCACAGTGGGTTCAGCGCTGGGCTCAGAGTCAGGAAGATTTGAGCTCAAATCCCACCAGAGATACTTTCTAAATGTGTGACACTGGGCAAGTAACTTAAGTGCTACCTGCCTCGGTTTCTTTGTCTGTAAAATGGGTATCATAAAAGCACCTGCCTTCCAGGGTTGTGAGGAACAAATGAGATAATATTTATAAAGCACTATATAAATGTTAGCTGCTGTTGTTATTGCTTCAAAGCATCATGCTAGACCTTAGGGATCAAAGATTGAAATGGCATATCATTGCTCCTAACTAACAATCTATTGCTTGATTACAAATTGAGTAAACTCTGAGGATGTAGAGTAAAGTAAACTGAACCAAAAGAGAAATTATGTAATGAGTTCAGTTCAGTCATTTTTCAGCTGTGTCTAACACTTCGTGATGCCATTTGGGGTTTTCTTGGCAAAGATACTGGAGTGGTTTGCCGTTTTCTTCTCCAGCTCATTTTACAGATGAGAAACTGAGGCAAACAGGGGTTAAGTGACTTGTCCAGGGTCACACAGCTAGTGAATGTCTGAGGTCAGATTTGAACAGTACAAAGAAGAACAACCTTGAAAGACTTCAGAACTCTGATCTATACAGAGACCAATGAAAACTTCAGATGTGATGGAGAACTATGGATGAGGTATGCCTTGGCAGACATGAACAAGATATTGACTTGTGTTACTTAGCTGTACTTCTTAGTTACAAAGGAGGTTTCTGCCAGAGAAGGGAGGCTTGTCAGTGGTCACTGGAAAAGCAAGAGCAATGCATTAGAAATTCTAAGACCATTAATATAAAAAAAATTTTTAAAATTTAAAAATTTTAAATATTTATTTTTTAATTTGAAATTTAAAAACATTTACTTTTAAAATTTTAAAGTCATTTTGAAAGAAAATATAATAATACTCTCTAAAGTCACCTTCTCTCTGTGACATTCTGTTTTCCGAGGTCCAACATCCTCATTTCCATGTTCTGACGATGTTCCTTCCAATTTCACATGTCCCAAACAGAGACTACTTTTATCCAAAATCTAATCCTCCTAACTTTACTAGGTCCATGAAGTTTGTGACCATTCACCTGGTCTTCCAAGGTCACAAGCTTAGAGTTATCTTTGACTCTTTCCCTCCCCTGTCACATCCAATCAGTTACTATTGGGTCTTGTCATTCTGTGCCTACAACATCATTCTCCTCTATCCTTGTTCTCATCACCATTTTCCTAGCCCAGTCCAGGTTTTCCCATATCCACTGTCTCCTTTTCCGATCTATCCTTTAAATGGCTGGAAGAGTAATCTTTCGGATGCATTTATATGGTCATATCAACCCTTTTCTTGAAAAACTTTCAGTATCTCCCTATTCTTTACTGAGTCAAATTCAGACTCCCTTACTCCACATTCAGAGTCCTCCATAATCTGGCACCGTTCTCCCTTTCTGTCCTCTTCTTATGCTACTCTATATTATATTGTGGCCAAACTGGAAAACTTCTCTCACTTCTCTCTGTACTTTCCAACCCTGTGCCTTTGCCTATTCTGCTAAGTATACCCAAAATATTCAGATTCTTCCTCCTTGCTTGCTGAATTCCTTTCAACTCTAATTTCAATGTCACTCCTTCCAGGAAGCCTTCCTTGATGTCCCTAATCAGTAACAGACTGTTTCCTTGGCCTATACAATAGCCTTTTGAATCTTTCTAATGCCCTTACATAATATGACACGTTATAGTTATCTAGTTTTGTGTTTTGATCCCCTCTTAGTTTATGAGCTCCCAAAGGACAAAGACTTCCTCTTATTTAAACTTAGTTTTGCCACAGTCCCTGTCTTAGCACTTTCTATACAGCAGACGACAAAAATGGGTGGAATAAATTGAATAATATCATTATATTATATTTACAATCCCTTCTAGGTCTATTATTCTATATTCTAAGGTCTCTTCCAATAGCAACATCTTGTTCTGTGACTGTGGAATTGGGTCCTCTTTCATTCTCTTATGCTGGTCACCAACCCAGTCTTCTCTGTTATAGTACCCTTTGCAGATCTCCCCATCACAACTTTCCTGTGCTATCCCTTTATCAGATCTCCCCAAATACAACTTTCCTGTGCTGTCCTCTTTCCAGATCTCCCCAATCACAACTTTCCTGTCCTATTTCCTTTTCTCTGTGGTTCATGCTTAACCACAGGCCTTTAAAAATATACATGGAAGGAGCCTTATAGATTTTTCTTTTTTTTTTCTTTTTTTTTTTTTTTGCATTTGCCATGGAAGGGATTAAATGCAGAAAAAAGACTTACTGAGTTTTCCTTCCAAGGTAGCTTTAGATGACTTAACCCAAAGGAATGTAAAATAATGCTGGAATTTTACAG
This sequence comes from Phascolarctos cinereus, assembly GCF_003287225.1. Taxonomy (NCBI): domain Eukaryota; kingdom Metazoa; phylum Chordata; class Mammalia; order Diprotodontia; family Phascolarctidae; genus Phascolarctos; species Phascolarctos cinereus. The sequence continues at coordinate 195,175,024 of NW_027556402.1, read as the reverse complement.
AGAAGGGGACTTTCAAGAACTCTCATGTAACATGTCTCCTATGTCCCTGGGTAGGTTGGGTCTGATATCTTCATATCCAGCTTCTAAGGGATTCTCAACCCATAGAATCTGACCCACTGATCTGGATACATCCTTTATCTTTGTGTTTCAAAGGACAGTGATGTCCCAGGAAGAATGAAGACTAGATGCGATGGGTTATAAAAAAACAAACAAACAAACAAACAAACAAATCTTGCATTTGGAATCTGAGGAACTGGGTTTGAATTCTGTTCCTTAGGAAAGGCCTTTTCTTCCTCTAGCTATCAGTGATTTAAAAAAAAAGTAAGATTGGATAAGATCAGCTCTAAATCTGATGAATTTATTTATTAAACAAATCCTTTCTTCTCCTGACATCTTTGTTAATTGTTTCAGGGAAAAGGCAATTAGAAAACAAGAGTCCCTTACATTCATTATTATTATCAATTATAAGTTCTACGTCTAAGCTTTTAGGTTGACAAAGTGTTTTTCTCAAAACCAGCCTGAAAGTGTACGAAATATTATTGTTCCCATGATATAAATGAGAGAGCTCAGACTGATCAAGTTTCCTAGAGCTACATAGACGTTAGGTGATAGGGTTGGAATTTGAACCCAGAGCACTATGGCTTTGGCAAAAACATCTACCTAATAAGTATGAGATCCTAGGTCTGAAAGTCCACTGGAGATTTTGCTTTGGAGGGAGGATGGTACCCTTGGAAAGAGCCCTAACTTTTATTTCAGAGGACTTTGATTGAAATCTTTCCAAAGATTACTCCTAGTGTGACCTTGGTTAAGTTATTTAAGTGACAAGTCACCTAAGCTTCAGTTTTCTCATCTGTTAAATGCAGTTGGGCTAGACAGACTCTGAGGTCCCTTCTGAATATGAGTGAATGATTTACTGTGAATGATAATTCCAGTGCTCCTTTCCCTATCACACTTATAACAACAAATGACAGCAAATAACATTTATGCTCTATTTTTATTTATTTATTTTGCTCTCCTAAACTCTGGGAATGAGGCAGAGTAGCCATTGTTCTCTTTTTGCACTTGAAGAAGTATGTAGCATAGAAACCAGGAAGATCTGGGTTCAAGACCTGCCTCTGATACATACTGGCTGGGTGACCCTGGGCAAGTTATCTAACTTCTTAGTGCTCTAAGCAGTTCTCTAAGACTGTAAGAGAAGGAGCTGACTTAGGTTGGTGAGGGAGTCCCCTCATCCTAGAATTCCCTATACCAATAAAATCACAGGCCAGGTCCAGTGCTGATCCTGAAAGTCACTTGATAAAATTGGATCCTGGAGAAGGGAAGTGACTAGGTGAGGGTCATAACTAGAAGAAATAAATGGTGGTCAAATTTAGAACACAGGAGTTCTAACCCAAATCACTATTCTCAGTGGGATTTCAGGCTGAGTGACAGAAGGAAGCAAAGATGCTTCCTTGCCCTAAGGGGGAGATTTTTGGCAGCATAGCGTTACTCTTCACTGTATTTCATTGTATTTCTATCACAGTGGTTGGTTGTTCAGGGAGCTATCCCACTTCTCCATCCCATTGTGGAAACATAGAAGTTTGGTCTTGGAAGAGACCATATGATGTCAGAACTGGAAGTCTAATTACCTTACCATAGAGAAGAGGAAACTGAGGCATTAAGAAGAGAGGAAACCTCCCCAAGGCCTCATAACCACTAAGTGGCAGACTCTGTTGTCTTCCTCATTAGAATGTGAGCTTCTTGAGAGCAGGGACTGTGTTTTTGCCCTTTTTTGCATCTTTAGTGATTAGCACAATGTGTGACTTATGGTAAGTATTCAATAACTGTTGACTCAAGCCCAGTACTGTATTCTTTCCACTATACAATATTGTTTATACATAGATTCTTTTCTCATGGAAGGCAACTGTGGCTGAATTTTGCCCTTAGAGTGCTGCCTTATTGAGATTTCTCCCTGGCCGGACAATGAAATGGCACAGCAGATGCCAGTGCTGGCTTCTCCTCTCTGTCCCCTGGCTCCAGATCCTGGCCTAAGAAAGACAGAATCCCAGAGATGGCGCTTAGTCATGCTGAGAGTATCAGGCTTCAGAATCTTTTCAGCTTTGCTTTCATGGCAGGGATTTCCACTGCAGAGTTTGCCCTAGAAAGACTGGATGTGGTATACAAATTGGAGGGAGGGGAAGACAAATCAGAAAGTTTACCAGAGTGGAAATGCTAGTTTAGTGTACTTCATGTTTCTCTTGGCACAATTAGAAGGATATGGTAAAAGGAGGGGAAGGGGGAATGAAGAGAAAGAGGAGGACAAAAAGGAGGAAGAGAAAAAGAAGGAAGAAGAAGAGGAGGAGGAGGAGGAAGAAGAGGAAGAGGAAAAGGAGGAGAAGGAAGAGGAGAAAGAATAATTCGTTTTTCTACAGGATTTCCCAGTTTCCAAAATTTATTTCCCAATAGCCCTGTGAGGTCAGCAGGGCAACATCTTATACCTCTTTTAAAGATGAGGAAACAGAAGATTAGCAAGATAGTATGGTGGAAAAACACTGAACTAGAACACCTGAATTACAGTCCCAGGTAAGATATTATCATCCCCATTTTACAAATGAGGAGGCTGAGGCCTGAAGACACTAAGTCTCCCAGCTAGCAAGGTCGTACTTACAGCAGTACCTCCATCTTCCAACTCTAGAGCCAGAATCCATTATACCACAACTGCTAACTATGGCCTGCACAAGACTTGGGAAAAATACAAAGATGAATGGGACGTGGTCCCTGCATTCATGAAGCTGCAGGTCTAGAAAGACCTCGTATGGGCTCATGACCCACAGTTGAAAAAGTGCTGAAACTGTCATGAGTAGAAAAAGTTTAAGAAGCCCTGGTTTAGAGGATGTGAAATTCCAACCTGGGAGATCCTTTCCTTTTGGGTTAACACATTATCTGGAGATGCAGGAAAAGGAAGATGCCTGCAAATTAGGTTTTCCATTACTGCTTGGTAGTGTTTTTGTTATAAAGCACTTACTCTTGCCTTTGCATGAGTGATTTCATTTAATTTTATGTCTGAACTTTTCAAAACATTTCTAAAGTGGTATTCTGGGATGCCTGGCTTCTTTAGAGGGAGAGCAAGTTAGTCATGGAGACTTGATGCTAAGTTGTTTGCAGGGCTATTTCAATACCTCCAATTTATTTTATAATTGTGGGGCTCCCTCTGTCAATGTGGATTGCAGCCTCCTGTGCCTCAGACAGTAAGCTTTGTGAGCTGATGGTTTTGAAAAAAAGTCACCTTTCAGCGCCCAACCCTCTGTTGATAAGCTCTCTCTCTGAGCTTAGCAGTAACCCCAACCTGACCAACGGACAGTGTGGCATTGTGGGTAGTGAACTGGACTTAGAATCGGGAAAATCTGTGTTTAGATTCCCACTTCTGACACTTAATCTCTAAACCTTGGTTTCCTCCTCCATAAAATGAGGGATTATACCCAATTACCTCTAAAGCCCCTTCTCTAAGAAGGGGAAGATGTACATCCAGTCCATCCTGAGGCCCATACTTGAAGTCCTTCATAGTAAGTAAGACTTAGGAGTTGAGCTCCACTGGAATAGCCTTTAAGAGTCCTAGGTTCCCTCCACGGCTGGCTGAGACACTGGGGAGGACCAAAGAGAAGATTTCATCCTTCATTTGTTCTGAGTTTGAGAGCAGAAAAGTCTTAGTGATGAATGGTACTGATAGCATTTATCCCAGAGAAACAAAGAGGCAGCTAGGTGGCTCAGTGGGTAGAGTGCCTGGCAAGATGAGTCTTCCTGAGTTCAAATCTGGCCTCAGATGCTTACTAGCTGTATGACCCTGGGCAAGTCACTGAACCCTGTTTTTGCCTTAATTCCTCATCTGTAAAATGAGTTGGAGAAAGAAATGGCAAACCATTCCAGTATCTTTAAAAAAAGGAAAAAACCTAAATAGGGTCACAAAGAGTCAGACACAACTGAAATGACTGAACAACAAAATAACAACAGAGAAGGAATCATAGAATTTAGAGGAAGATAGAACCTTTGAGAGATCACCAGCCTGGCTTTCTCATTTTACAGATAAAAAGAACAAAAAGATAAATGACTTTCCCAGGGTAACATTCCCAGTCAGTAAGGAGATCAAATCAGCATCAGGATTTTAAGTCTCCAATTCCAATGCCTTTCTTTCCATTGACAAAGTTGTCTTTCTGGCTTGGTGTACCATATTCAACCACCTCTCATCTTGCAACTGGAGCTTGCATTTCAAAAGAGGATGCTGAGGATGAGTCTCAATCGTGCTGGATTGTATACACAAGAAAGTGAAACTACTGGGGAGGGATGCTTCCAATTCCCCCAAAGTGGACCCAGAATTGACCAGCAATTGCAATGTATGCAAGACAATTGCTGAGTGCTTGGCAGGGATTCAGAGACTGCTATGCCCACAAGGACACTTCTGCATCCTGATAAGCTTTTTTCTTTTATGCTTAATTGAGAATCAGCAAAGAATAGTGGGAAGAGCTTCATCCAATGGGCAAGGACATTGTCCAATCTAAACTTTGTATCTCTACATGCAGTAGGTACTTAGTTCATGCTTGCTGCATTTGTAGGTTTAGATACACATAGGAAGCAACCTTCATTGAGGCTTTCCACCGTGTATCTGAAGATTGGAGTAATAGATAGATTGCTGGCCTCAGGAAGACCTGCCACTTTTGACACTTAGAAACTCTATGACCCTGAGTCACCTGATTTCCTGAGGTCTTGGTTTCCTCATCTGTAAAATGAGGGGGTCGAACATGACTGCTTAGGTCTCTCCTGGTTACATTATTGATGGTCCTATGTTCTGTGGTGGCTATGAATAGACAGTACATATTACTAAGGACAAAATTTTGCAGAAGTCATGGATAGGTTAGCATCAAAAACATGAATAAGCAGAAAAGGAGATGGATCAGTCATGTTGTGAGATGGTGGGATAACTGTTCCTAAGGAGATAGATCAGTCATGTTGTGAGATGGTGGGATAACTGTTCCTAAGGAGATAGATCAGTCATGCTGTGAGATGGTGGGATAACTGTTCCTAAGGAGATAGATCAGTCATGTTGTGAGATGGTGGGATAACTGTTCCTAAGGAGATAGATCAGTCATGTTGTGAGATGGTGGGATAACTGTTCCTAAGGAGATAGATCAGTCATGTTGTGAGATGGTGGGATAACTGTTCCTAAGGAGATAGATCAGTCATGCTGTGAGATGGTGGGATAACTGTTCCTAAGGAGATAGATCAGTCATGCTGTGAGATGGTGGGATAACTGTTCCTAAGGAGATAGATCAGTCATGTTGTGAGATGGTGGGACAACTGTTCTCAAGGAGATAGGTCAGTCATGTTGTGAGATGGTGGGACAACTGTTCTCAAGGAGATAGGTCAGTCATATTGTGAGATGGTGGGATAACTGTTCCTAAGGAGATGGATCAAACACGTTTGTGAGATTGAGGAATAACATTACCATGAGGATTTCCAGGCAACGTTTAGAGAAGGGTCTCCCAGCACATTGGGTGAACCTACTGTGGACTGCTAATGGAAAGACCTGGATGGGCATTACACAGGGTTTGAAGTCACTGATGGACAATGGTCTTCATTGCTAACCTGTTACTTATTGGTTCTGTGACTTTGGACAAATCATTTCCCCTTCCTGAGCCTCAGTTTCCTTATCTTTAAAATACAGATACTCCTTATATTGCCTGCCTATCCCAAACAATCACACAAAGGTGAAAATAAACCAAGGGTTGAGAGCTCATGGAAGGGAAGAGACCCTTATTAGCTGTTTGAGGAGTGAGAAGAACAGGGAAGGTAGCAGGGAAAGTGTCCTTCAAGAGGTGGTCCTTATTGGATTGTAAGGGCCCACCTGTGCAGATCCCATGGTATCCAGAGGTCAATTTCCTCTAATGGCTAGCTGTTTGAGGAAGGTACTTTGTAAATTTTAGTGTGCTACAAAAAATGTAAGCTATTCTTTTAAATAAAACAAGCTTGGATGAGTGATTTCAAATAAGGGGTACTTTTTGACAGCTTATAAAGTTAAAGGTTGTGTTGTCTCAGAGACTTAGGGAGAGATTGGATGCCTACCTTTCTAGAAGTCTTTGGAAGCATTCACAAGGTTCATGTGTGTAGACAAGGGACATACTTCTGAGATATTCCTGACATTTAGAGAAAAGAGCTAGAAAAATGGATGGCAGGAGAGCATTTGGTCTGGGAAATCAATAGCTTTCATCTTACCAATTTCTATGCCATTTAATTGGCAAGGGGGGAGGTTCTGACCATTGTGATGCATTCGAGGAAAAAAACAATGAGGTGAGCCTGGAGTCAAGACACCTTGGTGTCGAATTCTCACTCAGACACTTAACAGCTAACTAACTATGTGACCCTGGGCAAGATATACACTCTGAGCCTCAGTTTCTTAATCCACAAAATGGGGGTGAAACCCCGTTAGTCTGTTGGGAGGAAAATGTTATACCAACCTTAAAGAGCTATGGAAACAGAAGATCTTGTTATTATCACCATGTATCCTGCAGGGCCTATTTCTCAGTGCTGTAAAGATGCAGGAAATGAGACATAGACTCTATCTTCCAAGTGTTTTCAGCCTGGCTAGAGAGATGACATTCAGGGCATTAGCCTTACATGGTAATTAGCTCTAGGAGTCATGGGTAAAGAACTATATTTTATAAGTACTACATATTTGGAACCAACAAGTCCCAGTGCATAAAATTTAAAGCAATGAGTTTGTTAAGGAATGCACGAGAAATTAGTAAGCACCAACAAGAAAATCGTAGAATGGGAAAATTTACACAGTGTGCTTAGAAGACAATATGCAGAACTCTCAAGCCAGAGCTAAGGTTGCATGTGAGTAGTGGGTGGATTAGAATTGGATAGATTAGGTGGGAGAAGAGCTAAAGGGCCTCACAGCAGAGAAGACAGAGAAGTCGGAACTTGATCTGATGAGCAGTAGAAAACCATTGCGAATTGAGCAGGAGCTATAGCTCTGCCATGGTCCAGATGTGAATGTGTGATAGCAATAATTCTCCAGTCCTTCACAGAGCTTTGATTTCACTGGTGGGCATATTCTCCTAATGGAGACTGCCACCCATAGATTTAGCAATAAAAGGGTCTTTGGAGGTCATCAAGGCCAACTCCTTCATTTTACAGAGAGGGCATCTGAGGATTAGAGAAGTAGATCGAGTGCCTTTCTCCAGGTGACAGAGGGGGATCTGATTAAAGATCTTCTCTACTCTAAGTCCAGAACACTAGTCATTATGCAACATGGGCTCTTGATTAGGTTATATCATATAGCTACTGTGGTTAAAAAGATCCATTCCTCTGTATCCTACCTGATGATGGGTTTCTCTTAATTTAGCCAGCCTGGTCCTCATCAGACACATATTTAAAGTCTTTCCAGTTGGGGGGTAGGTATTGTCAGTGTTTATCCACTCATGGTATTCCCTTTAAGAGTTTCAGGTTTACCAACAAGATCAGATATCAGAATAGTACTTTAGGGAAGGACTTCTTCAGTATCTTAATAATAAATGGCAGAGAGATGGATAAATAAATTCCCACATATATTGATTTATAAATGTTCTCCTGTACAGGCATGGCAGCAAACATCTGTAATCCCAGCCATAAGGGGATATTGAGGCTGACAGTTCCCTTGAGCTTGGGAACTCTGAGCTGTAATGGGCCGTGCCAATGAGCTAGGCACACTAAGGTCAGAATTAATATGGTGGGCCCTTGTAAGTGGGAATACCACCAATTTGCCTAAGAAGGGGTGAACTGTCCCAGGTTGGACACAGAACTGCTCAAAGTTTGCGTGCCAATCAGTAATGGGATAGGGCCTGTGAATAGTCTTTGTACTTCCAGCCTAAGTGATACAGGGAAGCAATTTTAAAACTGGATCTTAAAACAAACAAACAAACCTCACAATCATCTTGTGAAGAAGGTAACACAACTGCCATTTTCCCTATTTTGTGGATGAGAAAACCAAAGCTCATGAAAGCTAAGGCATTTGCCCAAGGTTGGGATGCCAATCCATGTCTTCCATTGCGAGCTGGGCATCCACACTGCATTAAGCTGTTGCTCAACTACCTTATTCCCCTGACTTAGTTCCAAATCCCTTTAGACCATTTTCAAAATCAAAGCCTCCTTCAAAGGCTAAAAAGTTGCCAATAATATGCATTTTTGCTTCTTATTCAGCTTCTAGTTAAACATCTCCAGGGATGGGAACTTCCTCAAGAGTACTCATGACTCAACTCCTTGTTGGATGGCTCTGAATATTAGAAATCCTTTTCAACTTAAAATTCAACAAGCCTTTATTAAGTGTTTACTTGATGCAAAACCATGTGCTTAAATCTGGGAGATGATTGGAAACTAATGAAAAAACAAACTCCCTATAACTTCTCCTCATTAGGACCAATATTGGCCTCCGGGGCCAAACAGCAAATCCAACTTCTCCTATACAATAACCTTCAGTTGTCTTCAAACAGCAGTCATGCCCACCTGCTAGTCCCCAAGCCTTCTCTTCTCCAGGCTAATGCTTGAGGTTGCTTTTGTTTATGGCCCTTCCTGTCCCCAGACTCAGCCCAGCACACCTTCAACAGAATGTGGGTGGAGTATATATGTCAGCCAGCCCCCCTCTCCCTCCTTCCAGGGACACCTGCTTGGGCACTATTGTCCTCAGTGTCAGTCTCTGATCCCATTTATAACCACCCCTCCAAAGGCGCCTACCCACTCAGTCCTTAGGATTTCAAAATGCTCTGACAGTGCTTTGGAATCCTTCCAAGAGGTGTCTCAGGCAGACCTCCCGCATTCCGTTAAATTAGGATGCGGAAGCATTGAGACCTTTGCCTTTCCTGCCACAGCTGAAACGGCTTCTTTGCTCCTTTTCCTCCATTCTCTACATCCATTCTGTCACCACAGGATATCATTAAAGACAATAGCTTAGGCCTGGAAGTGATCCTGGAGCTGTTTAGTCTAGTTTCCTCATTTTATATAGCAGGAAACAGAGGCCCAACTAGAGGAAGTCATTTGGTTGCTTAGGGATTGAGTAGCAGAGGCAGAATTCTCACCCAGACCCTTTTGGCTCCAAATCCAGTCCTGTTTCTACTATACTTTCTTCTCATTTTCTCTCAGATTCATTCTTCCCAAGTCCATGGCAATGGCCACCTCACCAAAGGTTGAGATAATAGCCTCCTCCAAGGCTGTCCTTTCCACATTCCTCCTTCACATGTTGACAAATTCACCTTCCTATCACAAATCTCAGGTCTTGTCACCTCCCAGATCAAACATCATTCATGGCTGCTCATCGACAGCCCATCATAGAATTGCTTAGCCTGGTTTTCCAAACCTTCTATGATCCTGTCTTCCTGGTTGCAAAAGTAAAAGCTTCCTGGTCTCCCTCCCCCAGGTCTCTCCACTGCACTTTGTCATCTACTCAGCTATCAAATTCATCTTCCAAAAGTACACATCCTTTTTTTTCAATAAACTGCAGTGTCTTCTTATCACCTCCACGATCAAATGTCAAAGTCTCTGTTTGGCATTCAAAGCCCTTCCTGGTCTGGTTCCCTCCTCCCTTTTCAGGCTTCTAATACCTAACTCCCTCCCACCTACAGGGTGAGTCAGTGACACTACCCTCCTTACTGCTCTTAGAACACAAGAGGCACCATCTTCAGACTGGGCATTTTCATTGCCTCTATCCCATGGAGGCATGGAGCAGTATTCTTCCTCCTGATCTTACTCTCCTGGCTACCTTGACTTCCTGTAAGAGCAAGCTAAAGTCCCCTCTTTGGCAAGCATTCTTTACTGATCCCCCTTAATGCTAGCACCTTCTGTTAACTTCAATTTATTCGATATGTATCTTGTTTGTATATAGCTGTCTGCATGTTGTCTCTACCATTAGACTGGGAGCTCCTGAGGATAGAGACCATCTTTTGCCTAGCTTTATTTCCACAGGGGACCTGACTGATTGATCTGTCCTGCTGCAAATGGATGGATGCCCTCACTGCCCTAGAAACAGATTTTGCTTACTCTGACCTCTGCTCCTTCGCTCAGGCTCCCGTTGCCTGCCATGACTTTTTTTTTTTTGCTTTTTGAGCAAAAACATTCACGTTCTAGTTGTACTTTAATCTGTTTTTCCAAATAAAGTCTGAGAAGTAGCAGCTTGCCCAGTTGGAATCTTGCATCATATTTAATGTTCTACTTTAAAATGGTCTACTTCCTCTCACCCCTCCAAACCCCCCCAAAAACCAACTAGCATACTATTTCTTTTCTCCACTTTTTATATCCTAACCATCCTTCAAGACCCATTTCAAACCATCCATCATTGCACAAGTGACAACAGTTTATATGTTACAGGTATGTTATATCCATAATTTCATTTGTGTTATAGTACCCAGGTTAAGTAGGAATGCAAATTACATATTTTAAAATATTTTGTCCTTATTTTATAGAAACAGAAATTGAGGTTCAGAGAGATCATAATAAATAGCAGCTGGCATTTATAGGACATGTATGTATTTATGCACATGTATGTATATATGTACACACATAGATGCATGTGTATATGTACATGTATGCATGCACAGTGGACAGTGTGTGCATCTACACATGTATATCTATATGTAGGTACACATATATAAATATACATATACATGCATGTATACATATATGTATATGATTACCAAGGACTCTATTTTCATTTTCTCCTTCGGTCTTTGCAGCAGCCCCGTAAGGACTGCTAGTATTATTCTTTGAAGTCATTTTGCAGATAAGAAATCTGAGACTCAGAGAATTTGAATGACTTGCCCACAATCACATAGTTTTTGAGTATTTTAGAAAATTGATCCAGAATAGTGCTGCATATGTATTGGGAGAAGCAGTGGCCTTGGCACCAGCAGACTGGAGTTCAAGTCCCACTCTCTGTAATCTACAGGCCACGTGACCTGAGACAAGTCCCCTCCTAACCTTGGTCTTCAATTGATCTGTCAAATGGTGGGGATCATGACTTACACTTCCTATCTCAGACTTTTGTGGCAATGAAAGGACTTTATATTAGCTTAAAATGCCAAAATGGAACTTTCCAGAGTGAGGAAGCCTGAGACAACAGTAAAAGCATGATTTTGAAGTCCAGAGAAAGTCAGGAACAGGGCTGGGAGGGGAATGAAATGGATAGTCTTCTTGAGTTATTGCAGCTGAAAATGTTCAAGTCCCAGAGCTCACCTGCTGATCAACAGTTGTCCCCATTCACTGAGCTGATCCCTAGATGGTAGTCCCAAGAGATCATCTCTTGGCTTGCATCTTAAGCCTTTCCAGGGCAGTAGGCCCTTCCAGCCTTGACATCTATGGGCATGGCCTTTGAGAAACCAGGCTTACCTCTATTCTGTGGTTAGGCATCTGATTAGGATGCTTGGCAAAGGAATCCCTTAGCATCACCATGGTGTTCTTGTTACTGTATAATTTGCAGCTGGCAGCAGCCTGGCAGAAGAAAGAGTGTCCTGGGCTTAGGGTCAGGAAGACCTGGGTTCAAATCTTGTCTCAGATACTTGCTGGAAGTATGACACTTGCTAGGTTAGTCAATTAACATCTCTCAGCTTCAGTTTCCTCATATGTAAAAAGGAGATCGTGATAGTACCTACCTTCCAGATCAGATGAGTTAATGTACACGAAGTGCTTTGCAAAGTGTAAAGGGATATATTAAATTAGTTATTGTTATAAAGGCCGCTAAGTAGCACAATGGATAGTATGTGGAGCCAGGAAGATCGAGTTCAAATCCTGACTCAGAGGCTAATTTGCTCTGTGACCAGGGGTGAGTCTCTAACCTACACAAGCCTCAGTTTCCTTCTACGTCAAATGAGGATAAAAAGCACCTTCCTCACAGGTTCATTATGAGGACCAAAGGAGAGAAGACATGGAAAATACTTTGCAAACTTAAAGTAACATACAAATGTTAGCAATTATTTTAATGACAGGAGCAGGGATAGGTACAAAGAAAGAAGAGGTGGATGGCATCCAAAGACAAGCTGCCCTTATTTCACAATACAACCAAGGGCCAATGTTGGCTAGAGGCTATTGGGACTTTTCCAAACAGCTATTATTGTTGGTCTGGAGGTAATCTCAGGGGATATAATTAAGTGGGGACAGGACTGCAGGGCTTGGCTCATACCCAGTCATAAAAACAAAGACTCAGAGCTAGAAAGGACCTTAGAGGTCATCTGGGCAAATCCCATGAACAAGCAGGCATCTCTTCTACTTCATTCCTAGTCAATGATGACCCAGCCTCAGACTGAACCAGACATTTTTGGCCACACCATTCCCCTGCTCTAAATCCTACCATAGCTTACTATTTGCTCTTGGATAAAATGCCACTTCCTTACCCTTATTCCTTTTGTTCTCTTGCCCCTGGACTCAGCCTCCCTTTCTAGCCTTAATTTACATTCTCTTCTTCACCCAGTTGATTTTTCAGCCAAAACAGACCACTAGCTGCTTCCCAAACTCACCATGCCAATTCCTGTCTTAATGCAATGACAGTGATTCTTCCTCATTCATGAAATGCACTTTCCTTATCTCTGATTTTAAGAATCTTTTCCTCCCAAGCACATTTTAGGAGCCATGAGTTCCATGCATCCTTCCCAGATTCTCACAGCCAAATAGGTCTTCTCCCTCCTCAGTTGCTCCTAGATCTCTTTGACAGGCCCTCTTCCAACTATCACATTCTACCTAGTATTCTTCATCTTTGTATCCATGTCCTGGTCCCATCTCCTTCCCTAGGTAGAACTCCTTTGAGATCAAAGACTACATCATTTTTTATGTTTGTATCTCTAATATCTTTCCCCACTTTTACACATAGTAATAGTGGACATTTACATGGTGCAGTTAACTTGGGGTTTACTGGCTAGATTTCTTTCTCAAAGACCAAACCTTAATCCTAATTCACTCTGGATCTCCTGGATTGAACAACAATAGGTCCCTGCCCAAGCACCACTTAATGGTTGCTTTTGGGCGCTCCTGACTGGGAGTGAATGTAAATAGTAACTATTTCTCTTTTGGTCAGCAACCCTGAGGGTCTTCCCCTCCCAGTTTGATTTTTTTTTTAATTGAAGGGGCCATCCCTTGACTCACTTCTTAAAGAGGCCTATTCACTGAATGAGTGTTGCCTCTCTCAGTGAGAACTTTGGCCTAAAAGGGCCAAGGTCACCCACCGCATCCTGGGCCATCTCCAGTCATCCTGATTAATATCTGGCCGATGGACCCAGATGGCTCTGGAGGAGAAAGTAAGGCTGGTGACTTTGCCCATCCCTCCTTCTCTCAAATCAACGTCAATTACAAGTCATGTCATCATCTCCCTAATGTCATGGTCCTCTTTGAGAACAAAGGACAAACCACACAACATGGTGTGTTATGGCATATGAAGCATTTTATAGATATTATCTCTTGATCCTCACAATGACCCTGTTATTATCCCCATTTTACAAATGAAGAAACTGAGGCAAACAGTGGTTAAGTGATTTACCCAAAGTCACCCAGCTGGGAAGTTTCTGAAGCTGGATTTGAACTCTGGTCTTTCTGTCTTTGCATCCAGGTTGAACACTCTATCTACTGGCCATTTACCTGTTGTTAACCCTTAAAACACTATAGCAGTTGTTATTACCTACTGAATGAAAGCTAAGACTTCTTCATCAGGGAAATGGTATCATTCTTAGAATCACAGCTTCCAGAGGACAAGGTCTGTATAATAATTTTATTTTTATGTCCCCAGAGCTGTGCACATGTTTTTTAATAAATGCAGTTGAACTGAATTTTTATAATACTTTAAGACTCACAAAGTGCTTTCCAACTCTGTGAGCTAGATTGCTATCCCCATTTTACAGATATAGAAGCTGAGCCTCAGAGTGACTGATATTCAGTTGGTTATCGTTTTGGCCATATTTTCGAAGATGACTAAAAGTGAAAGTAGTAATTGCTGGGGGTGCCATGGGAAGACAGGCATACTACTGTACTGTTGGTAGAACTTCAAATTGGTCCAACTATTCTGGAAAATAATTTGAAAAGTTAATAGACTGCACATATCCTTTGACCCACTAATACTACTACCAGTCATATATGCCAAGGAAGACAAGGACAGAAGAAATCATTCCATACACATGAAAACATTTATAGTAGCACTTTTTGTAGGAGCAAACATCTGGAAGGAAGGTGGGTGACTACCAATTAGGGAATGGTTGGACAAATTGTTTATATTCAGTCATAACATCATAGATCTAGATCTGAAAAGGATCTCCAAGGCTAACTCTTTCATTTTATACATGAGGAAATTGAGGTCCAGGAAGGTTAAATTATTTTTCCAAATTACACAGGTAATAGGCATCCAAGGAAGGACTTTAACTCAAGTCCCCTGATTCCATTGCCATAGTGAAGATCATATGAACTCTAGATATGCTGAATTCTGGGTATGGAATGAGGCATACATTTTAAAGCATGGACAATGTGCTGATTTATTTTGTTAACTTTACTTTGTTAGAAAGGAGAAGGAATGGGGAAGAGTAGGGAAAAAAAAGAAACATCAATAAACCTTTTTTTTTTAAAGCACTTAGTTGATTTGGTGCTGACTGTGTGTATTTGGCAAGGAGGAAATGGACTCTGTTTAAAGTTTTCAGCCTACCTTAAATTCATGGTTTGGTGGCTTTGAACTGAGCATGAACCTCAGAGGTTCCAGTTCACTTAGACTTGGCACAAAGTCATTTCCTGCTTATGAGAGAAAACAAAAAAGAAACTTTCAAGGTTTAATAAAATGGCCCAAAGCCTTTTTGGACAACTCATAAAGGTCTGTAAATAAGAAACAAATGGATCTGGTCTCTCTTGAATTACACACCAGATTTCAAAGGTAAGAGAAGAAAGGGTTTGACACAGAATGTTGTTGCTACAACAGACAGGATGCTATACGCTTGAATGGATGTGTGTGTGTAGGGGTCTATGTCTATCTACTTATAGGACCAGGTAAAATATTGGCCTACAAAATATTTCCTCCTGTCAATTCAATTCATTTCAACTCACTGAGTATTTATTAAGCTCTCAGCCTCGACACATGGCCAGCCCATTTTTTGATGATAGGTTTCTTCAATGGCACTCTTGATCCAAGTTCCCCTACATAGTTCCATATTTATTTTTCCATGTAACCTCCTCACACCCAGCATGTGCCTCTCATTGACCCTTTAGTGAATCTTCATTTCAATGCTTCGGCCACTGCAGCATGCCATGACTTATAGATAAAAAACAATATTGGTAGGATATTGGTATTAAAAAGAGGTACCACTGGCTTCAGAAGAAGTCTGGCGTCAATAAAAGGGCTTTGTAATTTTCTGAAGTCTCTTCACTCCTAGGATCATTGATTTTCTGATGAAGGCCACTCTATCAGGATGGCTGGTTTGGCAGAGAGACAGAATTCCAAGGCCTCTCTCTTTTCTCCTCTGCCTCCCAGGACTGGGAAATGACAGCAATGGGAACAGATACTGAGGAGGGGGAGAGACATTCATGGATCATTAGTGATGGCAGCACCACAAGTTAGGACCTGAGATCTGCAAATGGCGGTGGTAGAGGCTATAAGGGATAGATGTGTTGGAGGTGGGGTGGGCAGGACCAGTGAGGATAGAATCAGAATAGCTGTGGAGGCTAGATTGGAAGCAGGAGCATAGGGTCTACCTGGCAACCAGCTGGTTTCTCTCCACCTCCTTCCAAGGGTTTAGCATACAGATTCAGAATGGGGCCAGTCATTGGGGCATCAGAGATGCCTCAGACAAAAACAATGACAACAACAACAATAATAATAAATCTGTATATAGCACTTTCCATGTGCCATGCTTTATGCTAAGCACATTATAATTATTATTTCATTTGATCCTACAACAACCCTGGGAAGTAAATGCTCTCCTGATTTTACAGATGAAGAAACTGAGGCAAGTAAAGTGGCCAGAGTCACACAGCTAGGAAGTGTCTGAGGTCAGATTTGAAGTTAGGTCTTCCTGTCTCCAGGCCCAGTGCTCTATTCACTGCACCACCCAGCTGTCCCTAAGATGGGCTGAGGCCATGTGCCTCAGAGAATTGTCAGAAACTCATCCCCCCTTCTCCTCTCCATTGCAGACATCTCTGAAACTTAGAGATGAAGAATGAGACCTGCTTAATTTATGTGCACCTATAAAAGGGGAAGACAGCTCAGACACCTCAGGACCCAAATCCAAGAAGGACAGGAAGGCAGCCCAAGAGAAAATTGTTCTCGCAAAACTCTCCCTGACTGAAGAAAAGAGTTTGGAATACCAACAGCTATCAAATATATTTAAAATTCTACAGACAGTTCGAAGACTGGCTGGCTAGCCTTTAAGTTGTCTTTTGTTTTATCAAGTCAAATAATATGTTACAGACAATGAACAACTGGAACAGCTGCATCTTGTATTTTGGACTTTTTAAAAATTGTTTGATGATAAAGATGTGGGCCTGTGCAATAATCCTGCCTGGCACTAACAGCCCCAACCAAGGGCAGCAGCCTCAATGTGGGTGTAGATTATTTTCATAAACATTTTATATGGATGAGGATCTATGTAATAATGCCATATGTGTATGTATATGCAACCACCCCTCCCCCCAAGAAGACCCTAGGTTTATTTGCATTCTTCCCCAGGCATGATCTGTGGTGCCCCTCAGAACTTCCATTCTGAGCCTCAGTTTCATGTATATTGAGGATATTGATGCCTGTAGAGCCTACCTCACTGGGTGGTATCAAATGAGGCAATATATGTAAACTGCTATATAAATGTCAATAACGATAACAGAGAGGAAGCATGGGGGTAATAGAATATGTATTATCCTGAGTGCTAAAAAGACCTTAGAAAGGTTACTTTACCTCATATACATATATGTGTATATTTACATATATACATGTATGTATACACACACACATAGACACACACACACACACACACACACACATATATATATATATATATAGAGAGAGAGAGAGAGAGAGAGAGGAGACCTATATAAATGTTTCTTGAATTAAATTAGTGTATACTACTGGGCAGCATATAATAAAATTTGGTTGTATCTCCTTATGAATGGAGGATGACACAGCCCTTGACGGCATCTCTGAGCCATAGCTGACCTACTCAGTTTTCCTCTTTGACCCTAGGTCCTACCAGCTTAGCCTGGTACTATTGTTCAGGACCTTCCTGTCTAGCTAGACTGTTGGTGCTTCCCAGCTGTGTTCCATTGCCACATGCTTCAGAATAATTAGGTAACACTACAGGTGGAGATGAGATTCTTTCTGTTTTATAAAAATATATTAAAATTTCTACAAACCATAATGTGTTTCATAACACTTCATGGTTACTTTTGCAACTTTATTTCAATAGATTCTTTCATTTGAACTTCACAAAAGTTCTGTGAAGGAAGCAGAATAAATATTCCTTCAGTATTTTAAGTATCAGTTATTTCATCATCAGATTATAGTCTATATATGGTTATCCAACTACTATACTACATAGAAAAATCTATCCTTCAATGACAGAAATTTATTAATGAGTCACATTCAGACCTAGGACTTTGGGAGCCTGGGGCAACACCACAAATCATGCCTGGGGAAAAATGTAAATGAACCTCCCCTCTTCTTGGGGGGGATGGGTGGTTCATGGAGGTTGGTGCTCTGCCATACCAGCAGAAGGCATCAGAAGGGGACTTTAATGAAGGAGTGAAAATATTCTTATCTAGGGGCAAATAGGTGGTGTAGTGGATAGAGCACTGGCCCTGGAGTCAGGAGGATCTGAGTTCAAATCTGGCCTCAGACACATAATACCTCCTAGCTGTGTGACTCTGGGCAAGTTACTTAATCCCAATTGCTTCACTTAAAAAAATATATTCTTATCTCCATTTTGCAGATGAGTAAACTGAGGCTCAAAGAGCAAAAGAAGAGAGTAGGCCATAATATGAATTATTACAGAAAGGACTTGGCGTAGCTTTTTTCTTCTTTTCATTTCTTCTCCCCTTGCACAAACATAGAGACAGAAAGCACCACATTTTAAAACAAGCACCCACATTGCTGGTTCTGTGCTGGCTCCCAAGTGCAGGCTTTTTGGTTTTGTGACTGGTGATGGCTTACAAGTATTGAGACTCTTGGGTATTAATTACATCTTGCCTGTTATCATTTACTTAGGATAGTAATGGCATCACTTCATAGTTCAAAGTGATCTGAGAGGCAGGAACAGTTGGGAATCCTAGCACTTTTAATGGGCTTCCTCTGTGGCACTTCCCAAAGCATCCACTCTCACATTGTCCCCCTGTGGGAATCGTTCAAACCCTGTTTCCCTAAACTTGAAGCCTGGCTTGTGACACTCATGTAATGTCCTCTCCAGTAGTTAAGTACATCCTTCAGAGAATGTTAGAACAAGAACCTTGAAACAGAACACAAGGTATCAACAGTATTCCAAATTTCTTCCAAGAAGAGTTTGACCCACCTGGAAAGCAATTTGGAATTATGTCAAGTGGCAGAGGAAATATACTCTAATGATAAAAAGAAAGATCCAGTAGACACTGTTTGCTATTAAAAAAAAAAAACACCCTACTGAATACCCACCCCCAACAGCAGTTGGCAACATAGCATAGTAGATAGATGGCTGGCATTGGAATCAGGAAGACTTGGGTTCAAATCCCACTCCTGAGGCTTATATTTTGATCTGTGATATTTTATAAATAATATTTCATTTTCCCCATAACACATAAAAACAATTTTAACATTCTTTTAAGTTTTGAGTTCCAAATTCTATCCTTTCTTCCTTCCCCTCCCCCCTTCCTCAGATGGTAATCAATCATGTGCAACCATGAAAAACATATTTCCATATTAGTCATTTGGTGGAAGAAAACTTGAAAGAAAGAGAGAGAGAGAGAGAGAGAGAGAGAGAGAGAGAGAGAGAGAGAGAGAAGAGAGAAAAAAGAGAAAGAGAAGAAAGAAAGAAAGAAAGAAAGAAAAAGAAAGAAAGAAAGAAAGAGAAGAAAGAAAGAAGGACGAAAGAAGGAAGAAGGGAAGGAAGGAGGAAGAAAGGAAGGAAGAAGAAGAAAGAAAGAAGAAAATAGTACGCTTCAGTCTGTATTCAGATGCCATCAGTTCTTATCTGGAGGTGGATAGCATTTTTCACCATGAATCTTGGGATTTTCTTGAATCATTGTATTTTTGCTGTGTGATCTTAAGTAAGATATTTACCATTTTGAGCCCCAGTTTCCCGTAAATTGGGGATATTGATGCCTGTAGTGCCCACCTCACTGGATTGTATCAAATGAGGCAATATATGTAAACTGCTATATAAATGTCAATAATGATGACAAAGAGGAAGCATGGGGGTAATAGAATATGTATCATCCTGGGTGCTAAAAAGACTTTAGACAGTTTATTTTGCCTCAGTATCCTCATCTGTGCAATGGAGTTAATAATATGAATACTACTTACCTCACAGAGTTTCTGTAAGGATCAATAGCTCACAGGACATAGATCTAGAAACCTCAAAGGCTGTCTAGTCCAATACTCTTATTTTACAGATAAGGAGATTAAGCCCTAGGGAAGTTAAATGACTTGCCTGAGGTTACATAGGTAATAGACCACTGAGGTAGGAATTGAATCTAGGACTTCTGACTCAGAGTCAGTGCTCTTTCCACTGTACTGCACACTGCCCTCCTAAAAAAGGGTTCTGAGGTCATAAAGCACCATGAATATTCATTAACCTCATGACCAAAGGTCTAAAATGGTACTTTATAGGATGCCTGCCACTGTCCAGAGGTCACAGGTGTTTTGTAACCTGGTTGGAAGTGGATTGTGCATCTCCAAAGTAGAAGGCGCCCCCTGAGTTTTCAGAAGTTGTCAGCTGGCATGCCCACAGAAGGGAAAATCTGGCATGCAAAAGCCTGTTATTTCAATTGGAATAGTTAAGGGAAAAAGAAGAAACAGAGCAGCCAACCTGGCTGACAGGAAGCCCACACATGCGGCAGCTAATGTCCCACTTCCAGGCAAACAAGTGACTTCAAACCCGGTGCCCAATCAAACTTGGAGCAGCATTCCCCACATAATCTTTTATTTCAATCCCCAGCCTTTGTAGAGCAATAGCTTCACAGAGAGGTAATTTTCATCTTCCAGAATAAAATACCTATTATTGGATGTATTCACAGAATGTCAAGACACCTAAGCGATCTGTGGTGCTTGGTGTGCATTTGTAAGCCCTCATCTGCCAGTACTAAGAACTATCTGGGAAGTCTGCATCAGCTTTTCCTCCCCTATCAAGCTCCAATTTGCACCGTGCTTTAAAGTTTCTAACTCATGTTACTTATAACAACCCTAGGAAGAAGCTAATGTGAGCCTACTTAATCTGCCTTTACAGAAGAAGCCAGAATATAGAAAGCAGAAATGACTTGTTGAAGGTCATCCAGTTCATAAATGGCAGACAAGACTTGAATCTGTCTCCTGGATCTCAGGAGGCAAGTTGATCTCTGAACAAGCAGCATACTTTTCTTTTTTCTTTCTTTTTCTTAAAATTTATTTAGTATTTCATTTTTCCCCAGTTACATGCAAAAACAATTTTTAACATTCATTTTTAAAACTCTGACTTTCGGGAAAGAGCCAAGATGGTGCAGTAAAAGCAGTGACTTGCTTGAGCTCTCCTCCAAACCCTTCCAAATACCTATAAAAATTGGCTCTAAACAAATTCTAAAGCAGCAGAACCCACAAAAAGACACAGTGAAACAAATTTCCAGCCAAAGACAACCGGGATGGTTGATCAGAAAGGTATATCACGCAGGGCCGGTAGAGGAGTGCAGCTCGGCATGGGCATGCAGGCCACAGTGAACCTGGAGCAGGCCTCAGAGGACTGAATCACAGGCAGCTGTGGTGGTTTCCAGACTTCTCAACCCAGGAATGCCAAAGACAACTTAGAAGGTCAGTGGGAGAAGTCTGTGTCCATGGTGGTGAGAGGAGTTTGGGGTCTCAGCTCTAGTTCCCAAGATTGGCCTTGGGGTGGCTGCTGCCTCCTGAGCTTCCAGCCCACAGACTGAGGGGGAATTGAGTGGCTGATCACAGGGGGATTGCAGGGATCTCTCTGCTGGTGCAGGATTCTCTTGCTTTGCCCATACTTGGATCTGGGTCACAGTTCTGGGTGGTGGTCCTGGGGTGAGGAGGAGCACTGGCGTGGTGGAGCTTGTAGTGGTTGTGGAGAGGAAAGCCCTCACAGTTCCAAGATGGAAAAGAGTGCTCGTGAAAATTTACAGGTCCCTAGAAGTATCTCTGAAAACAGCTGCACAAAACCCCTGAAACTTGGGACAGTACATTCTCCACACTGGAAACAGACTCCTACCTTAACAAAAAGTTGGCTGGGATCATGAGCAAACCTCGCAAGAAGTGTCAGACTATATTATCTTACTTTAGTGACAAAGAAGATCAAAACATACAACCAGAAGAAGACAACGAAGCCAAAGCTCCTACATACAAAGCCTCCAAGAAAAATACGAATTGGTCCCAGGCCATGGAAGAGCTCAAAAAGGATTTTGAGAAGCAAGTAAGAGAAGTAGAGGAAAACCTGAGAGTGATGCTAAAGAAGACCTAAAAAAATAATAAAGAAAATAACACCTTAAAAAATATCCTAACCCAAATGGCAAAGGAGGTCCAAAAAGCCAATGAGGAGAAGAATACCCTAAAAAGCAAAATTGGCCAAATGGAAAAGGAAGTCCAAAAGCTTACTGAAGAAAATACTTCCTTAAAAATTAGAATGGAGAAATTGGAAGCTAGTGACAATTTGAGAAATTAAGGCACTGTAACACTAATCCAAAAGAATGGAAAAAATAGAAGAGAATGTGAAATATCTCATTGGAAAAACAACTGACTTGGGAAATAGATACAGGATAGAGAACTTAAAAATTATTGGACTATCTGAAAGCCATGATTAAAAAAAAAAAGAGCCTAGACATCATATATCAAGAAATTTTCAAGGAAAACTGCCCTGATATTTTAGAACCAGAGGGCAAAATAGAAATTGAAAGAACCCACCTATCACCTCCTGAAAGAGATCCCCAAAGGAAAACTCCTAGGAATATTGTAGCCAAATTTCAGAATTCCCAGGTCAAGGAGAAAATATTGCAAGCAGCCAGAAAGAAACAATTCAAGTATTGTGGGAACACAATTAGGATAACACAAGATTGAGCAGCTTGTACATTAAGGGTCTGGAGGGCATGGAGTATGATATTATAGAGGGCAAAGGAGATAGAACTACAACCAAGAATCACCTACCCAGCAAAACTGAGTATAATCCTTCAGGGTAAAAAATGGTCATTCAATGAAATATGGGACTTTCAAGCATTCCTGAGGAAAAGACCAGAGCTGAATATAAAATTTGACTTTCAAACACAAGACTCAAGTGAAACATGGAAGAGGTAAACAGGAAAGAGAAATTGTAGGAGACTTATTAAGGTTGAACTGTTTATATTCTTGCAGGGAAAGATGATATTTGTAACTCATGAGTCCTTTGTCAGTATTAGGGTAGTGGGAGGGAAAAAATATATGTATGTATATATAGATAGATAAAGGGCACAGGGTGAGTTGAAGATGAAGGGGTGATATTTGGAAAATAAAATTAAGGGATAAGAGAGGATTATACTGGGAGAAGGAGAAAGGGAGAAGTAGAATGGGGTAAATTATCTCACATGAAACAGACAAGAAAAGGCTTTTACAGTGGAGAGGAAATGGGGGATGGTGAGAGGGAATGAGTGAATCTTATTCTCATAGGATTTGGCTTAAGGAGGGAATGACATACACAATTGGGGTATGGAAATCTATCTTACCCTGCAGGAAAATAAGGGGGGAAGGGGACAAGAGAGCAGGGGGTTGATAGAGGGGAGGGCAGATTCGGGGAAGGGAAAACCAAAAGCAAACGCTTCTGAGGAGGGACAGGGTCAAAAGAGAGAATAGAATAAATGGAGGTAGGATAGGATGAAGGGAAATATACTTAGTTTTTCACAATGACTACTATGGAAGTGTTTTGCATGACTACACATCTATAGCCTATATTGAGATGCTTGCCTTTTCAATGAGAGTGGGTGGGGAGGGAGGAAAGGAGAAAATTTGTAACCCAAAGTTTTAAAAACATATGTTAAAAATTTTTTAAAATTTAAAAATTAAAAAAAAAACAACTTTTAGTTTCAAATTCTCTCCCTTCCTCTCCACCCCCACCATTGAGAAGGCAAGCAATTTGATATAGGTTATACATGTGTAGTCATGCAAAACATTTCCATAACAGTCATGTTGTGAAAGAAAACATAGACCCCCAAAAAAAAACCAGAAGAAAAATAAGAAATAAAAAAGTGTGCTTCAATCTGTATTCAGACACCATCAGTTCTTTGTCTGGGGATGGATAGCATTTTTCATCACAAGTACTTCAGAATTGTCTTGGATCATTGTATTACTGAGAATAGCTAAGTCATTCCCAACTGATCATCTTACCACATTGCTGTTACTTTGTACACAGTGTATTTCACTTTGCATCAGCCCATGTAAGTCTTTCCAGGTTTTTCTGAGAGCATCCTGCTCATCATGTCTTTCTTTTTTTCAGTTGTGACTCCTTCTATCTAGATTTTTTAAATTTGTTATTTCATTTCCCCCCCAGTTACATGTAAAAACAATTTTAACATTATTTTTAAAACTCTGAGTTCCAAATTCTCTCCCTTCTCCCACCCCCACCCCACCTCCTCACATTGAGAAGGCAAGCAATTCAACATAGGTTATACATGTATAGTCACACAAAAAATTTCCGTAACGGTCATGTTGTGAAAGAAAACATAGATCAAAAAAATCCCCCTAAACCAAAAACCTCAGGAAAAATAAGGAAAGTAAAAAAAAGTATGCTTCAATCTGTATTCAGACACCATCAGTTCTTTATCTGGGAATGGATAACATTTTCATCATAAGTTCTTAAGAGTTGTCTTGGATCATTGCATTGCTGAGAATATCTAAGTCATTCATAGCTGATCATCTTACAATATGGCTGTTACTTTGTACACAACACATTTCACTTTATATTAGCTCATGCAAGTCTTTCCAGGTTTTTCTGAGAGTATCCTGTTCATCATTTCTTATGGCACGACAATATTCCATCATAATCACATACCACAATTTGTTTAGCCATTCACCAGTTGATGGGCATTCCCTCAGTTTCCAATTCTTTGCTACTAAAAAAGAGCTGCTATAAATATTTTTGTTCATATAGGTCCTTTTCCTTTTTTGTTTTTGTTTTTCATCTCTTTTGGGATACAGATCTACTAGTGGTATTGCTAGGTCAAAGGGTATGCATGGTTTTATAGCCCTTTGGGCATAGTTTCAAATTGCTCTAAGAATGGTTGAATCAGTTCATAACTCCACCAACAGTGCATTAATATCTCATTTTTCCACATGCCCTCCAACATTTGTAAGTTTTCCTTTTCTGTCCTATTAGCCAAACTGATAGGTATGAGGTAGAACTTCAGAATTGTTTTAATTTGCATTTCTCCAATCAACAGTGAGTTAGAACATTTTTTCATACAGCTGTAGTTTTGATTACTTTATCGTATCTTTTTGCTTGTTTATTTGTTTAAATAGTATTTTATTTTCCTCCCAATTACATGCTAAGACTATTTTTATCACTAATTTTTAACAAGATTTTGGGTTGCAAATTTTTCTTCCTCCCTCCCTCCTCTCTCCTAAAAATGGTCCTCAATTTAATATAGGTTATACATGTGCTGTCATGTAAAGTATATTTCCATATTATTTACAATTGTGAAAGAAAAAATAGATCAAAAGGGAAAAAAGCATGGAAAAGAATTAAGTAAGTGAAAAAAGTGTGCTTCAATCTGCATTCAGAGCCCATCAGTTCTTTATCTGGATGTGGATAGCATTTTCCTTCATGAATCCTTTGTATTTCTGAGAAGAGCTGTCATTCATAGTTGATCATCACACAATGTTGCTGATACTGTGTACCATGTTCTTTGGTTCTGCTTGTTTCACTTTGCATCAGTTCGTACAAGTCTTTCCAGGTTTTTCTGGAATCTGCCTATTCATCATTTATTGCATAATAGTATTCCATTACATTCATATACTACAACTTGTTCAGCCATTCCCTAGTTGATGGGCATATCCACAGTTTCCAATATTTTGCTACCATAAAAAGGCTGCCATAAATATTTTTGCGTATGTCGGTCCTTTCCCCTTTTTTATGATCTCTTTGGGATACAAACCTAGAAATGATATTACTGGATATACACATTTTATAGCCCTTTGGGCATAGTTCCAAATTGCTCTCCAAAGTGCTTGGATCAGTTCACAACTCCACCAACAATGCATTAATGTCCCAGTTTCCCCACATCCTTTCCAACATTTATCATTTGCTTTTTCATCATATTAGCCAATCTGATAGGTGTGAGGGGGTACCTCAGAGTCATTTCAATTTGCAGTTCTCTAATCAAAAGTGATTTAGAGCACTTCTTCATATGCCTATAGGTAAATTTGATTATTTTATTTGAAAACTGCTTGTTCGTATCCTTTAATCGTTTGTCAATTGGGGAATGGCTTGTATTCTTATAAACTTGACTCAGTTCTTTATACATTTGAGAAATGAAGCCTTTATCAGAGACACTTGCTGTAAAGATTGTTCATCAGCTTTCTACTTTCCTTCTAATCTTGGTTGCATTGGTTTTGCTTGTACAAAAGCCTTTTAATTTGATATAATCAAATTATCTACTTTGCATTTCACAGTCCTTTTTATCTCCTGTTTGGTCATGAATTCTTCCCTTTCCCATAGATCTGACAGGTAAACTATTCCTTGTTCTTCTAATTTGCATATGTTGTTACCCTTTAAGTCTAAATCATGCACTTATTTTGACCTTATCTTGGTATATAGTGTGAGATGTTGGTTTATACCTAGTTTGTGTCCTATTGTTTTCCAGTTTTCCCAGCCATTTTTGTCAAATAGTGAGTTCTTATCCCAAAAGCTGGGGTCTTTGGGTTTATCAAACACTAGATTATTATGGTCATTGACTACTGGGTCCTGTGTCCTGTGTACCTAATCTATTCCACTGATCCACCACTCTATTTCTTATACAATACCAGGTAGTTTTGATGACTACTGCATTATAATATAGTTTGAGATCTGGTATTGCTAGGCCACCTTTCTTTGTATTTTTTTCCATTAATTTCCTTGATACTCTTGACCTTTTGTTCTTCCAGATAATTTTTTTTTTGTAGCTCTATAAAATAGTTTTTTGGTAGTTTGATTGGTATGGTACTGAATAAGTATATTAGGCAGAATTGTCATTTTTATTATGTTGGCTCACCCTACCATGAGCAATTGATATTTTTACAATTGTGTAGATTTGATTTTATTTGTATGAAAAGTGTTTTGTGATTGTGTTCACACAGTCCTTGGGTTTGTCTTGGCAGGTAGACTCCCAAGTATTTTACATTGTGTATAGTTATTTCTCTTTCTGTCTCTATTCTATGGAATTTCTCTTTCTATCTCTTGCTGCTGGGCTTCATTGGTCATATAAAGAAATATTTATGATTTATATGGGTTTATCTTATATCCTGCAACTTTGATGAAGTTGTTATTTCAACTAATTTTTAGTTGATTCTCTAGGGTTCTTTAAGTATGCCATCATATCATCTGCAAAGAGTGATAATTTTGTTTCTTCATTGCTTATTCTAATTTCTTTGATTTCTTTTTCTTCTCTTATTGCTATAGCTAACATTTTTAGTAGTATATTGAATAATAGTGGTGATAATGGGCAACCTTGTTTCACTCTTAATCTTATTGGGAAGGCTTCTAGCTTATCCTCAATACAGATAATGCTTGACGTTGGTTTTAGATAGATACTGCTTATCATTTTAAGAAACACTCCCTTTATTCTTATGCTCTATGGTGTTTTTAATAGGAATGGGTGATGTATTTTGCCAAAATCTTTTTTGGCATTTATTGAGATAATCATATGATTTCTGTTGGGTTTTCTAATTAATATGTCAATTATATTGATAGCTTTCCTTGTTTGTTGTTTGTTCTCGAAGAGGACCACGCATAGGAAGATGATGTCATGACTTGAAAATGAACTGGATTTAAGTGAGAGAGGGCTGTGCAAGGTCACCAGCCTCACTTTCTCCTTTGGAGCCATCTGGGTCCAGTGGCCAGATATAGATCAGGACAACTGAAAATGGCCCCATAGTTTCCTAATATTGAACCAACTTCATATTCCTTGTATAAATCCTGCCGGGTCATAGTGTATAATCTTTGTGATATATTGCTGTAATCACCTCACTAGTATTTTGTTTAAAATTGTTGCATCAATAATCATTAGGGAAATTGCTCTATAATTTTCTTTCTCTGTTTTAGCTTTTCCTGGTTTAGGTATCAGTACCATATTAGTGTCATAAAAGGAATTTGGTTGGACTCCTTCTTTGCCCATTTTTCCAAATTGTTTGTGTAGTATTGGAATTAATTGTTCTTTAAATGTTTTGTAGAATTCACTTATGGACTCATCTGGCCCTGGGGATTTTTCCCTAGGGAGTTCATTAATGGCTTGTTCAATTTCTTTTTCTAAGATGGCTATTCATATCTTTTGATCATTTATCAATTGGGGAATGGCTCTTATAATAAAGTTGACTCAGGTCTCTCTATGTTTTAGAAGTGATGCTTTTATTAGAGAAATTTTCAAGCAGCATAATTTTCAACCAGTTTTATTGGCCCTGCCTTAAAGGTGAGAGAGGTAGCATAATGGTTAGAACATTGGTTCTGGTGTCCGAGATTGTTGTTGTTCAATCATGTCCAACTCTTCGCGACCCCACTTGGTATTTTCTTTGCAAAGATGCTGAGTGGTTTGCCATTTCCTTCCCTAGGTCATTTTCTGGATGAGGAGCCTGAGACAAACAGGGTCAAGTGACATGTTCAGGGTCACATAGCTAGTAAACATCTGAGGCCAGATTTGAATTCAGGCAGATGAGTCTTCCTGACTCCAGGACTGGCACTGTATCCACTGTGCCACCTAGCTGCCTCTGCTGTTTGAGGACCTAGCTTTAAATATCACTTCTGATGCTTGTTACTTATATGGCCTTGGACATATAACCTCCCTTGGCTTCAGTTCTCTCATCTGTAAAATAAGGGCATGGCACTAGATGGCCTCTGAGGTCCCTTCTTGCTTCAGATCTATGATTCTATGATCCTAAGGGAAGTGACAGGTCTGGGGACTCATGTCAGGGTCAAAGTTCCTAAAGGTTCCTAAGGGTTTCTAGGATTCCTAAGATTTCAAGACCATTGCTTTTTAAATTTGTTTTCTTTCATTTTTCAATTAACACACTTTTATTTTTTCTCAACAGAAAAAAAAAGTCTGAAAGGTAGATTTCAAGAATTATTTTTCTTTCAGGACTTGGACCATATAAGCATCTTTGTCTGATGGCATAGCTCAAGATTTGACAAGATCACCAGTGATACTCCCACTTTCCTAACTAAAAAAAAAGAAAGCATTTTGCCAACATACCCATTAATAACTGAGTGGTTGATGTTTTCATGCTTTCTGTGAACCCTGTTTGACAGTATTGTCACCAGTCACTAGGTATGAAGACCTGAGATTTAGTTCTGGCTCTGACACTAATTTAATGTTTGACTTGGAGAAGATCCTGTTTCCTTCATTTGGGGCTCAGTATTCTTACTTGTAACAGACTAGATTAACCTTGAAGGTCCTTTCTAGTCTTCACTTTCTGTGTTCCTATGGCTCTGCTCTCCAACGTCCCTTCTGCAACTAACATTTTATGTTCCATAGTCTGTGGTCTCTGCCAGATCTTCCAGAAATAACCTTATATCCTTTATATTGTATGATGGTTCTCCTAGCTGTGACATTCTATATTATAAGATTCTTTTTAGCCCTGGTTTTCTGTGTTTTTTAGTTCTTTATATTTTGTGGTCTAAGAATTCCTCCAATTCTGACTCTGTGCCTAATGTTCTAAGGACCCCTCTAGCTCTGACATTCTACATTCTATGTTCTAAGGTTGGCTCAATCATTAAACAAACCTAATATAAACTAACATAATTTATTAGATGAAAAGAATAAAAGCAGCTTCTTTTATAGTAAAGGAATGGTAGACGAAGGGCAGAAAAGGGACTGGAGATTAGAGAAACATGATGCCCCTTGTTGAGTTTCTTTTCATGGCATGGCTTCATCTCCTTGGCAGCTGTACTTGGGCATATCATTCTGGAGGCTGGTGAAAAGCAGAGCAAGAGATATAAGGGAGAAAAAAAAATCCTTTGAAAGATTAGGATTTGCTGTAAGATGTAGAGATAGAGCATCTGAGACACTGGGCAAGCATAGGCAAATCATATTATCTTTCTGGGCCTCAGCTTCCTTAGCTATTAAATAGAGCTAATAATAACTATGCTCTCTCCATCTCACAGGACTGTTGGGCTTTGCAAACCATGATGCACTGTAGAAATGGGAGCTATCGCTATGATCTACAGGAAGATAACACTATGATCTACACAGATCAAACATCCAGATGGAGTGGGAAAATACAGACTTGCATTTGGATCTTCCTAAATACTGTGGCATAGCAGAAAGACCACTGATGACCTAAGTGTTAGTCCTGACCCAGACCCTTCCCACCTGTGTGATGGTGGGCAAGTCACTTTCACTCCCAGTGCCTCAGTTAGCTTATTTTTATTTATTTATTTTTTTTGATTAGGCACTGGGGTTAAGTGACTTGCCCAGAGTCACACAGCTAGTAAGTGTTATGGGTCTGAGGCCAGATTTGAACTCAGGTCCTCCTGAATCCATGGCTGGTGCTCTATCCACTGTGCCACCTAGCTGCCCCAGTTAGCTTATTTTTAAAAGCAGAATAATGATGTTTACATTCCAACCTATGTTTTAAGGAAAGCACAGTTATTTAAAGTCTTAAGATGTGTTGTTCAGTGGTTTCAGTCTTGTCCAACTCTTTGTGACCCCATTTGGGGTTTTCTTGGCAAAGATACTGGAGTGGTTTGCCAATTTCCTTCTCCAGCTTATTTTACAGATGAGGAAACTGAGGCAAACAGGGTTAAGCAACTTGCCCAGGGTCAATACAGCTCGTAAATTCTGAGGCTGGATTTGAACTCAGGTCTTCCTGACTCCAGACCCAGCACTCTATTCAGTACACCACCTAGCTGCACCTTAAGATACTACAGAAGAAATGAGAGCTATTGTTTCAAAAATCCAGGTTTAGACAAATTCAAGACAGCAAAGTATCTTTTCTCTTGTTGGGAGCCAGCCTCCTTATGATTACCACAAAATGAATGAATGAATGAATGAATGAATGAATGAATGAATGTTCAGAAAAGACACCAAAGAGAAGCAACTAAGAAAAAATACAGAAGAAAATTAAAAATCAACCAAAATATGGGGAGGAAAGGAGCTAAATGGAGTACTGACATGAGTTTAAAATACGTAGAACAAATGAATCAGCTCACAAGCCTTCATCTTAACCCTCCAGGTTTATTCCACATGACTTCACTTCATGTACTCTATCTTTTAGCCAAAGTGGTCTATTTGCTGTGCCTGCAATCAGCCTCATATCCCCTGCCTCTGTGCTTCAGCATAGGCTCTCCCCCATACCACAAGTAGGTTCTCTCTTCACCTACACAACTTAGAATCCTTATCCACCTTTAAGGATCAGCATTGGGACCACCTCCTTCTTGAAACTTTTACACCAGCTGTGTCCCGTGCCTGAAATGCATTTCCTTTCTACTGCTTAGAATTCTTTGTTTTCTTCCGGACACAGGCCAAGTGCTGCCTTCTACATGAAGTCTTTCCAGATGCTCATGAGTTGCTAGTGCCCTCCCTCAAAGTTTTCTTGTACTGATCATGTATCTGTTATGCATGAGAGGCAATCGGTGTAGATGATGGCTCTGGAGCTGGGGAGACCTTGGTTCCAGTCTTGCCTCTGACACACACTGTTTATAGCATCCAAACTCTCTACTGCTCTAGGTTAACTAAGGTGCTGACTTGGGCTGGAAGAAGTAGGTTCCTTCTCTGGGAGTTCCTTATACCAAAGAAATCACAAGTCCAGTTTCTATTGGTCTAATTTAAAAATAATATAATATATAAATTCATAAATATAAATTAAAATAAATAAAATAATATAACATGTACATGTTATCTCCTTCAATAAACTGAGCACCCCGTGAAGGTAGAAGTTGCTTCATTTTCCCTTTAGATCCCCAGTATCTGGGCAGCTAGGTGGTACAGTGGATAGACTGCCTGGCTTGGAGTCAGGAAGACTCATCTTCCCAAGTTCAAATCTGGTCTCAGACACTTCCTAGCTATGTGATCTTGGGCAAATTATTTAACCCTGCTTCCTCCTCTGTAAAATGAGCTGGAGAAAGAAATGGCAAATTAACCTAGTATCTTTGCCAAGAAAATGCCAAATGGGGTCAGAAAGAGTCAGAGAAGACTGAACACTAATAATAACACTAAACAATAATATTCTCAGCGCCTAGCACCTAGGGGAGACATAATAAATGTTGGTTGATCGATTGTTGACCAGAAAACCTTTTGAAAGGGGCCAGCCTACTCCTCCCCATGTGTACCTTCATTCCTACCCCTCCCCATAAACTCTGTAATGCACCGGTTTTTAATTGAGTCTAGTTCAGGAGGGGCAGGCAGAGGATGGAGCAAGGCCAAGGACTATTCAGCATGGCAGTAGTTCCACCAGACTGATCCAAGCAGGTTCCTTTTCACCCTCTGGTTCCTGCCTACAATATGCCACAGCATTTGCTTCCACAAACCACCATGGCTTCATGCCCCAGGCTCTGAATTCTCCTCTTCTAGTGAGTAAATGAGAAGATCAGAGAACAGGAAAATAAAGAGCCAGAGTCCCTGCGTGAAAGCCAAGAAACTGCCCAGCCAGTGAGGAAAGCCACATTTCTCCATGGAGCCCCAAGGCTGGCGGGGGGAATTTCTTTGATAGGAGGCTGCAGCTTGGAGACAAACAGGAACAGTATGTGAAGCTGGCCCCCTGAATTGGTGCTCTGGTGCAAAGTTGCTCCAGCTCAGGAATCGAGTTCTTTGGCACAGCTCTAGAGCAATTCCTCAAGTTGGGGCCAGGGCAGTGGAGTCAAGACACCTGGGTTCTCATTTTTGGCTTTGTCACTAACTTGCTGTTTGACCTGGAGCAAGTCCGGTCGCTTACCTGGGTCACATGTGCTTCATCTGCAAAATGAGCTGACTGGACTGGAGGAGATCTAAGCTGCCTTCCAGACCAGACAGCCTATGTTCTAGGATCTAAAGTTCTAAGCTCTAGCATTCTATGGTAAAAGCCAGAGGAACAGAGTGAGCCGCCAAGGATCATGGGTAGGTTTATGTTATTTTTATTTTCTTGAGGTTATTTATTTTCTTGGCTTAAAATTCCCAGGCTGCCTTTGGACACTGTCCAATCATGGCCTAACTTTTGCTGCCTCTTTAATTCTATTAATCAAGATTTTTATTCCCTTACATCCCTCAGTTCTGGGAGTGTTATCATCCTTCCCCTCTGCTTTCCTTCTATTTTCTCTGTCTCTGTCTTTCTATTTCTGTCTCTGTCATTGTCTCTGTCTCTCTTTCTCTGTATTTCTCCATATTTCTCTCTGCATCTTTCTTTTTCTCCTATTTCTGTATCTCTCTCTCTGTATCTCTCTCTCTGTCTCTCTCTCGTCTCTCGTCTCTATCTCTGTTTCTGTCTCTCTGTCTCTGTCTCTCTCTGTCTCTCTCTCTCTCTCTCTCTCTCTCTCTCTCTCTCTCTCTCTCTCTCTCATACTAGGCCCTGAATCCAGCCAATGGAACTATATACACCACCTGCTCAGCCATGTTATATGCAATACTTGCCCTCTAGGCAGCATACCTCAGTGTGATCTAAATAAAAGAGAGTACCCTAATTGGCTCATTGAAGCCTCCATCCAGATTGAGCCAGTGAAGTTTCCTGAAGCCACTTTGCAGAGTCTTTCCAAGCCTTCCCTTGCTGCTAGAAACCTGAGGCTCCCCACTTCTCCCTACTCGTATATTAACAACAACAATAGTAGTCTTTCAAATAAGGGGAGTTGACTCTGCTGGGTGACCTTTAAGGTCCCTTGTAGCTCTAACTCTATGATTCCACTTTGTGCCCTGCCCTCAAAGGGATCACAGTCTGATCAAGGAGCTAGGATTTACATCCATGAGGCAGAGGCAAGGCACAATATGAAATAGTACATCATAAAGCCCTCTACTGTGAGGTACCTGGTAGAAGGCCAAGTTCTAGAGAGGTGAAGGAAAGGGAAAAAAGGGTGGAATAGTCACAAAATGCTTTCTGCAAGAGAATTTCTTTTTTAAATTATTTTTAAATTTTTTTTCCATATGCTTTTGAGTTGAAAATTTTTCTCCCTTTTCCTCCCCCCCAACCTCCCCAAGACTGTGTACAATCTGATATAGGCTTTACATTTACATACCCATTAAACATATTTTCACATTAGTGAAGTTGTAAGTAAAAATTAAAACCAATAGGAAGAATCATCAGAAAGATGAAACAAAACTCAACAGAAGGTAAAAATAAGTGATAGTGATTTGACTTCCATAGTTCTTTCTTTGGATGTGGACAGCATTTTCCATCCCGAGGCCTCTAGAGATATCTTAGATCCTCATAATGCTGAGAAGGGTTCAGTTTAACAATATGAGTCATCGCATAACGTGGCTGTTATTGTGTACAAAGTCCTCTTGGTTCTGCTCACTTCACTCAGCATCAGACCATATAAGTCTTTCCAGGTTTTTCTGAAGTCAGCCTGTTCATCATTTCTTATAGCACAATAGTATTCCATTACATTCATATACCATGACTTGCTCAGCCATTCCCCAACTGATGGGCATCCTCTCAGTTTCCAATTCTTTGCCACCACAAAAAGAGCTGCTATGAATATTTTTGTACATGTGGGTCCTTTTCCCATTTGTTTGATCTCTTTGGGATATAGCCCTAGAAGTGCTATTGCTGGATCAAAGGGTATGCACATTTTTGTAGCCCTTTGGGCATAGTTCTAAATTGTTCTCTGGAAGAGAATTTCAGTAGGCAGACAGGAAAGCTGTTCAGGTAAGAATGCTGTCAGGGAAGGCATGGAGATAGGAAGGCAGAGGGCCTTCATGAAGGAAAAGCTCTAACTAAAGCATCGAGTGACAGACTTTAATTTTTTCCCCTATTGAAACATTTTTATTTTATTGTAATTATTATTTATTTTTATATATTTTTTTTAATTTTGAATTCCAAATTCTCTTCCTCTTTCCAACCCTCACCCACCCACCCACTAAGAAAGCGAGTAACATATCAGTTATACATGTGAAATCATGCAAAACGTATTTCCACACTAGCCATGTCACACAAAAAGCAAGAAAAATAAAGAAAATTATACTTCAATTTGCACTCAGAGTTGATTAGTTCTCTCTCTGGAGGTGTCTAGCATTTTTTTCCCCATCATGAATCTTTTGAAATTGTCTGGGCTTGTTGTCTTGAGCAGAGTAGCCAAGGCTTTCACAGTTGGTCATTGCTACAATGTTGCTGTTACTATGTACAATGATCTCCTGGTTCTGCTCTCTTCCCTTTGTATCACTTCATGTAAGTCTTCGGTGTTTTTCTGAAACCTTCCTCGTCATTCCTTACAGCATAATAGCACTCCATCACAATCATCTACCACAACTCGTTCAGCCATTCCCCAATTGATGGGCATCCTCTCAATTTCTAATTCTTTGCCATCCCAAAAAGAGCTGCTATAAATATTTTTGTATATATAGGACCTTTTCCTTAGGGTGATAGACTTTAAAGTAGAACAGGATCTTCAAGATCATCAAGTCTAACCATTTTATTTTGTACACGAGGAAACTGAGGCACAGAGAATTTAAGTGGCTAGCCAACATGATATGTGATATGTCCATAGTACATGATAGAGCTGAGATTTGGATCTGGGTTGTCTGAGTACAGATTCAATATTCTTTCTATTAAACCACATTGAATGTCAATGAATTAGTTTCACTGAAGTATATGGGCTGAATTTAATTCAATTACACACACATTTAAATGCATATATAAATCCGTGTATGATAGATTTCTTTTGTTTGTTTACTTTGGCATTATACAATATTAGAGCTGCAAGGGATCATAGGAATCATCATTGAATCCAACTCATTCATTTAATAGGGGAGGAAACTGAGGCCCAAAGAGAGAAAATAACTTGCCCAGGGCCACCTAGAAAGTTTGGAAGCCCCAAGACTCTAACCCAGGTCTCCAGACTCTTACTCTGGCCATTGCATCACATGTTAACCTTTCTTTATATAGGGATAGGTCAGGGAGCTAGGTAATGTATAAATCACTGATAAAACTGATTTTAAAAAGATATTTCAAGAACTAAGTTTCAGTTATGTTCTTCCAAAAGAAGGAATGCTGACTAACCATGCAGCAGGGACCTTTCATGCCAGTTCTGGGGCAGAGAATATCTCTTTCTGAGGACAGTAAAAAAATCTCCTCAGATAACTTAAAAACAAAGGCCCAAAGTAAAAACTGGCCTTACTTGAATTCTTCCTTTGTCCTTTGGGTCAATAGAGTTAGCAGAAAGCAGCCTCCAGGAGTGACTGGGAAGGAGGGATGAAGATTGGCTCCAGAAGGATGAGGAGTCTCTTCCCCCAGTACAGTCCCAGCCATCTCATAAATTCTTAGAGTCCCTTACCCAAGGGTAAGATATCCCAGAGAGAGCACAGACTAAGGATATAGAGCCTTGTGAGGAGCCAGGCACTGGTGGCCTATCGAAGGGTAAGGGGTAAGGTCTAGATGAAGAGAATAGGGAGAGCAGGAGGCCTGGAACCTCTTTCCCAGGAGACAGGGCCTTTCCTTCCCAAGGGATAGCTCAAACTGAGAATGAGCCTTTGGGAGACAGGGAGAGTGAGGAGAGAGTACTCAGTGAGTGCGAGTGGGGGAGGAAAGAGGATAAGAAAGAAGACTGAGAAAGGAAGTGCTTCGGGGCACTGAAGACTAGCTTAGCTGACAACAAAGGCTTCTCCTCAAGGATGTCAGAGAGGGATTTGTAGCTTAGCCAGAGACTGGACTCCATGATCACTGAGGTCCCTTCCATCTTCAATTCTATGACTCACAATTTGCTAATGGTTATTTGTGAGCTAAGAGCTCATGTTTGCAACGTAGGGATCCTGGGGTCAAATACAAGGTCATCATAAAGTTCTTGAGGATTTTTAAAAACTCCAGTAAAGACAAATTGAGTTAAAGGAAGGTATATGATTTGCTCCTTCATTCAATATGCTGTTAATGATCGCCCCTGCCCCCACTGCTAGTGCAACATATGCCAAGAGGGCCCCAATGATGGAAATAAGCCAGGCCTTTAGGGAAGTCACAGCTTTATAGGGGAGATGAGGCATGTGCACAAATGCCCGCAGCCCAAGGCTAATTGAGATAAATCTACAGAGACAGAAGCTAAGTGCTATTAGAGTTCACAGGACAGAGAGGTCACTTCTAGTTGTGTGTGTGGTGGGGGGAACAGGGAAGATTTTATGGAAGCTGCCTTGTGGTTCCATTCATGTCAACTCCATCCCCAAAGGACTCCTTATCTTACTCATCCTATCATTCCTTTGTGCCCTCAAGAACTCCTATTCTACTGTTGGAAAACTCTCCTTCATATTAGACTCAAGCCCTTCCCTTGCAATAATTTTTGTATATTTTGTATTTATTCCCATTATTTCTCCCTCCCCAAGACTATAGATTATTTTATTTTGTCTCTGTGCCTAACACAGTGCCAGGAATGCAATAGGTGCTTAATAAATGCTTTTTGTTTTTGTTGTTGATATCACTGAATCCTGAAGGAAGGGTAGAATTTCAATAGTCTGAAAGGGAGAAGGGGTGAGGTAAGAACCTTCCAGGCCCAGGGAACTGTCTGAGTGAAGGCAACAAAACCAGAAAGCCAGATTATGAGGAGGCCAGAGACTGCTCAAGTTTGGTGGAAGGTGGGCACTTTGGGATGGAAGTGATGAGATATGATAGAAACAATCTCCGTGGAATTTACAAGCAAATTTATTTACAGCAAGACCATTTCATTGTGCACAGGCCATTTCTATATCAGAACTTGTGATATGTGAAAAGCATAAGCTCTCAGATGAGAAGCGAACAATAGTAATAGTAACTGACATTTATGTGAACTTCAAACTTTGTAGAATTTTTTGTATGTTACCTCATTTGATTCTTACAAAAACTCTGTGAGGTAGGTGCTATTATTGTCCTTATTTTATAGATGAGCAAACAGCCTGAGAGGTTGAATGACTTGTCCAGGGGAGGATTTGAATCCAGTTTTTCCTGAGTCTTGCTGCACCATTGCACTATTCTGTGTCTTGAAGGTGTTTTCTGATGAGAAGGATGAAAGCTAGTATTCTCTGTGAGAAAAATTTCAGGATCATAGAGGCTATGTGGTATAGCAGATGGAACCCTTACTCTACTACTAGTTAGCTCTATGACCTTGGGTAAGTCACATGTACTTTCTGGGCCTCAGTTTCATCACCTACAAAATGGGTATAATATCTATCCACTGCATCCCAGCAATCATCAGTTGTCTTGATTTTTGTCCTGAGACTGGACTTCAATGACTGGAGGAGAGAGTGAGGCTGCCAAAGGACCACCACTAACAACAATATCCATCCTACCAGCATCATAGTGTATCTATGAGGGTTGTTTTATTAGTCCTTGTATCTGTTCCCCCACTGCCCATGTTTATTGAGTAGAAGTAATAAACATTAAACATTGAGCCTTTTGAAACACTTTTGAAATATTTCCCATGTTATTTCACCTCTCTCACTAGTTCATTATATTTCATAAGCCTCCAATGACCTCCCTCTTCCCCACTTCCGGCCATTTAAATACAACCCATCATTTAAAGACACAGTCACTTATCAGCTTCTCATGAAGTCTTCCAGAATTCTCTGAATCAGAATTGATCTTTATCTCCTTAGACCTTGCATAACACTTGGTTTGTCCCACTCTTAAGGGGATTATCATGTCCATTGCGTTTTATTATCTGCCCTCTATACCTTCCCTTCCTCATTCTTCCACCTCTTTCTTTCAATACAGTAAATCAAATTAATACAATTTATACAACCTTTCTTTCTGAAAAGAGCACATTGATTACTGCCCTATGGATCAACTCACCATTTCTTCCCATAAATGTGTTGTCTCTTCTCTTAGAATTAGACTTCCCTTGAAGTCAGGGACTGAATCACTCTTGTATTTGAATCTCTAGTGTTTGGCACAATTTCTGACACATAGTAAGTGTTTAGTGATTTTTTTTATTCATTCACTATTTTATATTATAACTCTTTGTGAATATAATATATCCCTAGACTATAAGCTCTCTGTGTTGCTGTCATTGTATAGTAATTTTCAGTCATGACTGACTCTTTATGACCCCTTTTGGGGGTTTAATTTCAATGAATGTTCCTTGAAGTTAAAGACAAGCAATGTCAGTTCTTGATGATTCCATTGTTGTAATTCTGTGAACACCTTTAACTTTAAACTGGAAGCAAACAAATCTTCATACCTGATATATGTAATTCAAGATCTAGCTCATGTCCCACCTTTTCCACGAAGCTTTTTTTTTTGATGTTTTATTGATGCTTTCAGGTTTAAAAAAAAACATTGCTGTCACCTCCCAATAACCATTATTCCCTTAAACAAAGCACAATTAAGGGGTTGGGGGAATCTAACACTTTGATAATTTATGCCTTGCTCTATATCCATATATGGCCCACCATCTCTTCACCAAAAGAAGAGAGATACATTTCATCATTAGTACTTTGGAATCACAGTTAGTCATTGCATTGATTTGAATTTTGGTCTTTTGGTGTTATTTTCTTTTATATTATTGTGGTCATATATATGGTTCTCTTGGTTCAATTTATTTCAGTCTGCATCAGTTTAAACAAGATCTGCCCCAAATTCTCTGAATTCCTTATAGTCAGCATTTTTTATGATGCAGTGATATTTTATTGCATTTATCTACCACAGATGGCCAATCATTTAATTTCCTTCCAGTTTTTAGCTATCACATAGAGTACTGCTATGAATATTGTACTGTATGTAAGGCCTTTCCCTCTGTCTTTGACCTCCTTGAGGCATGTTCCCAGCAGTGGAATCCCAGGGTCAAAGAATATGAACAATTTAGTCACTTTCCCCACATAGTTTTAGTTTGTTTCTCAGGATGGTTGGATCAACTTGACCTTCCCAAATTATGTGTTAGGGTGCCTTTCTTCCCACAGCCTCTCCAACACTCCAAGTTTTCTCATCCCCCCCCCCCACCAATTTTCTAGATACAATAAAATCTCTGTATTAATTTATATTTCTCTTATTATTAGAAATTTGGAACTTATTCTTGGTCTGCATTTCTTTTTTTAAAGCGTTTACTCATATCTCTTGGTAATGTCTCTTAGGGTCTAGGAAGTTTTCCCTAACTACTCTACCCTTTCTCATCTCTCTCTTCTTTGAACATACTGTCTATAACATACAATATGGCTCTGGTTATACATAGCTTTGCATTGTTCCTTTGCTTGGTTGGAGAAAGGTTGATCTCCCACATAGAGTTATTTAGAGCTAAAGGAGATATGAGATACCAGCTAGTTCAACTTGCTCGTTTTACAAGTAAGGAATCTGATATGCAGAGAAGGAAGTGACTTGTTCAAGGTCAAATAGATGGAAAGTGACAGATGAGTGCTAGAAACCAGGTCTCCTGATTTGCAGCCTAGTAGTCTTTACCACTCAACAGGAAGCAGTAAAAAGAGCAAACACAATATTCAGCAACAGTAATTAAGACACATCTCCAAATAGACCAAATAGTCTTTGGGAAGCTACCTCTCCTGGTTGGTCAAGGTCATTTTCTAACATTCCATAGTCAAAGTCCTAACATTCTAAGTTCTCCTTTTAAGCAACACATTCTATGTTTTTTGGCCCTTTGCACCTCTAACCTTCAATGTTTTTTTCTAAGTTCTATGTTCTAAGTTCTCTTCTAGCTGTAACTGCTTTTTGATTCTATAATTTATGGCTCAAGAAAATTCCAACTAATGGTTTTTAAGAAGATTGGGACTGACCCAGATTTTTAATCAAAGCTTCCTCTGACATTGGATAACACTTGGCAAGAATCTAACCATAAATTTGGTTTCCAATTATGACAGCATTCAAGATGAGTTACCTCATCATATCCATTAATAATGATTTTTTTTTTATCATCATTCAAGTGGCAAGAATTATCTCCAGAGAGATAGACTCAGTGACCTCAAACTTCTAGGGAAGTTATCAGAAATTGATCAATAACTGTGCAGCAGAGTAGGTGAAATCATTCTTTGGCCAATTCCATATAACCTTTGGAATGATGAGACCTGCAGTCATTTATGAAGACTGGGGAGGAGAGAGAGATAGATTCAATATTCTGACTTACCAGTTGTGCATAAACCTGATTATTCTGGGTATACAGAGGATAGATCATTGGGAAGCCAGGATTTCTCTAGATGGTATGGCTATATGGAGATAAAATTTCCTAGAATTATAGACCCTCAGAGATGGATTGGTCTTTACAGTTCTCTGAGGTCAGCCTCAGAATTGTTGACTGGTAGAAGCCTCTTCTATAACACTTCTATAGTCCTTTAAGTTTTGAATACACATCACAGGCATTATCTCATTTTGGTTCTCACAGTAAACCTGTGAAGTAAGAGCTCTTCCAGACTCCATTTTACAGTTCAACAAACAGAAACTGAAAGTGGTTAAGTGACTTTCTAAGGATCACATCACTATATAGTATTTAAGGGAGGATTGAACTCAGGTCTTCCTGAATCCTGTATAATGTCCTGGCATTTTATTCGTTTTGCTCCTGACCAGTTAGTACAGTTTCGAAGAACATTATTGTTGGACCTTTCTCTTTCCATCAGTGGCCAGTGGGAATACCCTTTACACATGCCAACTCATCTGACCCCATTGTCTATGCCAACCTATGCTGGGCTTTTAAAGGCTCTTCCAATGGAGAGTAAGATCTTGCAGGTCCTTCTGATATAGAAAAACTCTGTGTATGGTCCTAAGTATGGACTAAATATCTCTGTCTTGAGGTCTTGCCTAGCTAACCATAGAGAGGTTCATCATCAATCAGCCAATCAACACATTTTTCCCTTGCATAGAGCAACTCGTGAAACTGTCTGCTAAGGCGTGGAAGGGTTTGTGATCGGTATTAGTGGAGAAAGGACCCATCCTAGTAAATAACAAATGGATTTTAAACAAAGAAAGAACAAGAAGAGAACAAGAGAACAAAAGAAAAAAAAAGAATGGATTCTTCAATTATTGATATAGGAGGAAACTGAATCTTGAGGAGTTATGAAAATATCTAGTGTCCTAGATTCAATTCTGAGCACCACACTGTGGAAGGATATTAGCATATTGGAGTGAGTCCAGAGGAGGACGACCAGGATGGCAAGAAAACTGAAGACTGCTATATAATGATTGGTTGAATTAACAGCTATGGAAATGGGAGGAGGGATTATCCATGTATTTCAAAATCTGAAGGCTTGTTGGATGGAAGGAGGGGTTTGCCTTATTTTCTGTTGCTCTAGTCAGCAGAATTAGAACCAAAATTTAGGAAAAAAAATCACAGGAGGCAGGTTTCAGTTCAACATAAAGAAAAGCTTTCAGATAATCAAATATGTCTAAAGTACCTATGCAATATACTCCAGAGTCACTTAATAAATGTGTATTAAATGGAATAGGAATTAATGGAATGAACTGCTTTGGTAGAAAGGGAGATACCCTTCAATGGAAGGTGGTGTTTAAAATGTGATTCCTTAGGCAGAAGTTGGATTAGGTGATTTGGGCAGGGCATGATTTCCAGCCCTGAACTTCTAGGATTCTATTAAAATGGGCCTAATATTTAAATATTCCCATAGGCTATCATTCCATGGTTGCTGTCAAAACCCATGCCTAATGAACCATCTTGCCAGGTTGCAGCCCTTAGAATTAGCTGCATTTAGACTGGGTCTCTGAGTCCATTATAAACATTGTGGTACCCTTTGTTTGGGTAGGGAAACACTGAGAGCAAAGGCAGTGCTTTCTTTAAAAGCAGCCTGGTTACAAGGTTCCTGCTATATGCAGGTACATGAGGCCAAGAATATTTTATGAAACACATCAATAGCTGAGGGAGGTTAGGTTAACAGGCAACCAATGTCCATTATGCAAACAGAAAGCAAACCCCAGGCTTTTTCTAATTTCTCTTTAATGTGTTTAGTGTGTTCCTTTGCAAGAGAGATGAGCTCTCCCTTGTGGTTTCATTGCTACTGCTTTACCATAAGATTAGAAAAAAATTCAGACAGACTGATAAAATGTGGGTTTTATAAATCCCAAAGGCCAGAGTCTTAAACCGAGAGGGAGTGCTGTCATCTTCGGAAGCCTTCACGTACCCCAACGCCCCTTCCCCTTTTTGGTGTCATTTTTTCCCTTCTTGACTTCTTTTTCTCCACAGGCATATATTCTAATTTCACAGATTCATAGAATGTCAGGGTAGATAGGCCCTAAAGCATAAAATACTAGAGTTGTGAGAGCCTGTAGAACACAAAACGTAGAATGTCAGGGACTTTAGATTAGATTATGGAAAGTACAACCTCAGGGCTAGATAGGACCATAGAATATGTTAGAGCTGGAAAGGTCCTTAGATTACAGAGTATAGAATGTCAGGTCTTGTGGGTCCTTAAAACATAGAATGCTAAAATTAGGAGGGGCTTTAGAACCTAGATACGGTATGATAGAACTTTAGACCATAGACTATAAGCACACTGTTAGAGCTCGAAGGGTTTTTAAATTACAGAACATAGAATGCTAGAGCCAGAAGAGACCTTGGATTATTGAACATGGAATTTAAGAGCTAAAAGGGACCTTAGAACATAGACCTTAAATTATAAACATTAAATGTTAGAGCTGGAAGTGCACACGGAACCAAGAGTATTAAAGCTGAGAGAAGCTTTAGAACACAGAACATTGACTGCCAGAGCTAAAAGGGATGATTGATAGAATATCAGAGGTGAAGAGGACCCTAGAACACAAAATACAGAATATCAAAGCTGAATAGGTCTTAACACAGAACATATGTAGCCTCCATGGAAGACCCCAAAAGATGTGAATGGTTCCCTGAAGAAAGCTCTGTGATTTTAGGAGCTGTGAACACAGAGATGTAATTCCTAACTGAGATGAGAGAGGAGAGAAAAGTGAAATTCGAGAGATGGGATGAGGAACATATGTACTTTTAAGGAGGACCTGAGTTCAAATCTGGGCACAGATACTTCCTAGCTACCTGAGCCTGGGCAAGTCATTTAACCCTGTTTGTCTTAGTTTACTCATCTGTAAAATGAGCTAGAGAAGGAAATGTCAAACCACTCCAGCATCTTTGCCAAAAAAAATCCTGGTGGGGTCACTCAGAGTCAGCTGTGACTGAACAACATTATTATTTTCATTATTCATGGAGGAAGTGGTACCTGTGCTGGGCCTTGGAAGAAGAAGTAGAATTCAGCATGTGATGGGGAGTTCATTCCAGGCTCTGGGGTCAATGTGCACAAAGGAATTAGAGTGGGAAAGGGCAGGACAAGTTACAGGAATGGAGAATACTCATGTTTGGCTGAAATTCAGAGTGCACCAAGGCCTGGACTATAAGACAGAACCTGAAAGATAGGTTGGAGCCAGATTGTGAAATATCTTGAATGGGAAACTAAGGAATGTATATTTTATCCTAGAGGCTATAGGGAGCCAAGTACAACTTTTGAGCAAGAAAATAGTATAGTCAGACCTGTGTATTAGGAATATTATTTCAGCAGGTGTGCTAAGACTGGAGCAATTAGTGACTAGAGGTAGGGAAACCAGCTAGGAGGCTATTGCAAAAGGTCAGGTGGGCACGACAAGGGCCTAAATTAAGATGGCGGCCGTGGAAATGGAGAGGAAGGGAGAGGAAGGGAAAGATGTGTTAGAATTAATGGGAATTGCCAAATGATTGCATATGGGGAGTGAGGGGAAAGGAAGAGACCAGAAGGGCCCTGGAGTCCTAAGAAGCAAAGATTTTCGAGCTATGTGGGATCATACATATCTCTCTGTATAAGGGATTATACATATCTAATCACTCTCCATATATCTTCAATGTTTAGGCATTTTTGATTGAATATAACAGTGTCAACTCAACCTTAACAGTCTAAAACTAAGCCCCACTCACTCCCACTTTTAGTTGTGCTCTGGTGTGCCGGATGGTACCTGACTCTATGTGTCCTTTATAGAAGTATGGGGAGACAATGTAGTCTACTGCAGTGCTTCTTAAACTGTGAGTTGTGAAAAAAAAAAAAAAACCTGCTGTGGGTCATGACCCCATATGGAGTCATGAAAAATTTGGCAACAGTAAAAACTTTCTGACCATGCAATGACCAAAAATTAGTTAACAATCAAATGCATAATGAATCTGAGGTGTTTCTGGCAGCACTTACCTGTATTGCATCGAGCAACTTCATTACAGCCTTGGTTCTGAACACAAAGCACTTGCACTTTGCACCATGCATGCCCTTAGGCCTCATAATGCCAACTAATGCTGTCTAAACAAAGAAGGGG
Source organism: Phascolarctos cinereus (assembly GCF_003287225.1). NCBI lineage: Eukaryota > Metazoa > Chordata > Mammalia > Diprotodontia > Phascolarctidae > Phascolarctos > Phascolarctos cinereus. The sequence goes on along the minus strand of NW_027556402.1, from coordinate 195,130,317 downwards.
TGGGGAAAGGAAAAAGTTTAAGAAGACCTGGGTGAACAGAACACTAAGATGTGAATTAGGGGACCTGAGTTAGAGTTTCTATTCTGTTGCTTACAAGATTTTGAATCATGGGTAAGTTGCCCTTTCTGCCCACACCTCTATCTTCTGTTCTCTTAAATGAATGAGAAGATTGTGCTACATAATCTATCTGGTTCCTTTTATAATCAGTTGCAGCTACAACAGTTATACTGTTGTCTAAGGTCCCTTTCAACTCTGGATCTCTAAATTCTATGTTCTAAGTTCTTTTTCAGCTCAGGCATACTGTGTTCTAAACTCACCTCCAGCTTTTAATCTGGGATACCTCAGTTTTAATATTGCATGTCATAAGGTGCCTCTGACTGTAGCATTCTATGTTCTAAGCTCCATTCCAGATGTTCTATCCCATGTTCTAAGATCTCTTTCAGCTCTGGCAATCTAATATCTGTGGTCTAAGCTCAGTTACAGCTCTAGCTTTCTATAGTCTATGATCTCATCTCTCTCCCAGTTCTAAATTCTGTGTCCTAAGGTCTCTTACAGCTCTAACATTCTTTGTTCTAGGGTTCCTCCCAGTTTTGACATTCCATGTTCTAAGGTGCCTGTCAACTCTAACATTCTCAACTACTTTTTACCTCTTACATTCTGTATTCTTTGTTCTTTCAGCCCCGAGATTCTAGGATTTCCCAATGTTCAAGATGGCAGAGAAGCACTTTTCTTTGACAGAAATCTGGGTATTTCTTCTTGTGAAATAAGCAGTTCATTTTTCTTCATCAAAAGACTGGCAGCTAGCAAGTTTCACTCTGAGACAAAAAGCTCGTAGCACGGTGAGTTCACATAATTTACAATTAGAATTTGGGAACATAAATTGTGCATTGAGTATGAATCCCAAATGGGGGCTCCTTACTGTGAGGATGCTCTATGTGCAGTAATGGCTGCAGTGACAAGTGACTTGTGGAAGAATACTCGGTAGTGTGTGCAGACAGCCTCCCAATTGCTTGCAAGGTGGAAGGGTTGAGACATTTTCTAACTGCACCTTCTAGCTGTTGCCATTAAACATCAAGACCTCAAAGAGCAGGCAGATTATATAATTTTAATAATTATTCTAATTTACAGATCACATGATCATCACCCTTGAGTTCCATGAGAAAAATCAGAGGTTCCCAAAGAAGTAATGTGATTTGCCCAAGAACACATGGTAAAGTGGGAAAGAAGGAAGGAAGGAAGGAAAGGAGGGAGGGAGGGAGGGAGGGTGGGAAGGAGGAAGGGAGGAAGGAGGCAGTAGCTAGGTGATGAAATGTATAAGTACACTGGACTTGGAATCAGGAAGACATAAATTCAAATTCAGCCTCTAACACTTACTGGCTTGTGACCCTGGGCTAATGCAACTTCTCTTAGCCTCAGATTCCTAATCTGTAAAATGGTAGTAATACAGCATTTATTTCACAAGGTTGTTTTTAGGATCAAATGAAATAATATTTGTATGATGCTTAAAGTGCTTATATAAATGCTATATATATATGTATATATATATATGTATATATATGTGTATATATATATATATAAACATATATACATGCATATATAAATATATAAATGCAAACTATTATTAGGAAAGAAGGGAGGGAGGGAAGGAGGGGAAGCAGAGAGAGAGAGAGAGAGAGAGAGAGAGAGAGAGAGAGAGAGAGGGAGAGAGAGAGAGAGGAGGGGGAGAGGGGGAGAGAGAGAGAGGAGGGGAGAGAGAGAGAGGAGGGGGGAGAGAGAGAGAGAGAGAGAGAGAGAGAGAGAAGAGAGAGAGGGAGAGGGGGAGAGAGAGAGGGAGGGGGAGAGAGAGAGAGACAGAGAGAGAGAGAGAGAGAGAGAGAGAGAGAGAGAGACGGAGAGAGAGAGAGAGAGAGAGAGAGAGAGAGAGAGAGAGAGAGAGGGAGAGAAAGAGAGAGAAGAAGGAAAGTAACTCAAGCTTATATGTTATTAATGCAACAAAACAGAAACGAAAAACTGTCCCTTCTCTGTACTTCTGTATTTCTGTTAAGAGCAGCACTATCCTTCTAGTCAACCAGGGTCATAACCTCAGAATCATTCCTCACTTTCCCCTTCCCTCACACCCAATATTCAATCAATTATCAAATCTTGTTGACTGTACTCTTAAAACATGTCTCACCTTCACTTCCTTCTTGAAGTAACTAGGTGGAGCAGTGGATAGAGCACCAGATTTGAAGTCAGGAAGACCTGAGTCCAAATCTGGCCTCAGATACTTAGTAGCTTGTGACCCTGGGCGAGTCACTTAACTTCTATTTGCCTTAGCTTCCTCAATGTAAAATGAGGATAATAACAGCACACACCTCCCAGGGTTGTCGTGAGGATCAAATGAAATAGTGATTGTAAAAGCAGTAAGCACAGCGCCTGGCACTACATAAGTGTGAGCTCTTATTGTTATGTTATTATTCCCTCCGCTCACACGACCACAGCCTTAGTTCAGATCTTCATTATCTCACACATATAATCTCATGCATGGGCTATTTTCTAATAACTTTCTAATTGATCTTCCTGCTTTTCATCTCCCCTTTGAACAATCTCTCCTCCCCATGGTGAACAAAATAATTTTCTTTAAGGTACAAGTCACTGCCCCAAAACAAAACAAAACAAAAAAACTCTTTTGGTGACTATGCCTCCAGAATAAAATTCAGGGAAATTTCCATAGGACAGGCGGCAGCTTAGCTGGGTCTTAAAGGAAAACAGTGGCTCTGACATGAAATGAAGAGGGTATGCATTCCAAACATGAGGGACAGCCTATTGGAACATTTTAGAGGGAAGAAACAAATTGGTTGCTTTGGGAGAAAAACTAGGAGTCTAAATTTGCTAGAATTTATCATTCTTAAAGGAGCACAAACAATCCTGAAAAAGGTTTGCAAAGTGCATTATCCATACTGACTCATTTGATCCTTTACCTGACAACCACCTGGTGAGGCAGGTGGCATTATTATTCCCATTTTACAAATGAAGGGGTCACACAACTAAATGTCTGAGGTAGAATTTGAATTCTTACTCCAACTCTTTGACTACTATTGTTTTAGTCACCTATGATTTGGGCAAATCCCTTCACTTCTCTCTGTACCTTAGTAACCTCATATGCAGTGGATAGATCACTGGGATTGCAGTCAGGAAAACTCATCTCCACGAGTTCAAATATGGCCTCGGACACTTACTACCTGTGTGACCCCTGGCAAGTCACTTAACTCTGTTTGCCTCAGTTTCCTCATCTGTAAAATAAGCTGGAGAAGCAAATGGCAACCCACTCCAGTGATTTTGCCAAAAAAAACCCAAATGGGGTCACAAAGAGGCAGACACAATTGAACAACAATGATAAGCCTTGTTATCAGCAACTTTGCCTTTCTCTGTGCCTCAGTTACCTACTCTGTAAAACGAAGTACCCTGGGTAAGTCCTTAATTTCCATGGGCCTCAGTTTCCTTACCTGTAAAAAGAAGGGTGGATGAAAGAGCTTATCTGAGGTCCCAACTTGCCAGCTCTGAATCCACAATCCTCTGACCCCAGGCTTACTACCCAGACCCCAGTATCCACCCAGAAAAGACAGCCTCTTCTTTGACATTTTATTGAGGCTGATTCAGTCTCTTGCCACTTTTTTTAAGCTGCTCCACAGAGGCCTGAAATATACAAGTGAGAAAATGGAAAGACTAAGCATTTCTTAACTCCCAGATGGGTAAACAGGAGCATCACCTCGCACACCATTTTTGCTGACAGAACTATTTTCTTAAGGCAAAGCTTGACTTCTGACAAACTCTCTAAGTTTTTCCTGTTTTCTCAGCACCAACAGGAAGAGCCCATTAGCAGTACAGGGACAGGCTTTCCATGGTAACGATAGTTCATTTTCTGTGGGACTTTGGGGTTTACAAACTTTCCCTCAAGTAATGATAATAACAGACATTCAGATGGCCTTTCACAAACGTGACCTCAATTGAGTTTCACAACACCACTGTGTTATTATCCTCGCAACACTCCACCTAATGTTAGGTGGTTCAACAGAAAGGCAGATTAAGGCTCAGAGAGGGAAGTGATTTGCCTAAAATCAGACAACTAAGAAGTATTGGAGGCTTAATTCAAACCCAATTCATCCTGATTCCAAGCCTAGGGCTCTTTGCACTATACCACAGTACCTCTCAACAGGTATTATTATCTTCATTTTCCCAGAAAGGAAACTGAGTCTCAGAGAGGCTCATAGGGCCACGCTGCCAGTAAGTGTCAAAAAGCAAGATCAGAGCCCAGATCTTCCTAACTCCAAGCACAGTGCTCTTTCCACTTATGCCACAATGCTTCTCATATAGCACAGTTTTTGTCAACTCCATTTTACAGCTGGATAAAGTGAGGCTCAGATTTGTCCAGGGTCATACAACTAGAAAACGACAAAGGCATGATTTTAATCTTGTTCTTCCAGACTGCAAGTCCAATATATACTGCAGCTGTCATTCCCATTTTAGAGATAAGAAAACTGAGGCTGGCAGAAGTGAGCAAGTAAAGCTACTTACTAGCAAGTAAGAGAGCTAGAAGCTGATCTCTATGTTGCTGGCTCTAGAACCAGAGCCCCTTCCATTGCATAACTCATAGAAGGCTCCAAGCCTTTTCTGAAGCCATGAAAGAATCTCCTCTTCCCCTGAAAAATGCCAGCTCAGGTCTCAAGGCTCCTAATGGGCTTTCGATACATGAACACCTGCTTAAAATTATCTTTAGATGCTTAACAAAACTGAAATTATGCTTTTTAAGAATAATTCCTGGCGTTTGAAATTCCACCCACAGCCTCCAATGAGGAGAGTTGTAATGATTACAGCTCACACTTAGGTGCTGAATTGTGGCCACTGGGCACATTGCGCACTTTAGAATAACTCACATTTGATCACTCAGAAAACATATATTAAGCACCTATTAGATACAAGCCCTTGTACTCAAGTACTGGGAATATAAAAAAAAAAAAGATAAAACACAGATGCCACCCTCCAGGAACTTACAGTGGAATGAGGGAAAGATGCAAACAGTCACAGGGATACAGGGGAGGGTGAGGTAAGTGGGGGAGCTGTCCAGGAACTGTGTACTGAGAAATATTAGGAGGGAGAGGAGATTTGTGCTTGGGTGATGGAGTGAAGAGGAATAGCAGGCTGCTTGGGGAACATGCCATCTAAGTTGCATCTTGAAGGAACGGAATGATGTTGGCAGATGTTTATGGAGGTGGGGGTGGGAGAGGTGAAGAAATTCATTCCAGATATGCAGGACCACACAAGAAAAGGTGAAGAAGCAGGGGAGAACAGGATAAGAATAGGAAATGGGGAATAGTCCTGTGTGGTTGGAAAGAGTGATTATATAATGGAGTAATATACATCTAGGAAAAAAGCCTTACACTGTGGGGAGCTTTAAGTACGAATGAGAGTTTGATCTCAATTCATTAGGTAACCGGCAATCATAAGAGATTTTTGAGCAAGGTGGTGGTATGATCTGAGTGGTGAATTAGAAAGATGATATGTATCCACTGCAATAAGACAATTGCAGATGGCAGATACCAGAATCAGAAAGACCATTTAGCACAACATTACAACAGTCAAGACAATAAAAACAACAACAATAATAGCTAACATTTATATAGTGATGTAAGGTTTATAAATCCTTTTACACATATTAACGCACTCAGTTAGGTACTCACAACAACTCTGTAAAGGTAGATGCTATTATTATCCACATTTTATACATGAGGAAGCTGAGGCTGAAAGAGGTTAAGAGACTTGCCCTGGATCACACATTTAGTAAGTGTCCAGGGCAGGATTCAAGCTTGGGTTTTCTAACTCAAAGGCAAGCTGTCTATCTATGGTGCCATCTAGATGCCTAGAAAGGATGAAGTCCTGAACACACATGTTTACAGTGGGAATTGAGAAGATGAGCCAAAGATCAGAAAGTTATGAAAGTAGAACCAACAGACTGGCTAATTGGCAACTGATTGGATTTAGAGAGTGAGGAAGAGGAAAGAGTGGAAAGATAATTCAAAAGATTCAAACCTGAGTGACTAAAATGATAGCAGAATCAGCATAAACATGACATTGAGTTGGGGAGCAGGTTTCCTGGGAAAATGTGTCCCTGCATGGGACACACTGGATTTGAGATGTTGGAGAGATACCCATGTAGAAATTTCTAGTAGACATTTGGAAAATTGTGGCTGAACCTCTGGGGAGAGTCTGGGAGAACTAAACATGTAGATTTAAGAGTCAACAGGTTGGAGGTGATAGTTGAAACTAGGAGAAATCCATGAAATTCTCAAGGGGGAGGAGAGCAAAGGGGAAGAGAAAGGGGACTTATAATAGGAGCTTGTAGAATACCCATATTTAAGGGGGAGATGAGCAAGAGGAACAAGCCAAGGAGACAAAGACATAGTCAAAGAGTAGGAGATACATACATACATTATGTTATATTATGTTATATTATATTATGTTATATTATATTATATTATATTATATTATATTATATTATATTATATTATATTATATTATATTATATTATATTATATTATATATTATATTATATTATATTATATTATATTATATTATATTATATTATATTGTATTGTATTATATTGTATTATATTGTATTATATTTATTATATTATATTATATTATATTATATTATATTGTATTGTATTATATTATATTATATTATATTATATTATATTATATATATTGTATTATATTAATTATATTAATATATATATTATATTATATTATATTATATTAATATATTATATTATATATATTAATTATATAATTATATTATATATATTATATTATATTATATATTATATTATATTATATATATATATATTATATTATATTATATTATATTATATTATATTATATTGTATTGTATTGTATTATATTATATTGTATTGTATTGTATTATATTGTATTGTATTGTATTATATTGTATTGTATTATATTGTATTATATTGTATTATATTATGTTGTATTGCATTGCATTGCATTGCATTGTATTGCATTGTATTGTATTGCATTGCATTACATTGTATTACATTGCATTACATTACATTACATTGCATTACATTACATTACATTACATTACATTACATTACATTACATTACATTACATTATATATATGAGAGAGAGAGGGAGGGAAGGAGAGAGACAGACAGAGAGACAGAGAGAGACAGAGACACACAGAGAGAGAGACAGAGCGAGAGCGAGAGCGAGAGAGAGAGAGAGAGAGAGAGAGAGAGAGAGAGAGAGAGAGAGAGAGAGAGAGTATAGTGTCATGGAAGTTAAGTGAAGAAAGAGGAGTAAGATAGAAAGGATAGTCCATAGCATCAAATATTTCATAGAGATCAAGGAAGACAAGGTCAGGATGTGGGATAAGAGTTTTAGGAAAATAGGAACATAGATTAGACTTGGAAGGGACCTTAGAGATCATCTAGTCCAACCCCATTGATTTACTGATGACTAACCTGAGACAGATAAAACTTGACCACAATCACAGTTCTTAAGTGATAGAGGCAAGGTTTGAACTTGAGTCATTTGACTCTAAAGGCAATGCCTTTGGGATACAGCTGTTTTAGGAGGAGGTGAAGAATTGCTTTGTAAACCTTAAAGCACTGTATACATGCAGATGATGATGATGGTGGTGATGGTGGTGGTGATGTCATTGTTGATGATGATGATTACTAGGGCCTCCCTATCTCATCCAGGTTGGTAGTGCTTTGGCACAATTCATGGGCATAATTCCACTGTTGATCAGCATGGAAGCTTTGACCTGCTCCATTTCCAGTTCAGCCTGGTGGCTTCCTGCTCTTGAGGGTTTCCCAGGCTGTTGCTGGACCCGGTGCAGGCAGCAGATCATCTTTAGCCCTACCACAGCTCAGAACTTCTCAGCTCCACAAATTCATCAGGTTCATCCTCCTAGTAATAGAGATTATAGGTATGCATCTCCATACCTGGTTCTATGTGCTATTTCCAGTCCAGGGGAAGGGTTACATTAGGTCTATAGTATTACTCTCAGAGTTTACAGCTTACCTAGAGGTCAGGATATGTGATGGAGAGATTTGACCTCAAATTCTGGCTCTGCTAAATACTTGTTATGTGACCTTAGGTAAGTCATTTCTAAGCTCCCTTCCAATGTTAATATTCCATGTTCTAAGGTCCTTCCAGTATTGACAGTCTATGAAGTCCCTTCTCTTATAGAGGAAAAAAAAAACAAAATCTAGACAGTTTAAGTGACAAGCCCAATGTTACATAGATAGTGAAAGGGGCAGGATTAGAATCAGGAGCCCCTGCCTAAGTCCAGGGATCTTTCCAAGTGGTACTTACCTTAAGCCCCATTTTCCTACTGGCTTGGTATGGGGGAACATTGCTTTTGTTGGATAATCCCAGGTACGTTTGACTATGGAGGAAAGGGAGGAATTTTCAGGGAATAAAGCCAGTTGATTGGGGGGGTATTGTTCAGTGAGGGAGAAATGCTGTGGTGGAAGTGTCCTGTTGCTACGGAAACAGCTGCCTTTTGTGTAGGTCTATGGAGAGCCCTGAGTGGGTACCTTCTCTGGTGCTTGGAGAAATGAAGAGCAGGTGGGATTGATTAGGAAGGATACAGATCAGAGTGACACCTCTACCTTTGATGGTGGCTGGTTAAGACAGGGGAGCAGAAAAGGTATTATTAAACACTGTAACAGCTTGTTCTTTGCTTCAGTGTTTAAAGGCACTTTGCTCAAAACAATTCTGGATGAGGTAAGTAGTGCATGTATTATTAACCCCATTGCACAGATGAGGAAACTGATGATGGGATTTGGAGCCAGAATGAACCTTAAGGGCCATCTAGTCCAACCTGCTCATTTTACCAAAAAGGAAACTGAAAGCAAGAGAGGAAAAGTAAGTAGCCCCGGTCATATGAGTACTATTTAGCAGAGCTGTTTGAACTAAGGTTCTCTCACCCCAAACCCAGGACTCACTCCACTATACCATTCTCAGTGGTAAAATGACTGGTCCAGGGTCATACAGCAAATATCAGAGCCAAAATTCATATGGTCATTTAGATTACCTATGGGAAGAGACCTCAGAGGTTGGTTAGTTCACCCCCCTCATTTTTACAAAGACAAAGCTGATGCTTAGAGAATTTAAGCAACATGGCTAAAGCTGATGGGGCTGGGGATTTAAACTCCCAGACTAGCCTTCTATCCAAGGCATTACACTATATAGGATACAATGGTATTGTTGGGCATTTGGCTATCACTTTCAGTGTTTTGGTGCATGCTAACAGTCATCATTGTGGTTCCTTACAATGTTTCTAAGAGGTAGGGATGGTGGATATTCTTACCCCCATTTTACAGATCTGGAAACTGAGGCTTAGTAGAGGAAACTAACTTGCTTGGTCAGGGGTGAAAACCATTCTGTAACCCGAGTTTCCTAACTTCCCAATCCATGCATCTCTCCACCAGAACAATTCCTCAGGAAGAATTACACACTTTTTGGTCAGGAAAATAGAAAAATTATAAACATGTTATATATGTTGAACCTTAAGCTCCTCCAGGTGATGTAAGACAAGTTAATGAAGACTATTGGGGAACCATTCCCTGAAGAAAAGATGGAAAAAATAACAGCTGACATTTGTGTAACAATGCACAGTCTTCATTTGGTCCTATACCAACTCTCAGAGGTATGCACCACAGGTATCGTTATCCTCTTTATAATGAGAAGCTGAGGGTCAGAAGGATCAGTGACTTGCCCATGACCACCAAGTTGGTAAAGGTCAATGGTGAGATAGCATTTAGGTCTTCTCCCGACTCTAATTGCAGCAAGCCTACTACATCCCATTACTTCCCAATTCCCATACTTCTCCCTGGCAATAGTCTAAGTTAGAGGAGGGATGCTCACTGGACCTCCTTCAATTGAGAGGCTTCAGCACAGGCAGCCTCTTGCTCATGGACAGCTCCCGGTATTAATGAAATGAACAATCCTAACATTGACCTGTGCAAAACATAATAAAAAAGGTAAATAATTTGGCAAGAAAAGCTGAGTGAACATAAAGCAGAATTAAGAAGCTATCCTCCCCTTGATTCTGAGCAGCATCATTTCAGCCCCACTGCTGCCATTGTTCTCAAAAAACTCAGGTTGTTAGAAAAGCATCTGGTGGGCGTGGAGGTCAGAGGACCTGAGTCTGTATCTCCATCCTTCTATTCATTAGCTGTGTGACTTTGGGGGCATCACTTGCACTTTCTTGTCCTTACTTTGCTAATTTAAAATGGAAAGAAAGAGGTAAGGGGACCTGCATTAGATTACCTAGGCAACCTCCGTGAACTTGCTGTCTTATTAGCATTTTGATAGCTAAGTTTCAATGTAATTGGTTCCCTTTGCAATCCTACATATTTTATTTTATGCATTAAAGAGTGTTACTTAGAGAAAGGGTCCAGAGGCTTTACTAGATGGCCAGAGGGGTCCATGACACACACAAATAGGTTAAGAACTAGATCTCTTCCCTCTGTTAGACGTCTTCCCACCCAAAACTGTATGATCCTGTGATACTACTAATAATTATAACCATTACTCACATATGTATTGTGCCTTAGAGTTGACAAAGCACTTCACATAGGTAGCAGCTCAACCCTGGGAGGTATACAACATCAGTAGGGTGTTCCCTATTTTATAGATGAGGACTTCACGTAAGTCTTTCTTTGATGCTCCACTGGCCTGCAGAGGTAGGCTTAGGTAGCACAGTGTATAGAGCACTGGGTCTGGAGTAAGGATAGACCTGAGTTCACCCTGGACAAGTCACTTAATCCTATTTTCCTCAGTTTCCTCTTCTATAAAATGAGCTGGAGAGGGAAATGGCAAACCAGTCCAATATCTTCGCCAAGAAAACTCCAAATGGGATACAGTCAGACATGACTGAAATCATTGAATAACAACAACAACAACTAAACCAGAACAGCTTAGCACTCAAGCCCAGGGTGCTGTCTCATGGCCGATCTAGCCAAGAAACTCAACAACAGAGGGTTAACTGTTGTAAGGCATGGGGTGTGCGTGGAAATTAGTATTATTATTATTGACACAACAACATTACTAAGACATAGAGAACTATTGACTAAGATATGGATATCTGTGATCATGTCAGTGGAAGGATCCCCCACATTGGGAAAACCATGGATCCCTGAAGTAGTTAGGAAAATACAAGTAAGAAATCTGAAGTGTGAGGAAAGGTGGCCATTTACCCAAGGTCTTTTTTTTTCTTTTTTGCTCATTCATTTTAGTCCTGTCTGACTCTTTGTGACCCCATTTGGGGTTTTCTTGCCAAAGATATTGGAGTGGCTTGCCATTCCTTCTCCAGCTCATTTTGCAGATGAGGAAACTGAGGCAAACTGGGTTAAGTGCCTTGCCCAGGGTCAAACAACTAGCAAGTGTCTGAGGCCAGATTTGAACTCAGAAAGATGTCTTCCTGCCTCCAGGCCCAATGCTCTAACTACTTCACCACCTGGCTGCCCAAGGTCATATATATAATTAATAACAGAAACTGAATTTGAACCCAATTCTCCCCACCACAAGTCCAGGGCTAAAGGAAAACCAAACCAGACAAAAAACAAAGAAGAGTTTTGGTTTCTTGGAAAACTGTCAGATACATGTCAAAAATCAACTGATTATAGACTTTTTTTCCCCTAAAGTGCTCGTTAGTGTTATTGCCTTTGTTTTTCTATCTCTGTCTATAGAAAAGGCTACGGGCCAGTGCAGTATAAGCAGGAGCTTGGGAAAGCTGAAGCCACTGGAGAGAAATTTGGCAGAGAACAGAGGCGACTTCCTGTGGCAGTACCAGTTATCAGAGTTTTTATTACCTACTGTGTGTCTTTGAAAGCCTCTCCTGTCTGCGAGATGTAGAACTCCCACCCCAGTGGTGGGGAGAAAGGCAAAATAAACAGCTTTAATAAGCGCTCTTAGGTTTGTGGCTCCCAGCTGTCTGACTACAAGTTACAGCCTCTCTGCCCAGCCTGGCTTGGTCTGGCCAATTACAGGACCGGATGGTCTGCCAGGCATCTTCTGGGGCCTAGTGCCATCCAGCCACCTCGTCCAAGGAAGGGGCTTATGGGTAGCTGATTAGCAATGAATTCCTGCTTCTATATGGTTTTCTCTAGGGCTGCTATTCTATAATGCCAACCATATGGTCTCCTTCCTTGTGTCCGCTTACTAAGAGTATCACTTGGCCTTCTTCTTTCTCTTTGGCATGTCATTCACTTCCATGCCTTTGACTATCAAATCTATGCCAATGGCCTTTCCATTGTCCAACCTCAAATAGCACTTTCTCCTTTTTTGCTGTTCTTATTATGTTCTACTTGGCACTTGTCTTCAAGGCTAGACACTTTCCTGGTTTTCCCATTAAGACCTCACCTGCTTAATTATCTTTGGCAATATCATGATTACCATGGACATTAGGTTACCTTCTAGCTGTTGGAAATGGGGGTATAATGATTTATCCCTCCTCCATTTAGTTCCAGCTAGAATAAGATGTAATATGAGTCAGGGACTAGAATGAGAAGGTGGTTTTCTGTCGTTAACAGGCAGAACCCTCTTGATTCAAAACTGAGCTGTCTCTTGAAAAAACACTGCCCTGCAGAACCGGCCCTCAGGATTTGAAATGCACAAAGTACAACTTGCTGCTAGAACTCAAGAGGACTAAGCTGAGTCAGCAATAAGCCAGACTAGGAGCATGTGACATCCCCAGAACAGAAGTAAGAACATTCTGAAAGCTCTCTTATTTTTTTTAAAAAATCTTTCTCTTTCTTCTTTGGCAGAGCTGCTGTGCACTTTTGTCTTCTGCTTAGGACTTCTTGTTTGTTTGGTTTTTTAAATAGTATTTTATTTTTCCCAGGTACACTTAAAGACATCTTTAACATGCATTTTTTATAAGATTTTGAGTTCCAAATTTTTCTCCTTCCCTCCTTCCCCTCCCATTTCCCTAAGACAGTGAGCAATTTTATATAAGTAGTATATGTGGTATCATGCAAAACATATTTCCACATTAGTCATGTTGTGAAAGAAACAAAAGGGTAAAAAAAAACTACAAAAAATAAAGTGAAAATAGTATGATTCGATCTGCATTCAGACACTCTCAGTTATTCCTCTGGATGTGGATAGCTTTTTCTATCAAGAGTCTATTGAGGGGCAGCTAGGTGGCACAGTGGATAGAGCACCAGCCCTGGAGTCAGGAGGACCTGAGTTCAAATCTGGCCTCAGACACATAATACTTCCTAGCTGTGTAACTCTGAGCAAGTCACTTAACCCCAATTGCCTCACTAAATGTGTGTATACATATATACACACACATATATATTATATATATACACACATATATATTATATATGTGTATATACATATATATTATATATGTATAATATATATATACATATATATTATATATATATATATGACACACACACACATATATATATACACACACATATATATACATATATATATTCTTATCTCCATTTTGCAGATGAGTAAACTGAGGCGCCTACTATGGACAGGATACTGTGTGTGGTGCTGAGGATATAAAAACAAAAACAGCACAATCCTTGTCCTCAGGGAACTTACTGTGTAGTAATGAAGGGAGAAGAAACAACTACCTGTTCATCTCACCCAATGGGTCATCACATCTTTGGTTGCTGGAGAGAAATGGGGTTGCTAAGCAACCTATTGGCTATTGAAATCGCATATGTATTTTGTTAGGCTCATCTAATGTTAGATCTGGAAGGGCCTTTTGTCGTTGAGTCATTTTGGTCATGACTGACCCCAATTGGAGTTTTCTTGGCTAGGATACTGGAGTGGTCTGCCATTTCCTACTCCAGCTCATTTTACAGATGAGGAAACTGAGGCAAACAGGGTTAAGTGACTTGCTCAGTTTCACATAGCTAGTAAGTGTGTATGAAGCCAGATTTGAACTCACAAAGATGAATCTTCCTGACTATAGGCCCAGCTTCTGTGCACTATGGCGCCACCTAGCTGAAGGCACTTAGAGATTATCTAATTTAAACCTGTCATTCTATATATTCTGAGACTCAGAAAGAAGAAAGGGTTTTCCTAAGGTCAAGTAGCTACTAAGAGGCAAAGCTGTGACTTGAACCCAGGCCCTCTGATTACAAGTCCAATGTGCTTTCCATTATGAAATGTGCTAGTTCAAAAATAAAAAGGGACATTAGGGAGGTCCACTCCACCATGCTTCAGTGAAGAGCTGCCTTCAATGAATCCTGTTACCCACATGTAAATAAGCATCACATAGAGCTGAACATGGAGTCAGAAAGACAGTTTAAATCCAGCTTTGGACTCTTCCTAGCTCTGGGATGCTGGAGAGGTTAGTTAACTGCTCTCAGCTTCAGCTTTTTCCTGTGTAAAATGAGATTATATTACTAACGTACCTCAAAAAATGTTGTGAGGATCAAATGAAATGTATAAAGTACTGTGCAAATTTTAAAGCACCATATTAAATGCCATCTATTAGCGATGATCAACTAAAGCAAAGACTAAAACACATAGTATTTGGATTCGCCTTTCTAATTTCATTATATTATAGAAGAGATGATCAGGTGACCCCTCTATTTGCTGGACTGGGACACTTCTCATGAATCTTGCTGAGATAGCACTAGAAACTCTGGTCCCCCAGAGACTGCAACTCAAGACTTCTTCTGATCACCTTTGCTATATATTACTAGTCTGAATACTATTATTCAAATTTTGCATCTCCTATAGCACCAAATGGTGTTCTAGAACCAATCAACAAACATGTATTAAAGATACATGCTTAATAAGTGTTGGTTGTGTTAAAATTTTAATGTAAGTTTGAATGTTTTGTCATATTTAATGAGTACCATGCCACTTGATTATAATGGAACCTTGGATCTGTGTTCTAAGGCCCCTTGAAGCTCTAACATTCTGGGTTCTAAGGCACTTAGATGCTCAAGAGGGAAAAGGGTCTTAGAGCACATACCATAGGGTGGCAGGGTTGTAATCTTAGAATTGGAAGGTAGCTCAGAGGGTATCCAGTCCAATCTGTACCTGACAGGAATCCCCTCTATGACATCTCTGAAAATTTGCTTTACAACATCAACAACTCTTTCAACCAAACCTCTTATGGTATGGTCTCAATTTTGTTTATGATACTGGTTGCTCTCCTCTGGGAAGCTTGTCAATACCCTTCCTAGAGTGTCAGATCTGGAAGAAACCTTAGAACACAAACTATGCCAACTAGAAGCAATCTTAGAAAAGAGACTCTTAGAGCTGGAAGGAGTCTTAGAACACAAACTATCACAACTGGAAACGAGCTTGGAACATGAAATGTCAGATCTGAAAGGGACCTGAGAACACAAACTGTCCCGGCTAGGAGAGATCTTTGAATATAGAATGTCAGAGCTGGAAGGAATTTCAGAACAGAGAATGCTAGAGCCACAAGGGACTTCAGAACAGAATGCCACAGGTATGAGGGACCTTAGAACACGAACTTTTGAGACAATCTAGTCCAATGTCTTCATTTCATAGACAGGGAGACTAAAGTCCAGAGAAGTGAAGGGAATGGTGGTGTCCCAAAGCCACCCAAAGGATCTAGTGGTAGAATTGCCATTAGACCCGAGGCTTCTTGAATCAATTTAGCAACATCAATCAACCAATAAGCATTTATTGAGCACTTACTATGCTAAGTACTGGGGACACAAAGAAAAAGCAAAATATACTTTTCCATCATATCAGGCAAACTTTTCCATCCCTGCATGGAACTGGCAAGGTAAGCAAGTGTTGGCACCCCTGGCACTACCTCTCCCCTGAGTTTTTTTTCCTTCACTTCAAACATGTCAAGTTAACAGGCTCCAGGTTTTATTTTTTTCTCTAAAGTGTAAAGCTCAGTTATTGATATTGCAAAAGTGTCTCTTCTGAAGTTCCCCTGAGAACACACAGAAATGAAGTAAGAATAATTGAACTTTCACATATGCCTACATGGGTTTCTGTGAAGCTCAAAGGAGATGGTATGTGGAAGAAGAGCTTTATGCAATGAAAAGCACCCCCTAAACATGGCCCCTCCATAAAGAAAGGGTACTCTCCCCTGGAAACGGACATGGTGGGAGGCCAAGGGCCAAAACTCAAAATCCTGACCAATCAAAGCTTTCAGCAATTCCTTCCACTAAGATGGTGACTCCCCAAGGGCACAATTGGAGTCCTGTTCTGCCCTTCCTTAGGACCAGGCACCAAGGTCTAACCTAGCAGATTTGAAGTGAGGAGCCCTGGGTTTGACTACCACCTTAGAGCCTTATTCCCTGTACATCCTTGGGTAAGTCTCTCTGGACCTCAGTGTTTTTTTTTTCTTCTCTGAAATAATAATTCAGTCTTGTACTACCTACATCACTGGGTTGTTGTGAAGAAAGCCATTTGTAAACCTTAGAGTACTACAACAAGGTGAGCTGTTGCTATTGTTAGAGTCAGGAAATTGGTGAAAGGGTTTGTGGGGAAATAGCCAAGTAATCTCACTGGTCCTCAATTTCCTCATCTATAAACTGAAGTAAAAACCCTCATACTTCCTAACACGGTTGTGATGAAAGTATTCTGCACACTTTAAGTGGAAATAATTAGCTGCTCAGAAAACGCGTGGCATAACTCTTTTCACCTCTGATGCTTTTATGTGGCCTTGGACAAGTCACTTAACTTCCCTGGATCTCAGTCTCCTCATCTGAAAATAAGAGGGCTGGACAAAGTAGCCTTCA
Source organism: Phascolarctos cinereus (assembly GCF_003287225.1). NCBI lineage: Eukaryota > Metazoa > Chordata > Mammalia > Diprotodontia > Phascolarctidae > Phascolarctos > Phascolarctos cinereus. The sequence continues at coordinate 195,113,526 of NW_027556402.1, read as the reverse complement.
AGAAACCTTCCAGCTCTAGATCTATGTTAGGCTGGCAGATAGGGAAAGTGTTATTATTCATATTTGGCAGATTCAATTGCATAATCATTTATTTAAGACCTGTGCTGAGTAGCTCTCTTAGAGATGGCAAAAGCAACTACTTGTTCACTCAACCCTAACTAATTTCCACTGATGTCATACCTAGTGGAGGAAAAACAGATTACAAAAAAAAAAAGACTTCATGGAAGTTTCTTAATTGGTTTGAACTATGTTAAGCTATACTGTAATTCTAAATATCGAAGCACAGAATAGTAACATGGAAACCTAATACAGTGGAAAGGAGTCAGAAGATCCACATTCAAATCCTTGGGCAAGTCACTTAACTTCCCTGGGTCTCATTTTCCTCATCTGTAAAATGGGTGTAGATGAGAAGGGGGTTGGAAACTAGACCACTGAGTACCCTTTCAGCTTTAGATCTATAATCTCATGACCTTGAAACAGAAGTAGAGCAGAGGTGGAAGGGACCTTGCATATAAAGCATCAAACAGTAGAATCTTAGAACAAAACACAAAATGTTAGCACTAGCAGGATAAAGTACAAGGTCTCCAGCTTGGCATTTAAAGCCCTTTGCAGTCTCTCTCCAGCCTACCTTTCCAGGCCTCTTTTCTATTCCTCCCCCTTTCCACATTCCAGACAATCATACTTACTGGTTGTTTCCCACACTGAGTCGCATCTCCCACTTGCATGCCTTTGTACATTCTTACTTCAAGGTCTTCCCATGTGCCACTGCTTATAAGAAGCCTTTGCTGAGCACCCCCCCCCCAGTAGTTATTAATGTTCCCTTCAACTTCTTCAAATAATTCTGCATAAAGGATGTGACCTGATAGAACTGTTTACATACTATATCATATCCCTCAGTGAGTTTGTTAGGGAAGGAACTGTTGTAGCTTTCGTGTTTGTATCCCCAGAAACTGCCACTTAGTAGGCACTTGATACATGTCTCTTTTGAGTTAAAGTAACATTAGAAGAAGCCAATAAGAGCTGAAAGGGGCTTTACTGATGAAAGACCTAAAAAACTAGATTTCTAATGGTTTAATTTTAGATTAAATCTTGTTAGACTATCAAAAGACATATGTTTGGATGGGGGAGGTGGGGGCTAGAGTCTGAGGAGACCATTACCATCACTCCATTGGAACAGCCCACTTGTAAGGTAGGCCTTAGTAATAGGTGTTACTCAATGATCACTAGGAGAAGGGGGGGGGAACTCCACCTGAGGAAGAAATAAAAAAGTAACACTAATAAATAATGAAGCAAAACTGATTATTTAAATTAATTCAAGAATATCCAAACCCTAAAAACATGAATTCGTCACCATGGGAATTTCTGTAGCCCAATCTTCTCAGGTTTTCAGATGTTAGCTAGAAATCCAGGGTGTTTCCCTGCAGTAAAAGGAAAATATATTCTTGATACAATTTAAAATCCACAAACCTTGATAATTGGCCTACTATGGACAAAGCCCTGGAAGCACAACAGTGTAAAACGGTAGCCCCTAAGAGCCTGCATAGGTCTGTTTGTAGTACAATGCTTTATAAACATAATACAAGAGAAAGAATACTGATTCTAAATACTAAGGACCTGTATTCTAATCTTGATTCTGGCATTTACTACCTCTGTGACCTTGGATAGGTTACTTCATCTTCCTGGGCCTCAATTTCTTCATCTGTGAAATTAGGGCATTGTATTAGATTGTCTGTAAGATCCCTTTCAGCTCTGAATTTATAATCTGTAAGGTGCTATTATACTATTATATACATAATATTATTAGTATTCTGGTAAAGTCCTCTTATCCTTCATAATGGGTTGGCAAATAATTATCCTGGATTCTTGGAAGCTCCAGCTGTAGAGCACAAGCTCTGGCAAGTGCTATCAAAGTGCAAAAGCTTTGAGTAGAGGATCTTTGGCAGACGGTGTGTCTGTTGTTTGAGTTGGACCCCAGAGAAGAACTCTTTTGACCACAGCAACCCATGAAGACTAGATTCTAAGGCATGAAGAAGGGGCTGCAATCTACACGAAGGGAAAAAAGCTCCCTCAGACATTGGGGACTGATTGAGTGCAAACCAGCACATCTAGCCCACCATATCTATCTGGCCCTGGTCCCCAAATCATGCTTTGCTTTCACAACCATGCAGCATGTGCCTGCCCAGGCCATCTTGGTATCTGCCTGCTAGTGCATGTGTACCCTGCTTTCACTCATCTCCCCTATCCCTTTGTCACTGCTTTCTGCCTCTTGTTCTTGGAACAGTAATTAGATCAATAGTGCTATTGCTTCTGGAAAGGGTATGTCAATTGACTGCCCTGTGGATCAAATTTTCATTTCTGTGTCTTCCAGACCAAACTCTTCTTCCTGGCCACTCCCCCATATGTCTTGCCTTCCCTTTCAGGAAAGGGATTCTCTCTCTGTCTCTGTCTGTCTGTCTGTCTGTCTGTTTGTCTGTCTCTCTCTCTCTCTCTCTCTCTCTCTGTCTCTCTCTCTCTCTCTCTCTCTGTCTGTCTGTCTGTCTGTCTGTCTGTCTGTCTCTCTCTCTTTTTCTCTCTTACTTGCTTGGAATATAGTACTTAGTGAAAGTTTTTCAGTCATTTATTTTAATAGCCTAATAGGTAGGTGAGGAATATTTACCAACTACCATAATAAATGAATCTTTCATTTTAAGGAAGTGCCCCTATGCCAGCTGTACTTGGTCCTTTGTTTCTCTCTGGATCTCACTCCTGACTCTCCAGATTTCTTCTTCTACCATGCCCCATCAGCCTTCTCATCCCTCAGCTTCTGAGGCCCCTGCCTCTGACTGGTAGTTTCCTCTTTGAACCTCCAATTTAGGATGGACTAAAGGCCAGTTATGTTTACTTCATTTCTTTCTGGGCTCACCTCCAATGTCTCTGGACTCCTTCCTCCACCATGCCTTCATGCAGGTTACTGACCTCCCCCAACCCCGACTTTTCAACTTACTTCTATGTGTTGTCTTCCTTCATTGGAATGTAAACTCCTTAAGAACAGGGCTTCTTTTTCTTTTATTTGTATTTCCAGTACTTAGGACAGTGCTGGCCACATCGTAAATGCTTAACAAATGCTTCTTGATTTGAATACAAGGTATAATGTGGCATGTGCTTAAGGGAGGTCAACCAGAGAGGGATGAAATATTCTAGTAGGATGGGGAGGTGGTTCATTTAGCTGAGGGATCAAGGGAAACATCATGGAGAAGGTGGATACTGAGGAGGAAAAGCTGTTCTAACCATAGCTAGTGTTGTTCAGTTGTCTCGGTTGCGTCTGACTCTTCATGACCCCATCTGGGGTTTTCTTGGCAAAGATACTAAAGTGGTTTGCCATTTCCTTCTCCAGATCATTCTATAGATGATGAAACTGAGGCAAACAGGGTTGAATGACTTGCCCAGGGTCACACAGCTAATAAGTATCTTAGACACAGGTCTTCCAGAACCTAGGCCCATAGTTCTATCCACTATGCCACCTAGCTGCCCCTTGTTTAAAGCACTGGGGAAAACATATATGAATACACAAAGGCCTGAGATCAATATGAGGGAATAGCAAGTAGTCTAGTCAGGTAGGATTGTAGGGTGAGTGGTACAGAATCAGGAAATTAAGAAAAGTTGGAGTCAAACTGTGGAGGGCCTTAAATGCGAGGCTGAAGAGTTCTATCTAGTAAATGACATTGTCAGATTTCTGCTTTTGGGAGTTTTACCTGACAGTTTATGAATGATTGATAGATAGATTGGTAGAGGGAAGGAGAGGATGGAGGTAGGGGGTCCAAGTGAAGTTCTCAGAAAAAGCTTAAAAGCTGAGGAATTTTCTACTCTACTGTTCATATACATGTGTGAAGGGTGTGTATGTGTATGTGTGTGTGTGCGCATGTGTCCACCAGTTAATGGTAAGTAGGTGCTGTCCATGGTCCAATCCATAAGCTGCTATGCAGGTGCTGAAATCAGTGTCTGCAATAGTCACACACTGATCTCTGGCCGTTGTGTGTAATTAGCTACAGTCTTATTCTCAACATCCCAGTGAGCTTTAGGCAGCCTTTTATAAAGGCTAAGCATTTTGAGCAAGCCTCGATGGTTGGATTGGCACTTGCCTCTCCTCCAGCTCACTGGGAGAGCCTACTCTGAGTGCCTGACTTGGCACAGGTTCAAAGGATCACGGAACAGATTCAGACACAGAAGGGACCATACAGATATTCTAGTTTAATCCTCTCATTTTACAGATGAGAAAAATGAGGCCCCCAGGAGTTAAAATGACTTGTTCATACAAGTAGTAAGTAAAAGTCCTGCATTTTTAATCTAGGTCCTTTGACTACAAATCCAACACTCTTCCTACTGTACTATAATGCCTTAAAATTAATGATTAAGGGAACTTCTGATTTGGGGAGTTATCCGACTGATAACCAGATTCTCCCTGCCCCCATTTTTGTATGTGCATTTGTTTATCCTGCTATTCACAGGGATCCATTTAAATACCTCATGGGTCCTTTGGCAAAGTAGAATTCCCTTATATGCTTGCTTATCTGTGTCTCTCTAGGTGAGGTATTGTATTTAGACACACCAATTAACTGAAGGGTTGCAACTGCATTGGGAGAGACAGTATGCACAACAATGAAATAATGGATCCTTGAAGTAGTGAATAAGAAGTTATTATTATCAATAATATAATTCCTAAGATATTGACTATTACATATACACACAAATAAAGAGGATGAAGAACTCAAGTTGCCCAAATGCAGTTGAATGAGCAACCCATTGCCTACCAGCTAATCAATCAACAAATATTTATTTATTTTTAAAAATTAAATAATTTATTTATCCTTAATTTTCAACACTCACTTCCATAAGCTTTTGAGTTTTAAATTTTCTCCCCCTCCCTCCCCCCTCCTTCCTCCCCAAGACAGTGTGCAATCTGATATAGGCTCTATGTATACATTCCTATCAAACATATTTTCACATTAGTCATGTTATAAAGAAGAATTAGAACCAACAGTAGGAGCCACAAGAAAGAAGAAACAAAACAAAACAAGAAAAAAAAGAGCAAATAGTATGCTTCAATCTGCATTCAAACTCCATGGTTCTTTCTTTGGATGTGGATAGCATTTTCCATCATGAGACTTTTGGAGATCTCTTAGATCTTTGTATTGCTGAGAAGAGCTAAGTCTATCAAAGTCAGTCATCGCACAATGTGGCTGTTACTGTGTACAACATTCTCCTGGTTCTGCTCACTTCACTCAGCATCAGTCCATACAAGTCTTTCCAGGTTTTTCAGAAGTTTGCCTGCTCATCATTTCTTATAGCACAATAGTATTCCATTACATTCATATGCTACAACTTGTTCAGCCATTCCTCAATTGATGGGCAGCCCCTCAGTTTCCAATTCTTTGCCACCACAAAAAGAGCTGCTACAAATATCTTTGTACATGTGGGTCCTTTTCCCATTTTTATGATCTCTTTGGGATACAGCCCTAGAAGTGCTATTGCTGGGTCAAAGGATGTGCACATTTTTATAGCCCTTTGGGCATAGTTCCAAATTGCTCTCCAAAATGGTTGGATCAGTTCACAACTCCACCAACAATGCATTAGTGTTCCAATTTTCCCACATCTTCTCCAACATTTATCATTTTCCTGTTTTGTCACATTGGCCAATCTGACAGGTATGATGTGTTTTGATTTGCATTTGGCTGATCAACACTGATTTAGAGCATTTTTTCATTATGATTATAGATAACTTTAATTTCTTCATTTGAAAACTGCCTGTTCATATCCTTTGACCATTTATCAATTGGGGAATGACTTGTATTCTTATAAATTTGGCTTAGTTCTCTATATATTTTAGAAATGAGGCCCTTATCAGAGACACTGGTTATAAAGATTCTTTCCCAGTTTTCTGCTTTTCTCCTAATCTTGGTTACATTGGCTTTGTTTCAACAAATATTTATTAATTTAAATAAATGTTAATGTTTATTAAGCCTTTACAATGTTCCAGGCCATGGAAATATAAAGGCATAAGTGAAATGGTCCCTTCAACCAAGGGCCTCACATCCTATATTTGGAGAAAACATATATATACATATATACATATATACATATATATATACACAAAAGAAAAACAAGGTAAATGTTTGGGTAGAGAGCACCAGTAGCTGGCGTGAGGGTGGGGTTTGGAAAGGATTCATATAGAATAGGTGTCATTCAAGCAGGATTTTGAAGTAAATAAGGGATTTTAAGAGGTGGAGGTGGGGTGGGAGTGTATTCTAATAATGGAAACAGCTAGAATCAAGGTATAGAAACAGCAGATGGAGTGTAATACATGAGGAACAACAAGGCTTGTTTGCATGACAGAGAGGAAGAAGGGAAGTATCATATAATACAAAGTAATTTGGGGCAAAATTTTTGAAGGGTTTTAAATGCCAAACGGAAGAGTTTCTATTTGAGCCTGCAGCAATAGAGGGCCACTGGAGTTTATTGCATAGGGAGAATGACATCATCAATCACTTTGGCAGCTATGTGAATGACTGATTGGGTACAGAAGAGATTTGAGGCAATTTAGACTGGTAAGAAACCGATTGCAGTAGTCCAGGTTAGAGATGATAAGGTTCTGAACTAAGGTAGAAGATGTGAGAATAGAGAAAAGGGAACACATGCAATAGATGTGAGATAGAAATGAAATTATTTGGCAGCTGATTGGATATATAGGATGGGGGGTGGAGTGAAGGATGGCACCAATGTTGCAAATTTGGGTGACTAGAAGGATTATGATATGCTCATTAGTAACAGGAAAGTTCGAATGAAGGATAGGTTTGGGGAAGGGGAAGGAGATTTAAAAAATCCACTTTGGATATATTGAGCTTGGAAGGCCTATGGGAAAACCAATTTGCAAGTTCAAATAGCTAGAAGTGTGCAATTGGAGCTCAGGAGAGCAACTAGGGTTAGAGACAGTGATTGAAAGTCTTCTACAAAGAGGTGAAAATCAAAGTCATGAGAAGTGATATGGTAACGTGTAGAGAGATAAGAGAAGAGAGATGAGAATAGATCCTTGGATACACCTACAGTTAATAGGGTTTAATCTGGAAGATGAACTAACAAAGAAGACTGAGAAGGAGTGATGAGACAGGCAGGAGGAGAACCAAGAGAGCAGTGACATGGAAACCAAGGGAGGAAAGGGTGTCAGGAGGAGAAAGAGTCATAAAAGACAAAACATGACAATAATGCATGTCTTCAGGGAGTTGGCATTCTCCTGGGACTACCTGTTCATCACAATAAGAAGCAATTATACTCATTAGCCTGTGTTTACTAAATCAGATATTTTTGAGAAAATTTCAATAAAGATGAAACAAAAATGGTTTTCCCCATTGATCTAGCAGATACATGGTATTTAAAGACATGGGACCTGGAGTTGGAAGATTTGGCATCAGTTTAGTTTTGCTACTTCCTAGCTAGGTGGACTTCTAACATAAGTCTCATTTTCCCCATCTATAAAATGAGAGAAACAAAACTGGGGTTAGGAAAGACCTAGGTTTGGACTGTGAGGACTAAATGAGGTAATTATTGTAAAGTGCTTAACACAGTGACTGACACATAGCTTTATATAGATGTGATGAAGATGATGATGATGATGATGATGATGATGATGATATGATTATTCTGTGTGTAGTATCCTGTCTGTGCTTAGTGCTTAGATTAAAATATTAGATGACACCATCCCTGCCTTCATGGTGCTTGCAGTCTAATAAGGATATTAGAAACCCATGTAGATAACTCTAACATACAGTATTATTTGATAAGAGCATTAGACATGGAGCACAGTACTATATGAGGTTTCATAGAGACTGGAGATGAAGAGGATTCATACAAATGGAATTATTGCCTCATTCTCTCCCCCCACACACTATAAACTCATCGAGAACAGAGAAGATTTTTTTCTTCTTCTCAGCATCTAGCACACAATAGGTACTTGATAAATGTATTTGGTTGCTCCTGGGAATATTTATGAGAAAGTCAAGTCTCCTTATGCATCACAGTTGCTCCCTCAGTAAAACATGGGGGTTGAACTAGTTGGTGTCTGAGGCCACTCCTAGATCTAATCCTATGAGTTATTACTATTGTAATAACATCATGATCATTATCACTGAAGTATTCATATTCTACTCCTTCTGTTGTTCTCCAGGTCTCAGTCCAGTATAGGTTTATTATTGCTTTTGTAGTTTTCATACCATGCCATTGCCCAGATTCATATCCGTAAGGGGAAGCCAGGAGCTTCTTGCCAATGTATTTCAGCATTAGCACTCACATATCCTCATTTCTGTCTGCACTGGAGCCGCCAAGCTTCAGACAGAGGTGTTTCCATCAGACATCTCCAATAAGTGGCAAACTGCAAAGGCTGGTGGGTCCAGGGAGCAAGCAGAGCAGTAACCTGGCTGAGCCGGGGTGGGAGGGAGGGAAGGAGGGGAAGAGGGAGGGAGGAGACGAAGGGAAAATAAACACTAACAATGTTTTCTTTGAAAGATTTCAGGCCAAAAAAGGAGGGAGGGTGTTTCCCAGGCCAAGAGAAGAGCAGCCACTGTTTCCAAGGAAACTTAGTCCTGCACCTCTGCAAACATCAGTGGATTGGATGGTGAAGGGTTTTTCCTTCTTTCTTGTCTCCAAAGCAGGATGAGGAAACATTTTTTTTTCCCTACCAGGCTGGCAAAGGCAGAGATACTTCAAAACCCAAATGAAAGAGGTGGAAGGCTCAGGGAGGCTGCAACCTGTTCTGCTGATTGAAAACAGGCAGGGGGGTCTTAGGCAGAGCCCACACTCATTAGTATCAAAGGGAAGTTACCTTCACTGTACTGGCACAGGGAAACACAAATTTTGGGGCACACTCTGCACTAAGAAATGCTGTCATGGCATCATTCTGATAATCACTTTAAACAGTCTACACCACCCTTGTCTGAATAACCAGGGTGATTATTTTTCTCCTTTCTGCAGATTCACCAATGCTTTCATTTCTGTTGTGCTGAAGAAAAACAGGCAGAATTTAATTTAATATAGAATATTGAACATAGGCTGGCATATGCAGAAGGGACCTTGGAACACAGACTGTTGGAACTTGGAGGGTCCTTAGAATATGGAATAATAGAGATAGAAGAGACCTTAGAATGTAGAATGTCAGTGCTGGAAAGGACCTTGGAACATAGCATATCAGATCAGGGAATAACAAAACAACCAGGATGTTTATTTTGGAAAAGCACCAGATAGGTGTGCTGGTACAAATCTGTAATTTTTGCTAATGGGGGAGGCTGAAGCCAATAGATCACTTGAGTCTGAGAGTTCTGAGCTGCAGGAAGACTAAAGCCAATTGGACAACTGCACTGCCTGCTACCAAAATGTCAAATTCCTTGGAAAAGGGGGACCACAAGATTGCCTAAGGAGAGGCAAACCAGTCCAGGTTAAGAATCGATCAGATCAAAGCTTTCATGCTAAGCAGCAGCAGTATCAGGATATCAGTGGTTGCTGTACTTCCTACCTGGGTAAGATAGAGAGAAAGAGAAAGAAAGAAAGAAGACAGAAAGAAAGAAAGAAAGAAAGAAAGAAAGAAAGAAAGAAAGAAAGAAAGAAGAAGAAAGAAAGAAAGAAGAAAGAAAGAAAGAAAGAAGAAGGAGGAAGGAAGGAAGGAAGGAAGGAAGGAAGGAAGGAAGGAAGGAAGGAAGGAAGGAAGGAAGGAAGGAAGAAAGGGAGAAAGAAAGAAAGAAAGAAAGAAAGAAAGAAAGAAAGAAAGAAAGGAAGGGAGGAAGGGAGGAAGGAAGCAAGCAAGCAAGCAAGCAAGAAAGAAAGAAAGAAAGAAAGAAAGAAGAAAGAAAGAAGGAAAGAAAGAAAGAAAGAAAGAAAGAAAGAAAGAAAGAAAGAGAGAAAGAAAGAGAGAAAGGAAGCAAGAAAGGAAGGAAGGAAGGAAGAAAGAAAGAAAGGAAGGGAGGAAGGGAGGAAGGAAGGAAGAAAGAAAGAAAGAAAGAGAGAGAAAGAGAGAAAGAAAGAGAGAAAGAAAGGAAGAAAGGAAGGAAGGAAGGAAGAAAAGAAAGAAAAAAGAAAAAAGGAAGGAAAAGTTAAGAGAACATAAGGAAAGGAAAAGAGAAAAGAAAATTAGGAAAGGAGAAGAGAAAGAAGAGGAGAAAAAAAGAAGAGAAAACAATGGTGTCTTAAAAATTAAACAGAATCATTGACATTGTAAAGTAGTGAGCTTTCCATCACTAGATGGGGAATTTATCATTTCTCAAATGATAAATTTCATTTAAAAGGCATACCACTCATACTCAACAGAAGTAACGGAAATTGAATAAAAACATGTCAGAAAAAATAGATTCCCAACATTCCCATTCAGAACACACAATGTGAGACATAGATCCCTGTTTTCAAGTAGACTCTCAATGACCAATTGCCAGGGATGCTTTAGAGTGGCTTCCTGCATCAATCTAGAGGTTGGATTAGATGATCTCTTTCACTTGCCTTCTCTGGGCCTCAGTTTCCCCACCTGAAAAATTAAGGGTGTTGTTAGGTTGGATGTGCTCTAATTTTTCCTATCTGGTTCTAGATCTCTAAATTCATTAAATATGTATTGAGTTAATACAATGTACAAGGCACTGTACTTGGTTCTGGGAAAACAAAAATGAAAACAGGATAATCTCTGTCCTGAAGGCATTGATCAGTTAGAGGGATAAATAAAAATAAGGCAACTTAATGGAGTAGGGATCCCCACTAGGTGAAGATGGGAAAGGGAAGGAAAGGGAAGGCTGCCCAAAGGAAGTGATGCCTGAACTAAGCCCTGAAGGAAGATACACAATCAAAGAGGAGGAGATAAGAAACGAGTACATTTCAAGTATCGGTTAAAACTTGTGCAAATGCAGAAAGGCAAGAGAAGGAAATATCAAGTTTGGAGAACAGCTATGATTTGACTGGAACACAAAATGTGAGAAGTAGAGCAATAGGAAATCAGATGAGAAAGGTGAGTTGGAGCTGTGTTGTGAAGGGCCTGAAATGGCAACCAGTGGAGAGTATATTTTATCCTGTAAGCAACTGGAGGTTACTAAAGGTTTTTGGGCAGGGAAGTGATATGGTCAGATGTGCACCTTAAGAAGATGATTTTTGTGGCTATGTGGAGGATGAGTTGAAAGGCAAAAACCTGGAGGCAAGGAGACCAATTAAGAAGCTATAATAATAGTCTCTGTGTGATAAGCACATGAATCCTGAAGCTAGAGAGTAGAGGAAAAATGCAATGAAAAATTAAATTTCTAGGATGCTGTGATTTGGGGTGATGGCGGTGCAGAGGAGAGTGATGAAATATGGTAATACATTTTTTTCTCATGCCTTCAGAGGGAATTTTTCAAATAAAAAATTACAGTTAAAAGGCCTGACAATTTTACCCATTGGAACTAATGGAAACGGGACAAAGTTGTGTTGGGAATAATAGATTCTCAACATTCTCATTCAAAACACACATATTGAGAAATAGAGAATTATAGACTGTCAGAATGGTGTTGTTTGGTCGTGTCTAACTCTTTGTGACCCCGTTTGGGGTTTTCTTGCCAAAGATACTGGAGTGGTTTGCCATATTCTTCTCCAGCTCATTTTATAGATGAGGAAACTGATGAAAACAGGGTTAAGTGACTTTCCCAAGGTCACATAGCTAGTAAATGTCTGAGGACAGATTTGAACTCATGAAGATGAGTCTCCCTGATTCCAAGCCCAGTACTCTACCCACCGTACTACCTAGGAACCTCAAAATAGAGAACAAAAAAGCAAGATCTTGGAGGGGCCTTAGACATAATCTAGTCATAGGCTCTCTTTTCCAAATGTTCCTATGGACTATTTGTGCCCAACTTGTGGTGGAGACTTCTGAGCTCGTATTGATCTGATCAGTCACAATCAGACACACTGTACCTTTTCAGAGCTCTTTTGACATTTGAGTTAGTCTATTTTTAAGATGTTATTTTCTTCAGTATTTTTTTTGAGTCTTCTTTAGCAAGCCGTTGACTTGTTTTTCATGATTTTCTTGCATCACTCTCATTTCTCTAGCTAGTTTTTCCTCTACTTCTCTTACCTGCTTCTCAAAATCCTTTTTGAGGTCTTCCATGGCCTGGCACTAATTCACATTTTTCTTGGAGGCTTTGGATGAAGGAGCTTTGACTTTGTTGTCTTCTTCTGAGTGTATGTTTTGATCTTCTTTGTCACCAAAGTAAGATTCCATGGTCTCAGGTTTTTTTTACACAGTTTGCTCATGTTCCCAGACAATTATTTGACTATTAAACTCTTTGTTAAGGTAGAGGTCTGCTTCAAGTGTGGAGAACGTACTGTCCCAAGCTTCAGGGGTTTTGTGCAACTGTTTTCAGAGATACTTCTAGGGAAGTATAAATTTTCAATTCTTCCAAAGTGGTATGATCAAAGGCAAGGTGTTTACTCTTTTCCTGGACTGTGCTCTAGTCTATGAGAGACCACAAGCACTTTTTTCTGTCTTGGAACTGTGAGGCTGATTCCTTCTCCACCACCGCCACAAGCTCCACCATGCCAACACTCCTCCTCGCCACAGAACTGCCATCCAGGACTGTGACTCAGATCCAAGCCCGCGCAAAGCAAGAGAATCCTGCCTCAGCACCAGCAAAGAGATCCCTGCAATCCCGCTCTGATCAGCCACTTGATCCCCCCTCCATCTGTGGGCTGAGAGCTCAGGAAGCAGCTGCCACCCCAGAGCTGTGCTGAGACTGGGGCTGGACCAAGTTCCTCTCTCACTGAGGTCCATAGACCTTTCCTACTGACCTTCTAAGTTGCCTTTAGCTTTTGTGGGTTGAGAAGTCTGGAAACTGCCACAGCTAAACTTGATTCAGTTCCCTGAGGCTTGCTCCAGGTTTGCTGAGGCCCCTACTTTGCCTGTGTGTCCCACGCTGAACTGCGCTCCTCTCCCAGCCCGGCACAACAGAGTTTTCCAATCAACCATTCAGGTTGTCTTGGGCTAGAAATTTGTTTCACTCTGTCTTTTTGTGGGTTCTGCTGCTCTAGAATTTGTTTAGAGCCATTTTTGGAGGGGTTTAGGGGAGAGCTCGAGGAAGTCACTGCTTTTACTCCACCATGTTGACTCTGCCCCCTAGACACACTGCACCTTGACCCCAACATAATGATGGCATTTCGGTCCTCTTCAAGCACAAAGGATGGCAACCATAGTCATAGGCTCAAGACATAGTTGATACCAAGTTGGACAGGACTTCAGGGGTCATCTAGTCCAACCCTTCATCTTACAGATGAGGAAACTGAGACCCACAGAGGTGACAGAGTTTGTGACAGATTCACCCAGATGACAATGTCAGAGCCAGAATTGAACGGGAAGTCTTCTAATTCCAAATTTGGTTATTTCCCTTAATACAGCAACTGAGGACCAGAGAAGCAAACCGATTTGCCTAAGGCCACAGAGTTAGTTCAGGGAGAGAAAATATCATTCTCACAATTCCTGCAGCCTAAAGAAATTGAGGCGGCTTTTTAGCCGGTGCATTGAGGGGGTCAATGTACTGAGATAAACTGAATGATGGGGATGTGGAGCCTGAGATAGTAGCCTGGAATACAAATTAGAGCCAAGCTGGCCTTGCCTCTCAAATCCAGCCAGGCTGCAGTCAGTGGAACAGAGAGAGATAGAAATCCAATCAGACTTAGAGAGCCAGAGACTCTGCTTTCCTGGCCTCAAAAGTCAGTTCAGCTCATTTCTGAGTGTTGTAACGAGGCCAAGAAGGGTTTGGGCAAGACAATCCACAGTGGGTGGGCCTAGAACAAGAAAAGATTTCTGGTGTTTTGGCTAGAAGGAGACTTGTAAAGAGAAGACTGGAATAAAAGATCAAGGAGGTACCTACCTACAGGGAGAGAGACTGTGGGAGAGAATTTAGTCAAGAGCTTAATAAATTTGTTTTGGTGCTGGGGGCAAGACTGGCCAATACCAATACTGAGCAGTGGCTGTCTGCCTTCTAGTTCTTACCTCCACCCCTCCATGTGTCTTAATTCTACCTCATGGTATCTCCCTCTTGGGGATGTGAAGGACGGACAGCAGGCAGAATGGCGTTTTAACAGTATTTTTCTGGGGAGAGAAAGTTAAGGAAAGTCAATTCAAAAAGGCATTTATTAAGTTCCAACTATGTGGAAGGCAATGTGCCAATCACTGAGGATACAAAGAGGGAAAAAATAAGAACAATGTAGTGTCTGCTTGACGAAGTTTACTATATTATTGCAGACTTAGAATTTAGAACTGGAAGGGATCTTGGAGATCTTTGTTTTAGCCCTTTCCTCCTTACAAACGAGGAAGGTGAGATACATAGAGGAAATACAACTTGTTACATAGGTCAAACAGAACAGAAGCAAAAGTTAATCCCAAATTATTTGAGTCCAAGTCCAGTGCCCTTCTCTTCGGTAGTATAACTCAGGCCTTTACTTAATTGTGGTCCCCCTGAAAGCTATTCAACACAATCTGGGTAAGCATCCTCTCAAAATCAGTTCATGAATCTCCACAGATTTTTCTTTTTACTAGATCAACCTGTCAACCTAATTTAAACCCAATATAGCAAAATGGAGGTCTTCAATTAGGGTGAGTAAATTTCAGCCCATGGTATCACACAGTAAATGCTGGGGTACCCAAGGAGGGGGCCGGGAACGGGCTTTATTTAGAGGTAATGGCCAGGCAGAAGGTGGGAGGGGTTAGGGGCATCTCACAGTTTCATTAGGTAAGTTAATTTATATGACAAGCTAAAATCCATAGAGAAAGCTTGGGAATCTCTGAAGGGGAGAGTTTGGGACATTTACAAAATGATCTGGGGTTGGGAGTGATAATGTCTGGTCAGCCTCAAGGCAATTCACGGGTTTGGGAATGGGGACAAGGTCAGATTTAGTTAGCTGAGTTTGACAAACCAAAAATGCATTATTTAAAAACATTAGGGGAGGCAGAGCCAAAATGGCAGAGTTAAGAAGGCAGGGACTCCCCTGACCGCTCCTCTAAACCCCTCCAAATACCTTTAAATAATGACTGCAAACATTCTAGAGTGGCAGAACCAACAAAAAGACAGGGTGAAGCAATTTTCCCACGAGAGACAACTTAGAAGGTTGACAGGAAAGGTCTGTTGCACCAGGGTCAGAGAAGACTACAGTCCAGCCCAGGCTGTGCCAGTGCAGATCGGGCACCAGCAAACCAGGAACAGGCCTTTGGAGCCACTTAATCAGAAGCAACAGCAGCTGCTTCTGGAGCTCTCAGCCCACAGATGGTAAAGGGGTTGAACAACTGGTCCAAAGGAGATTACAGGAGTCTCTTTGCTAACAGTGAGGCAGAACTTTGTCACTTTGCCCATGCTTAGATGCAGGTTGAAGTCCTGGTTAGAAGTCTCAGGGCAAGAAGAAGCAATAGCATATCAGAGCTTATGGCCACAGTGAAGTGGGGATTTTCCTCATGGTTCTAGGACAGAAAAGAGTTCTTGTAGTTGCTCACAGACCACAGTGGTAAACACCTCACCTTAGATCATACCACCTTGGAAAAACTGAAAACTTACAGGTCCCTAGATGTATCTCTAAAAGCAGATACAAAAAAATCCCTGAAGCTTGGAACAGTGCACCCTCTATTTGGAAAGCAGAACCCTACTTTAACGAAGAGTTAAAAGTCAAGAAACAGGCTGGGAAAATGAGCAAACAACAGAAAAAATTCTGACCATAGAAAGTTACTATGGTGACAAGGAAGCTCAAAACACACATTCAGAAGAAGATAACAAAGTCAAAATTCCTGCATCCAAAGCCTCCAAGAAAAAGTGAATTGGTTTCAGACCATGGAAGAGCTCAAAAAGTATTTTGAAAATCAAGAAAGAGAGATAGATGAAAAATTGGGAAGGTATGATGCAAGAAATTCATGAAAAATGAGTCAACTGCTTGATAAAGGACACACACACACACAAAAAAAAAACCCAATACTGAAGAAAATAATACCTTAAAAACAAATTAGGCCAAATGTTAAAAGAGGTCCAAAAATCCAATGAGGAGAAGAATGCCTTAAAAAGCAGAATGGCCAAAAGGAAAATGAGCTCCAGAAGCTCACCAAAGAAAATAATTCCTTAAAAAGTAGAATGAAGCTAAAGAAAGCTAATGACTTTGTGAGAAATCAAGAAACAATAAAGCAAACCCAAAAGAATGAAAAAAGAAGACAATGTGAAATATCTCATTGGAAAAACAACTGACAAAAAACAACTGGAAAATAGATCCAGGAGAGACAATTTAAAAATTATTGGATGACCTGAAAGCTGTGATAAAACAAAGAGAGCCTAGAAATCATCTTTCAAGAAATTATTAAGGAAAATTGTCCTGCTATTCTAGAACGAGAGAAATTGAAAGAATCCACCAATCGCCTCCTGAAAGAGATCCCAGAATTAAAACTCCCAGGAATATCATGGCCAAATCCACAGCTCACAGGCACCAAAGATATTGCAACCAGCCAGAAAGAAACAATTCATATATTGTGAAGCCATGGATGGAATAACACAAGATTTAGCAGATTCTACCTTAAAGGATCAGGGGGCTTGGAATACAATATTCTAGAGAGCAAAGGAACTAGGAGTACAACCAAGAATCACCTACCCAGAAAAACTGAGAATAATCCTTCAGAGGAAAAAATAGGCATTCAATGAAATAGAGGACTTTTAAGTATTCTTGATGAAAAGATCAGAGCTGAATAGAAAATTTGATGTTCAAATACAAGACTCAAGAGAAGAACAAAAAGGTAAACAGGAAAGGTAAATCATAAAGGACTTAATAAGGTTAAGTTGTTTACAATCCTACAATGGAAGATGATAACTTGTATCTCATAAGAACTTTCTCATTATTAGGGCAGTTAGGAGTATATATAGACATAGGGCACAAGTGTGGGTTGAATATGGAGGGATGATATCTACAAAAATAAAATTAAGGGGTGAAATAAGAATATACTGGGAGAAAGGGAAAGGTTGAGGTAAAATGGAGTAAATTATCTCACATAAAAGAGGCAAGAAAAAGTTTTTACAGTGGAGGGGAAGAGGAAGGAGATTAGGGGAATGATTGAATCTTACTCTCATCAGAATTGGCTCAAAGAAGGAATAATATACACACTCAATTGGTTATAGGAATCTATCTTACCTTACAGGAAAGTGGGAGGGGAAGAAGATAAGAGAAGGGTGGGGTGTTAGAAGGGTGGGCAAGTTGGGGGAGGAGGTAATCAGAAGCAAAACACCTTTGAGGAGGGACAGGGTGAAAGGAGACAGAGAGGGGCAGCTAGGTGCCACAGTGGATAGAGCACAGGCCCCGGATTCAGGAGGACCTGAGTTCAAATGTGGCCTCAGACACATAATACTTACTAGCTGTATGACCCTAGGCAAGTCACTTAGCCCTGTTGCTTAACCAAAAAAAAAAAAGAAAAAAGAAAAAAGAATACATGGGGGAGTAGGTTGAGGGAAATACAGTTAGCAATAGTAACTGGGAAAACTTTTGAAGAAAGTTTCTCTGAAAAAGACCTCATCTGTCAAACATATAGAGAACCGAGTCAAATTTATAAAAATAAGAGCCATTCCCCAATTAATAATTGATCAAAACATATGAACAATTTTCAAATGAAGTTATCAAAGCTATCCATAGCCATATGAAAAAATGCTCTAACTCACTATCGATTGGAGAAATGCACATTAAAATAATTCTGAGGTACTACCTCATACTTATTAGATTGGCTAATAGGACAGAAAAGGAAAACTACAAATGTTGGAGGGGATGTGGGAAAAATAAGACATTAATGCACTGTTGGAGTTGCGAACTGATTCAACCATTCTTAGTACAATTTGAAATTTGGAACTATAAAACCATGCATACCCTTTGACCTAGCAATACCACTAGTAGATCTGTATCAAGAGAGATAAACAACAAAAAAGAAAAGGACCTATATGTACAAAAATATTTATAGCAGCTCTCTTCTGGTGGCAAAGAATTGGAAATTGAGATTATAGTCATCAACTGGGGAATGGCTGAACAAATTATGGTATGTGATAGTGATGGAATACTGTTGTGCTGTAAGAAATGAGGAGCAGGATGCTCTCAGGAAAACCTTGAAAGACCTACATGAGCTGATGCAAAGTGAAATATACTGTCTACAAAGTAACAACAATATCATAAGATGATCAGCTGTGAATGACTTAGCTATTCTCAACAATACAATGATACAAGTCAGCTCTGAAAGGCTTATTATGGAAAATGTTATCCATCCCCAGAGAAAGAACTGATGGTGTTTGAATACAGATTAAAGCATACTTTTTTTTAATTTGATTTCTTTTTCTTGAGGGTTTTTTTGGGTCTGTGTTTACTCTCAGAACATTACTGTTATGGAAATGTTTTACATGACTACACATGTATAAATTATATTGAATTGCTTGCCTTCTCAATGAAGGGGGCTAGAGGGGGAGGAAGGGAGAGAATTTGGAATTCAAAATTTTTAAAGCAAATGTTAAAATTGTTTTTACATGTAACTGGGGGAAATAAAATACTAAACAAAAAATCCATTAGACATTTAATTAAGCAGTATTGCAAAGCAGAGAATAGATCATACACACATATTTACAATGTGCCATTTTCCCACCCTTCACCCTATAAATGGAGAGAGAGAGGATGAATGAAGAGGGGTACATGGGCTCAAGAGTCAGTTCATACAAATACAAATAGCCAAAGTGACTCTTCCATGATAGCATCCCTGTTGTAATCCTTCTTTGCTTCTGATGTTGACCATAATTCCTTAGCAGAGCCAGTGTTATCATCTAGGTGGCCTGGTGATGGCAAAGAGTTGTGGCTTGCTGGCCTGAGCTGCTAGGCTACATCACTAGACTCTTGCTTAGCCATCTGCTCATATTTCATAGCTGGGCTTCTTCTCTCTTTGGGTTCTGAAATACTACTTGGTTTTTTCTTTTCCCACCATGAAAGCGTTTTGAGCTCTTTTAGACCTAGCTCCAAAGGCTGGCTATCTTACTTTTTTGCAATTAAACCCTAAGACCACAGCCAGCTTACCAGTTGGTAGAAGATCTCTGGCTTAGGCTAATTCTCTCCTTTGAATTCCCTTGAGTCTATCTGAGCCAGCATTCTGTTGAGTCCAAGTCTCCCTTATTTGACTTTGAGTGAGGAAATTCCTTTTAACTCATTTCTATTCCCATCAAGCCAGTTATAATGGATGCTAATCCCTTGCCTCACCCCAAACAAGACTTTAAGGCTGTGCAGACTTTTGCTCTACTTCCCTGATAGTAACAAAATCCTGGCTTTCCCTTCAGAAGAAAAATCAGATTATTTAATTTTTTTTTCCATTTTGAATGAATGGATGTACAATTCCTTGTACATAAAAGAAGAGATTGGGTGGGTGAGGGCCTACCTGGGGGATATCTTGATCTTCTCACCTGCCACCATTGTGGCTTTGACTAGGGCTTGGGTCCCATCACACAAAGAGAAGGGGACAAAGCCAATGTGAGTCTGGGGTAGGTGGAACATTACTGACCAACCAGTGCTTCCATCCATCCCATATATGATGAGGAAGTGACCTGGGCAAATATATACAGTTAACTTTCAGAGCTTTTTCTCAGTATCCTTAAGAAGTCCAAAGGATATGGCACCACAAGTGAATAGCCAGACAGAAAATAGGGCCTTTCAGTGATGGAAGAGAGGAGGGTTCAGCAAATTTAGGCTCTCTATGTCAGTATTCTCTGTCTGTTTCTGTGTCCTGGTATCCCTTTGTTTCTCTGTGCTTCCATTTTAGTCTCTGTGTCTCTCTGTGTCTCTGTCTTTTTCTTTATCCGGGTCTGTCTTAGCCTCTCTTCCTCCCCATTGTCTTCCAAATATAAAAGACTTGCTTTCAGGAAAGGATCTAATCATTTCATTCATATCAAATGGCTTGGTGAATGAGCTATGATTATCTGGGAAGAAGGGATGATTTGCATTCTAAGAGAGGATCAAGTCCTAAGCCAAAGGCTAGAAGAAGGAATAAAGAGAGGGACAGGCCATTAATTTCATTGTATGGGGAATTCATGGATAAGGAAATTCTTCCTGCTAGTGAAGGTCGGCAACTTCTCTGCAGTTTAGAGCTTTAAGGATTTACATAAAATACTCAAAGATTAAGTAACTTGCTCAGGGTCACACTGCCATTATGTATTGGAGGTGAGACACGAACCCAAGTCTTCCTGGTACAAAGCTGGTCCTCTATCCAATATGCTGTGCCTGCCTCTCAAGCCAAAGGAATTAATTGTTAAACAATGGAATTTTAGGCACCAACAAGCTACTTGAAAGGGAGACATGGTGGTTTAGTGGAAAGAAAACTGGGTCTGGGATTCAGAACAGCTGAGTTCAAGTTCCCACTGCATGGTTTATTAGGCATTTGAACAAGTCAAGTGGGTTCAAATCTGGTTTCAGAAACTTATTAGATGTGTGAACCTGGGCAAATCACTTAACCTTTTTCTGTCTCAGTTTCCTCATTTGTGAAATGAGGATAATAATAGTACCTAGAGTTATTGTAAGGATCAAATGAGATATTTGTAAAGCACTTTGCAAACCTGAAAGTACTATAGAAATGTTAACCATTGTCATTGCTGTTGTCATCATTATATTTTTGAGTCTCAGAATCCTCATCCATAAAATAGAGATAATAATACTAATTCTAGGTGCTTCACAGGGTTGTTGTGAGAGAAACAAATCATTACAGAAATGTGAGCTCATAGATTAAGGGGCCTCCCCAGCATCCTGCAAACCTCAGCTTTGTTGGTTTCTTACTTTACCTCCAGAAATGGGCAATCTTATTTAACATTTTATTTTTTCTCGATTACATGTAAAAACAACTTTAACATTCTTTTTTTTTTTTAAATTTTGAGTTTTAAATTATCTTCCTCCTTTCCCTACCCCTTTCATTGATAAGGCAAGCAATTCAACATGTTATACATGCATAGTCATGCAAAACATATTTCCATATAAGTCATTTTGTGAAAGAAAACACAGACAAAAACAAAACTCCAAGAAAAATAAAGAAAGTAAAGAAAAAATATCTTTGGTCTGCATTCAGGCTTTACCAGTTCTTTCTCTGGAGATGGACAACACCTTTCATTATAAGTCCTAAAGAATTGTCTTGGATCATTATGTTGCTGAGAATAGCTAAGATATTCATAGTAGATCATCATATAATATTGATGCTACTGTGTACAACGTTCTCCTCATTCTGCCCACTTCACTTTGCATCAGTTCATATAAGTTTTTCCATGTTTTTCTGAGAGCATCCTGCCCATCATTTCTTAAAGCATAATAGTATTCCACCACATTCATATACAACAACCTTTTCAGCCATTCCCCAATTGACAGACATCTCCTCAATTTACAATTCTTTGCCACCACTAAAAGAGCTGCTATAAATATTTTTGTACACATAGATCCTTTTTTAATGTCTTTTGGGATATAGACCCAGTGGTGGTATCACTTGGTCAAATGGTATACATGGTTTTATAGCCCTTTGAATATAGTTCCAAACTCCTCTCCAGAATCAGTATACAACTTCACCAATAAGATCTTAGTGTTTTAATTTTTCCACATACCCTCCAACATTTATCGTTTTTCTCTTCTGTCATAGTGGCCAATCTGACAATTGTGAGGTAGTGGCTCAGGTGTTTCAATTTGCATTTTTCTCATCAATAGTGATGTAGAGCATTTTTTCAATAAACTATAGATAGCTTTAATTACTTAGTCTGAAAACTGCGTGTTCATATCCTTTGACCATTTGTCAGTTGAGGAATGGCTCTTATTTCTATAAATTTGATCCAGTTTTCTATATATTTGAGAAATGAAGTCTTTACCAGAGAAATTCACTGTAACTTTTTTTTTGCAGTAATGATGACCAACTATATATTTTCCTCTAACTGGTTTTCCCCCTGTTTACCCTACTCTCTCTCCTTTTCCCCTATCCATTCTCAAAAGTGTTTTGCTTCTGACTTTTACTTCCCCCAAACTGCCCTCCCTTCTATCAGCTCTCCCCTTCCCTTCTCTTATTCCCTTTCCTTCCTACTTTTCTGTATGGTAAGATAGATTTCTACAGCCAATTGAATGTGTATATTATTTCCTCTTTGAGCCAATTCTGATGAGAATAAGATTCATGTGCTTCCCTCCCCACTTTCCCCATTTCCCCTTTCACTGTAAAATCTTTTTAAGGCCTTTTTATGTCAGATTATTTATCCCATTCTACCTCTCCATTTCCCCTTCTCCAAGTGCATTCTTCTTTCTTATCCTTTAATGTTTTTTTTTAGATAATCATACCATCACATTCAACTCACACCTCTGCTTTCCATCCGTGTATATTCCTTCTAATATATGATGAGAAAGTTTTTAGGAATTATAAATATAATTTTCCCATGTAGGAATATAAACAGCTTAACCTATTCCTGTTTACCTTTTCATGTTTCTTTTGCATCTCATAATTGAAAGTAAAATTTTCTATTCAGCTCTGGTCTTTTCATCATTATTTAAAGGTATTTGGAGGGGTTTGGGGGGGGGAGCTCAGGTGAGTCCCTGCCTTTACTCCACCATCTTGACTCCCCAGCAATGGGCAATCTTACAAGTCAGTGGCACTCATAGGCTCTGAGCTGGAAGGAGCCTCAGAAGCCATCCGGTCCAACTCCCTGAGGCCCATGGAGGCTGAGTGACTTGTCCAAGGTCACAAAGGCAGTAAGCATTATCTGCCAAATTTGAGCCTGAATCTTCTGACTCTGGAACCAGAGCTCTTTCCATTTCACTGTGCTGCAGAGCTGGAAGGGTCATTAAGAATCATCAAGTACAACCTCTCATTTTCCAAATGAGGAAACTGAAGTTCAGAGAAGATTATTATTATTATCATTGTTAATACACTTAAGGTTTGCAATGTATCTTACAAGTATTATCTCATTTGATCCCCACAACAATCCTGGCAAGTAGATGCTACTACTATCCTCATTTTACAGATGAGGAAACTGAGGCAAGAAAACATTAAATGACTTGCCCAGAGTCATGAAGCTAATATCTGAGGTTAGATTTGAACTCAGATCTTCAGGTTTAGCTCTCTCACTACTAGAGACACAAAGCTGCCAAGTTATTTGCGGTGTAAGTGTCAGAGATAAGAATTGATTTCAAATCCTCAGGCTATATATCCAGTGGGCTTTTTACCATGCTTTCTCCCTCTAGCAAGTCCTGGAACCTAATTTAAATCTTTCCAAATCCCAGTGAAAGCCCATTAAAACCATGGTTTGCCTACTCCCTGAAAATAGTTACTTTCAATCCCCTGCTGAAGGACGTAGAACTAAATGTCTCTTGTCCACACACCATGTACTTAATGCCCATCAGGGAATCCCCAAATGCTTGACAAGCCAGCATTACCCAATTTCATCCAACAAGAAAATTGAGGGAACAAGATATTTAGTGTCTTGCCTGTTTATACCTGCTATGCACAATGACAGTGATGGACTCGAAGACTCCAAGTGCCCATCAGCATCAAGAACTATTTCTTATTTTGTTGACTTTCTGCCCCCTCACAGTAATGTTGGTAAAAGTAGATCACTTGGAATGAAACAGAACAAGACTTAGACAGTATTTATTAGACCTGTTCAATGATTTTATTGTTGAAAATGAGAGATGACTATTATTTTGCAGGACAGGAAAAAACAGTGACTCTATAAAGTGTTCATTGAACACCTCCTTTGTGTAGGAACTTGGTATACAGTGCTATAGAGTATACACATACACACACACACACACACACAAACATCTATATCTAGATATCTATATCTATATCTATCTATCTATATGACATAGTCCTTGACCTCAGAGAGCTTATAGTTTATTTGGAGAGGAAAGGCTTGATTGAAGGGCGTTCCAAAAAGGCTGTGTCTTGGATCCTCTTCTATTTTTGTCTACCCTACCCTTTTTGTCAGTGATCTTATCATGGGTTTTATTATTGCAATACAGATGATTCCCAGATATACCAACATCAATAAGATATCAATATGAATTGTGCCTTATTCATAGACATAGATGTAGATATAGACATTGATGTGGATGTTGATACAGATGAGGCAGCTAAGTGGCTCAGTGGATAGAGTGCTGAGCCTGGAGTTAGAAATACCTAAGTTCAAATACATCCTCAGGCACTCACCACCTGTGTTACCCTGGGCAAGTCACTTAATTTCTGTTTTCCTTAAGCCATTAAAGAAGGAAATGGCAAACTACGCTAGTATCCTTGCCAGGAAAATCCCATATGTGGTCATGAGTCAGACACGACTGAACAACTGAACAACAGAGATGTAGCTATCCAGCCCTAGTATCTCCCCTGAGTTACAGTGACACATGACCAACTGCTTTTTGGACATCTCCAACTGATGTCCTGAGGGCATCTCAAACTCAATGTGTCCCAAATGGAATTCATTATTATTCCTCCAAACTTTCCCTCTTTTAAATTTCCCTATTACCATGGAGAACGCCATTATCCTCCCAGGCACCCAGGTATGCAACCTCAATATCATACTTGACTCATGATTCACATTCACCTTACGTATCTAATCTGTTGTCCATCTTGTCATTTCTACTTTCACATCTCTTGTATATAAACCAAGTGAAACCTCCACTCTAATTCATTACCTCATTACTTCTAACCTGCACAATTGCAATAGTATTCTAACTGATCTCCTTTCCTTAGGCCTCTTCCTCTCCTTTCCTTATGCCTCTTCTTATTCTAATCCATCCTTCACTCAGCTACCACTATGACTTTTTTAAAAAGCATAGGTGTAACCATATCTCCCCCACCCTTGTTCAATGAGCTCTGGAGGCTCCCAATTACCTCCAGGACCAAGCGTAAAGTTCTCTGTGTAATATTTAGAGCTTCATGACCTGGCCTCTTCCTAGTTTTCCATTCTTTTTGCATTTTACTCCCTTCCATGCACTTTGTGACCCAATATTGTTGGCCTACTTAAAGTGCCTCAAACATGACACTCTATCTCCTATCTCCCTACCTTTTCGCTGGCTGTCTTCCACATGTGAATGCTCTGCCCCTTAACTCCCTAGCTCTTAGTTTTCTTGTCTCCCTTCAAGATTCTCCTCAAATCCTACCTTCTGCAGGAAGAGTTTTCTTGCCCCCCCCAGCTTCTAGTAGTTTCTCATCGCATCTCCCTTTCCATTTACTCTGCAGATAGCTTGCAAGTGCCTAGTTATTTATGCATTATCTCCTTTATCAGAATGTAAGCTCTTTTAGGACAGGGACTATTTTTTTAGCATTTCTTTTTAGCTCTAATACTTAGCAACGTACCTGGTTTAATAAATACCTGTTGATTGACAAGGAGGGAGCATGTTATTAAGTACTAAATTGTGTGGTGGAAATTGCACCATAGGATTTCAGAAGAGATCATGGAGAGATCAATATGGCTGGAATAATAACAGCACTCCCGTCTACAGTGCCTTACTTTCTGTAAAGCATTTTCTTAGCAACAACCCTGTGAATGCAGCTGTGTAGGTTTTATTATTTATCCCTCACTGAGACTCTTCAGAAGTTCAGGCTCACAACAATCATGAAGCTGTTACAGAGCAGAGAGAGAGAGGTAACAAGACCCCTAGATGGGCCTAGGGCTGGGGTTCTACTTTCCTTGTTGCTCTTCCTTGAAGTGGAAGCTTCCTGGTTGCTCTGCTAGACATGGGCAGCAAAGGGAGGCTGCTGTGGGACTGAAAATAGAAGCTCTGGATGCTGTAGCACAGGTTAATTACAGAGAGGCCCAGAGAGGTGAAAACACTTGTCCAAAGTAGCACCTGCAGCAGCCCTCTCATTTATCGGTTCTTAGAAAAGCTGCCTCAGGTTTGTTCGAGGTCTTCTATCAGCTAAGAATCATGGCCATGACCTCCCCTCCCCCCCATCCTTGTGCTTAATTTTAAGACAGTTAATCAAAAAGCATAGCAGATAAAATGACAAGTAAAGATCTATCACCAGCCCTAGGAACACTTGGGGTACACTCTCCCACAGGTCACCACACTACCAATGGAGAAGAACACACAAAGAATGTGTTCCTTCCACCATGGAATATGCAAAGTGAGAACACCTGTAAGGAACATGAGTGTGGTCAATTCAGTCAACTGGCAACCAGTACTTCCATGTGCTAGGAATGGTGACAGGCATTGAGAATACAAAGACAAAATTCAATTATCCCTGTAACTAAAGAATTCATGTGGGGGGATGTGTACAGACACAAGTAGGTGCAAAATAGATCAAAAGTAAAAAAAAAATAATAATTTTTAGGGGGAGGGGAAGCACTTGTGTGACCAGAACAAATCACATTTCTGCCCTTACAGGGCTGCTGCTATCTTCTGGCGATGCCACTGTGCGTCTCTGCTGGGTATTGCATCTATGTTCTCTGCCAGACATTTTGTTACTTATTCTAGGGAGCCCTGATCGTGTCATAGGACCCAAGTTTCTTTCTGGCACCATCTTTGGGCTTCAGCTCTTTAGAACAATCCACTAGCTCAGCTCCTACCTATCAGGATTCAGTGACTAGAAAGACTTCCTTTTCCCCAGCCAAGGGCAGGCTGACAGGTCTGAATTCATTGCTGAAACTACAAGCTACCACACCAAGCTAAAAGCAGCCAAGATAACCCAAGCAGAGTTCACTGGTGCTAAGATTAAGTCTATTCTTTTAATTGCCTCAGTCTAGGATTGATTTGAAGTCTGTAGTTCCAAAAACTATCTGACCTTGGGTTAGAAACTACTTAGAATTTCCACTTAGCTTTTGTGGGCTACTGTGCTTCTAAAGCTCAAACAAAAAAAAAAAAGGAAAGCAAAACAAAACAAAACAATGATACAGGAGCTAGGTAGTCCCTGGTGCTATAAAGCCCACTTCATTCCCAAGATCCTCTCTTATTAGCAGGCAAAAAGAAATAGTAAGAATGAGGGCTAATAAATGTATGTATTTTTTTCTTCCCTGTTACAAAATAAGCCTCATTTGTTACAGAAGGTGAGGGGATGAGGAAGGATATATGCAGAAGTTGGGTTAAAAAAAAAAGGCACAAATATAACTATTTTTTTAAAAGAGCCAAGGATGAGTGATGGTCTCAGTCATTTTCCTTCACCCTCCTAGCCCACAGTGCTACTTTTTAAAATGTATATATGCCAGCAATAAAGCCCTTGACTTTTACCTTACATCCTAACAATTAAAAAAGCTCTCTGTTTTCATACACTAACAGGCCTTGGAGCTAAGGCCAAGGACAGAAGACTAAGGTTCAAGCTCATGAGGCTTCAAAGATGCTACAAGTAATGATGTCATCTCATATTTCTGTATCACTTTGTGTTTTACAAAGCACTTTCCTCACAACAGCCATTTAAGGTAAGTGGGGCAAGTATTGTTATCCTTATTTTGAAGATAGAGAAATTTAGATCCAAAGAAAAGCAAAGGGATTCACAGTCACCCAGCTAGTAAGTGTCATGTTAACAGGGGACCAGGCTGAGACTCAAGCCTACGTCTTCTGACTATGTTTGGTACTTTTTCCTCTGTAGCCTTTAGCTCTAGTTCTCAGGGAAGGTGTCACAGAGAAGGGGAGGGGGGCATGTGCTGTACTTTGATGGTTGGTAAGGATTTGGATTAGGGTGGCATTTAAGAGGAGAGGCAAAGAACACCAAAGGAAGGAAGAAAACAGAGAACGGTGGGAGTAAAGACACAGAGATGGAAAAAATAGAGTGTAATGTTGGCACCTAGTTAGTATCCAATACAGGGGAAGAAGAATCGTAGCAAGTGGGCTTGAATAGGTATGGCAGGCTAGATAATGGAAACTGCTGAATAAGAAGGTGGAAGAGTAGTCTGTGGAAAGTTGCTGGAGGTAAGAAATGAAACTTCAAATTTTCCAACATCACATTCCTATAAAAGTACTCCATTGTATCAATTGAATAGAATTCAAGTGACTAGTTATCTAATTATTTTTAAACATGATTTCTGGGAAAGAAATGGGGCATTTAAAAACACCAACAATAACAAAAATAAATGAATAGAAAACAACTGTTAGATAAAATCTTTGAGCAGTGAAGTGGTATTCAAAAAGAAAGAAATCCATCAATAGTATTCCTGAAATGTCAAGGCTTAGAATAGGACACTATGTTCTGCTTGGTGTTTTAGAATTGGTCACAGCATGTTTTCAATATTCATACCATATGGAATCTCATCCTACACACCCTACCACAACACTCACTACTAGACCACAGGTAAGGGATGGAGAATCACTCTCCTATCCCATCCAATCCTGATGATAAGAGTTGTTATAACACTTAGAATACTGAATGTCAAGGCTTAGAGACACCTTATAATATAGAACATAAAGCCAGAATTAATACAGAATTATAGCATCTTATCTTATCTTATCTTATCTTATCTTATCTTATCTTATCTTATCTTATCTTATCTTATCTTATATTGTTTTATATCATATATTATATTTTTATATTATAATATATTCTGTTATGCTATGCTATGCTGTTATGTTATGTATTATGTTATGTTATGTTAGATTAGATTAGATTATGTTATGTTATGTTGTATCATATCATACCATATGACATTATTTTACATTATAATATGTTATGCTATGCTATGCTGTGCTGTGTGCTATGGTATGTTATGTTATGTTATGTTATGTTATGTTATGTTATGTGTTATGTTATGTTATGTTGTTAATGTTATGTTATGTTATAGAATTAGAACTGGAAGGAACTTTAGATATGTTTTGTGGAAGAGACTCTTGCAAACAGGGAGGAAGACAGGAATGATGAATCTAACTTTAGAACAGGAGATAGCTCATCCAGCAGTTTGAGAGAAAATTCAAAATATAGTTGAAGGAACTGAACTCCCCATACGCAGATTCAGACAGACATAGATGTAGAAAGGCAGTCACTTACTTGATGACAGAAGCAACTTTCAGAAGTGGGATAACTGGCAGCAGAAAAGAGAGCTGACTATGAACTCAACAGACAACTAGCTGGCAATTCAGAGTGGAACCACAGGTACGAGAAGACCCTGGAAGCTGAGCTGAGCAAACTGCACATCAGAGATGTTGTGCCCAAGGGGAAACTTTCTGAGGACCTCACAGCAGAGAGAGGCTTTCAGAGGCCCTGAAAATCCCAAATGGTGAGTCATCTTAGCAACGTGCGTTCCTTACATATGTTCCTCATTACCATTATGCTTACAGTTTGTACCTATCTTCCCACAGATGCTGGGTATCTTTATGAAAGAGTGCACTCCAAGTTGAAGGGAGAAATTGTTTGTAGCTATCGCTCTTACTATGCCTTTCTAGTAAATGCTTTTGCTTTGAGCTAAATGTGCCTATTTTGTTCATTGGAAGCAGTCAGTGGGAGGAGGGTGGGGGCAGGCAATAAGTACCAGTGTCAGAAATGTGACCCATAGGGTTACCTCTATAACCTGAGCTGGTGGTTACCCTTTGGAGATCCAATATGACAGCAGTAGTTCAAAGTGAGAGACAGAAGGGATACCATATTTATTATACATTTTATCTATTTGGGAGATAGGTGAATATGTTTCCCCTAACCGGAGGTTTATATATAGCCCGTGTTAGTGCCCAAATTCCATTTAGTGTTCTATTCACTTCAGAGTGTCATACTGTCTGCTAAAGAATGGCCAATTTGGTTTTGAAGTCCATCCCATCCACAAATTATCTAAGCATTGATCCTCTTCGCCAACAGGTTTCAAGATATTCTTTTCAAATAGCCACGTTTTCCCCATTTCACAGGTCATCTAGGAATGAATGGGGAATAAGGCAGGGAGGGCCTGAGAGGTCCCCAGAAAAAAAAAAAAGCTATAAAGGACAACAGATAGCATTTAGTCCAGAGGCGCCAAACATGTAATCCCCTGGCTGCATGAAGCTTACAACATTCCCCCAAGTGTGGTGCAAACCAGGTTTAGATGGAATTGGGAAATATTTAACAAAACTAATAAAAATACAATGAACCAGATAATATTAACACGTGGTTTTCTCAGGAAATATGTGTCATGAAGAGATACATAGGTATAGTTTAATGGACACGATTTCTATGCCACTGATCTAGTCCACTACACTCATTTTAAGCCAAAGAGGAGAAATTCCTTTTCTAATGTCATTTTTATTGTTGTTGTTCAGTCATTTTTCAGCTGTTTCCAACTCTTTGTGACCCCATTTAGGGTTTCATTAGTAAGGATACTGGAGTCATTTGCCATTTTCTTCTCCAGCTAATTTTACAGATGAGGAAATTGAGGCAAAGAAGGTTAAGTGACTTGCCTGGAGTCACACAGCTAGTAAGTGTCTGAGGTCATATTTGAACTCAGGTCTTTCTGACTCCAGGCCCAGCACTCTATCCACTGTGCCATCTAGCTGCCCAATGTCATTTAGGTGGTAAATAGCAGTAACAGGATTTAAACCTAGGTTCTGGGACTCCAAATCAGCACTCTGTCTACTATACCATGTAGCAAGTTCCCTGTAACTAAATGATAACATGAAGACTGTGGGAAACAAATTGTTCGCCAGTGTCCCCTAAGGGCAGGGGAGAAGGTAGGGCCTAAAAATGCTACTATGTGAGGTATGGCACCGTTGATACAGGGCTGGACTTTGAGGCAAGAAGACCTGAGTTTGAATCCTGCATGAAACAATTACCAAATGTGTGACCATGGGTAAGTCATTTAATCTCTCAGTTTCCCTTTTTTTCATCTATAAAATATAAATGATGATAACAATGATAATAACAATAACACCTACCTCCCGGGGTTATTGTGAGGAGCCAATGAGATAGCACATGTAATATGCTGTGCAAAAATTAAAAGGCTATAGAAATATGAGCTATTATCTGTTCATATTATTTCGTGAGTCACCAGTAAGAAATTTCCAACTCTCTGGATTGTAGGATACTCAAAAACATTTTAAAAGGAGGCTGGGAAATCTCTGCCTCTGGAAGTGTTTAAGGAATGTTCCAGGAGTAATCCTTTTGCAGCGGTTTTGACCAGCTGCAGTACAGACTCCAAGGAGGTCTCCTGATTGTCTCCTTGCTTTTGGTTTTCTTCTTCTCCAACCTCTAACCTGTGCCGGCCTCAATATCCACAGACAACGGGACCCTAGTGTAACATCTAGGCTGCAAGAGTTGATTTTATTGGGACAGCAGATTGGGCTGCCAGAGTATGGTCACCACTTTGTCCCTCAGGGTACTAGGGATAACCTTGAGGGGTCACAGGTTTCTATAATGCTACATCAATCAGGAGCCCAAACCCATGGGTTTTAATCACCAGGTGATAGCTCTCTTTCATCATCTAACCAACTTATATCTCCCTAATATCAATTAGCCAATTAGCTTTTATAAATGGATATTTATGAGAAAGTATGGCAAGGACAAGAGTTCAAGAATATTCCTTCTTCTCCCCTTCCCCCCGACCCCACACACCTGGAGCCATAGCATGGTAGCTTCTATAGATTGACTTGGTTTCTGGAGAGAGTGGACTCAAACTTAAAGTGTGACTGCCAAACATTCGCCCCACCAAGTCGACTGCTGAGAGTGGCAAAGGCCATGGCCAAGTAGCTCCTGCTTGTAGGACATGCTGCCTTTGCTATTGGACTGATTTACTGCTAGACTGAGTCAAGTAAATCGCTCCTCAGGGTCGCCTCCTCACTGAGCTCTGTTGCTGTGGTCACCATCAGACTATGAGGGATTCCAGTCTTTGGACCTCTGATAGTTCTTCCAACCCTTGCAAAGCTCACATGGTTGTAACCTGGTCCATTCTATGTCTGATATTCATTCATGTGAGAGCAGGGAAGAACTAAACCCAACAGAGACAGGAGAAAGGAATTCCATGTATTCATGGGTCAATAGGGACTGGATGTTGTAGCTACCAAAGTTTTGTTTTCTCTTCACTTGAAAACCACTGGAGAGAATTCTTCCATTTGTTTGAGCCTTTTGGATGCATACTTATTTCTGGCTCCACAGCCAGACTTTTCATAACATGAACAACTCAACATGAATCAGTCACAGAATAACTGCTCATCCTCTTAATCAGAATGGATAAGGACCTATCACACACTTCTGAGGTACCTTGTGGTATGGTGGATAGAGTTCTGAGTCCGGAGTCAGGAAGACTTGAGTTCAGATCTGCCCTTAGACATTTCCTAGCTGTGTGACCCTGGGAAAGTCATTTAAACTGTGTTTGCCTCAGTTTTCTCAACTGTAAAATGTGGATAATAATAGCACCTACCTCAAAGGGTTGTTGTGAGGAGTCAATGATAAAATATATTTTTTAAAACTCTTGGTATAGTGCCAGGCACATAGGCACTATATAAATGTTTATTCTCTTCCCTCCTCCTTCTAGAAACAGTCTCATTAAGCCTCCATGTGGACGTGGAACAGGCATAACACATTTTATAGGCCCCAAAGATTGGGTTTTCATTGGCCACTTGCCCCCTTAAACAATAGCCATGGCTACAAAGCACTTTCTTCACAACAACCCTGTGAGGTAGGCATTACTATCTCCATTTTGAAGCTGAGGAAAATGGAACCCAGAGGCAGAAAGGGATTCACCCACGGTCACATGGCTAAGCAAATGTCAGAGTCGGAATTCCAATCTGAGTCACCTACTCTTTGCCAAGAGCCAGCGTTCTTTCCATTATGTCAGGCTGATGTGGCGTGTTGTCAAGGGTCCTCATTTTTTACCATGCTGTAAAGACTAATGAGCCATGTCATCAGCACTAAATTTCTTTAGAAAAGAACAGGGCTGTTGATGACTAAAGCTGTACTATCTGTGAGTGAAGAGAACAGATTTCCTACTGAAATTCAACAAATGTTATCAAGCACCTGCTGTAGACAGAGCCCCATGCTCAGCTCTGGAGGAAAAAGAAAAGTTTAGATACCATATCTACTTTCAAATCTATATAAACAAATGCAAACTGACAGTCCAAGGGAGGCAACAACCTTCTATAGTATATCGATACATTAATGGCTTATGTACAATTAGAAAAGGAAAAACAGTGATCACAAAGAGTCAAGCAGTTTCATCATGAACATACCAGACAAATCGCATTTCGTTTTTGAATAGGTTTGTTCCTTTGGTGGATGGGAGGAATTCTCTGGACCTAGTTCATGTCTGCTTTAGCATTTGACAAAGTTTCTCCTGCTATTCCTGTGGGCAAGATGAAAAGACAGGGTGGACTTGGGACTGGTGGAATCAATACGCCAATACCAAATTGGATGAAGGTTCTTGGGCAATGGTATGTAACTAGTTTGTATTACCTCCTGAGAGATAATTGTTAAATTTGCAATGTGACCATTTACAACTTGGAAATCTATAAATGCTTCAAATTTGGACTTGGTTTATTTCCTTGTTGATTGGTCTTAAGAAAGTGATGGGGGGGCAGCTAGGTGGCGCAGTGAATTTAAATCCGGCCTCAGACACACAATACTCACTAGCTGTGTGACCCTGGGTAAGTCACTTAACCCCAATAGCCTCACCAAAAAAAAAAGTGATGGGGAAAATGTTAATAAGGAAGATTAAACTTAAAAACGTGTTATATTTACATTTTTAATGGAGATCCAGTTGTTAAATATTTACCTCTGCATATCTCCCTCAGGCAAAGGCTGTGTATTATTTGTTAGGGGTAATTTGGAGAGGATTTCTATTCCAATGTGGGTTGGACTCGAATACCACACCTGGAATCAGGAAGACTCATCTTTCTGAGCTCAAATCTGGCCTCAGATGCTTACTTAACCCTGTTTGCCTTAGTTTCCTTATTTGTAAAATGAGCTGGAGAAGGAAATAGCAAACCACTCCAGGGTCTTTGCCAAGAAAACCCCAATGGCATCATGAAAAGTTGGACATGACTAAAATGGCTGAACAACAATAACAGATTGTGTTTGTAGCTCCTGAATGCTTTTATGAAGCATTTGGTATAGCTATCAACCTTGACTTGCTCTTGTCTTCCCTACTAGACCATTTGTTATTCATGGTGGTCATTGTGCCTTATTTATTCCTGTACCTCTCTCTGCACTTAGCACAGAGTTCGGCAAGCATATTTGCCTAATAAAATCTGTTGAATTGGGTTGTGATGAATTCATTTCAATTCAACAAGACTTTTTAATGTACCTAATACAGTCAAAGCAGTATACTAGGTGCTGAGAATACAAAGATACAATGGAAACTAGTCCCTGCCCTTAAGGAACACATTATTATGTTGAGATGCAGTATTTAAAGAGATAAACACAATATAAATGTAAGATTCCAAGATGTTATGAGTGAAGAGGGGCCTTCTCTCCACCAAGGGACCCTAATTCTGGTCTAATAGACCAGACTGAGTTCTGGGAGTGTCTGATTTCAAAGAAAAGGGTACCAAGTCTTTCCTTCATTGTAGTTTATTATGCCCCCATCCTAGAGCAGGTCTTCAGGGATAACCTATAACAGAGGTTCAGGTCCCAAACTTATTTGGCCTACTGCCCTCTTTTTAAAAAAGAATATTCAGTGACCCCCTGGAATTCTATTTTTTTTAACCCTTTAATGTTTTTTTTTAATATGAATCATTTCCAAAAAAAATTAATGACATCTTAAATTTAATAACTGATTGTAAATTTGTGATTTTTTTTCAAAATTTCAAAAAATGCAAAATTTTGATGATGCAATATTGTGTCATGTAACTATATAGTATCATATTGTAAACAAGTCATCATATGCACATATTCCTGTCAATGCATGCTGGACTTCCCAACAATTCGTGACATTCTGGCCTGTCAACTCTTACTTGTTAAACTTGTCTGTGGACCTGACCACTGATTGGTTATAACTTGCATTTTGTGTGTTTATTTGGAAAATAACGTAATCACTACGATTCTGTTATGCAACAGATGAAACATGTATGAATGGTTTTTTGAAAATTTCTTATCTTCTCTTTTTTCCTTGTGCTTCCACTGCCTCCTTATTTTTATTCAACACCCCCCCATTGCACCTGAAGCTACTACCCCCCTCCTGGATCATTCCAGCACCCCCCCAGGGGGTGGTATTGCCCATGAATAAAATAAAACTGAGGAATAATTCAGTATAGGGTGATCCAAAAGAAATGTATAAGGTACCTTCCAGAAAAGTACTCAAGAGTACAAAGCAGGTCATGTATAAGACAGCTATTTATTTCCTCCATGGCAGAATATATGTTTAAAACCAAAAAGAAGTATAAGCACACATTGATGAAAAACTTGAAACAAGAAATTATAACCCATCACTCCTGATTTACTTTCCAAAGTAGCTGACACTTGACACATGAGATATTATGTGGTACTTCTGAAAAGGTAGCTTACTTTCTCATACTCTCTGAGCAACTCATTTAAGATCCATATCTTCTATAAAGCCAGGAATGCGTGGCTCATCTTTTTCTTCAGAGAAATTCTTGAGATCACCTTCTGATGAGAAACCAACATCTGGTCATAGAAACTCCTAAACTCTTGCAATAATGAAGTAGCCATGAAGGCCAAAATATCCACTTCAGGATCACTGTTCAGTTGACCCATGCTCAAAGAAAGAAACACAAAGCAGGACCACTCTCCACTCTGCTCCTATACTCTGTAAATCTGTCTGTCTCCCTCCTTCTCTGTCTCTCTCTCTCCTTCCCTTCCCCTCTTCTATCTCTCAACAGTTGAAGTAAAGTGAACTGACAGAAAAACCCTCCCACAACCCATCCCTCTGTCAGAAATAGAATTCTGTACTACAGTGACCACTGAGGACTGGATAGGCTGACTGACAATGCAGTTCCATGGAATGAGTATTAGATATGGAGTTAGAAGTCCATAGAGTTCAAGTCCTGGCACTGCCACTTATCAAAAGAAGTATGGTACAGTGGGAAGGGTATTGAATTTCTGTGTTCCGAGATTGCTTCTGCTACTTAATACATCTTTGACCTTCAGCAAGTTTAATTCACTACCTGAGCCTCCATTTCCCCATATGAAAAACAAAGAGTTTGGACTAGACTATTTCCAAATTTACTTCCAGCCTTGACAGAATAAGGATTTCCTTCAGAATGGGTCGTGGTAGTAGAGAAAAACTGAGGTGGGGGTGTGGAATGAGAGGGTGGGATGTAGGGGAAGAAGAAGGAAATGAGACCTTGCATCCTAAGCTGCCAGCATCATCCAAGACTTTCAGATCTAAGGCTTCTGGCAAATTCTGCATTGCTTCCATCTTACAGCATTTCCCTGACTCCCTTAAGGAACCAAGAGGAAAAGCTGTAAGTGCTCTGGTCTAAGTGCCTGAGCTGTAATATAAGGCCAACAGTCATTTGGCTGCATTGGCCGTCAATGGCTTTGCTATCAATTGAATGCTCCATTGAGCTGAGCAAAGAAGACTGGAGATATGTCCTTTAATCAGAGATCAAGTCTGGGAATGCTTGTCAAGGCAGTGAAGTGGAAGTCCCCTAATCCTTTCAATTAACATGTCACCGCATATATTGTTTTTATTTAGAATAATGCGGGGGCCAAGCCAGTGGATGGGGAGTTATTCAGATCAGCCATTTGGAAAGATTCTTCCACCAGAGAATTTTCTTTAGCAGAAAGAAATTGAAATTAAATTAAAATGACAATTAAGGACTGCATGTACCAACCATAGAATCAGAGAGCTGGAAAGAATGTTAGATAAAGCTGGAAGGGACCTTAGACTGAAAAATGTCACCACTTGAAGGGGCCTCGGTGATTATTTAGTCCAACCCTTTTTTTTTTACTTGTGAAGAAATAGAGGTCCACAAATGTGAAGGGGCTTGATCAATGTCACACAACTACCAAATTGTACAGTCTAAATATAAGCCAAATCCTCTAAGTCTTTTGAATCGAAATGGAGGGATTAGATTTGAGCCTAATTGAAATACTCTTAGACACCTAGAATATCAATGCTAAAAAAGACATAATAAAAATAGATGGCCAAAAGAAGAAAGAATTTTAGAATGTGGAGTTTCCTCAAGGGACTTTAGAACATAGGATATTGGAGTGAGAAGGAACCTTAAGAGTTACCTAATCCAATGCTGTCATTTTACAGATGAGGAAACAGAGGCCTAGAAGGGTTAACTAATTTGCCCAATGTCACATAGTAGCTAATGGCAGAGATGGGATTAATATTTTTCCATTTTCTTTTCTGGAAGATTTGTTGTTTGTAAAGTCGTACTCTAAAATGCAAAGGAGAAGAAACATGAAACCCAAAGGATGGAAAACCCTTCAATTAGATCTGGAATTTAGAGCTAGAAGGGACCTCAAGGTCATATAATCTAACCTCCTAATTTTATAGAGGAGAACTGAAACCCAGTGTCACTCAGATCACATATGGCAGAGCCAGTATTTGAATCAAAGTCATGGGATCATAACACCATAGGACCTTAAACCAATAGGGCAGCTGGGTGGTGCAGTGGCTAGAGCACTGAGCTGGGAATCAGGAAGATTTATCTTCATGAGTTCAAATCCAGCTTCAGACACTTAACTAGCTGTGTAAGTCTATGCAAGTCACAGTACCATAGACCTTGAACTGGGGCCACTGGTCCAACTTCTTCACTACAGATGAGAACACTGAGTCCTAGGGAGATAACGTGACTTGCCCAAGCTCACACAGGTAGTCTGGGATTTGAACCCAGGTTCTCTGATTCTAAAATCCAGTATGGTATAAATAACCATGTACAATGAGCCTGATAACCCAATGATCAGGCTCAGAGTGATTGATGGTACTGAAGACAATCTCTCCTGGGCTTAATTTCCATAGATGCTAATTCAGAATCATTTGCCTTTTGCGGTTAAGATTGTTTCCCCCATTTACTCCTTACCATCCCCTTGGGGGAGAGTGGAGGGACATCAGCCTGACAAATCTCAAAGATATTTTGAAGGGGAAAAAACAATCCAGACACTTAAATCACTGAGGTTATGGGAGAGTGCTGGGGAGATAGTTCATTTTAACAATATTTACTTTACCACCTCGAGGCTAAAGGTAAAACTAATCCTATCTGCCACAGCATATCTTAGCAAAGTCCATAATCAGATCCTATGCCCGAAGGCAGAAGAACAAGGAAGCTGGCTCCAGCCTGGACTTCCAAGCCACAACATTCTAACATATTTGTTAAGCACAAATACATGGAAAAGTTTCCAGAGCTTGAACTCTCTCTCCTAAACCTAGATAATATCATCATGCGGAGAAGAAAACAAGGGTTTATTAAGCACCTACTATGTGTTAGACTCTATGCTAAGTGATTTTCAAATATTATCTCATTCGATTCTAGAAACAATCCTGGAGGATGGCACTATTATGATGCTTATTTTACCGATGAGGAAATTGAGACAGAGGTTAAGTGACTCGCCCAGGGTCGTACAGCCAGGAAGCTTCAGAGGCTGAATTTGAACCAAACTCTCCCTGACTCCAGGCCTAATGCTATATTCACTTTTACCCTGAGCTGCAGCTTGTATAGCTAGAACTGCATCAGGTAAGTGAACCGGAGAATGGGACTATTTTGACCGTAACTATTCTGCTATGTCACTAGCTTCAGTAGTTAGAATTGTAGGATTGGGTGGGTAGGTGGGTAGGGAGTGCCTTAAATATCACCTAGCTTGATACCTTCATTTTACATTTTTGTTGTCTGACTCTCTTTCTTGCAAAGATACTGAAGGGGTTTGCTATTTCCTTCTCCAGCTCATTTTACAGATGAAGAAACTGAGGCAAACAGGTTAAGTGACTTGGCCAGGATCACACAGCTAGTAAATGTCTGAGGCCAGTTTTGAACTCATGAAGATGAATCTTCCTGAAGGAAACTGAGGTCCAGGGAGAAGTGACTTGTCCAGGATCACACAACTAGTAAGTGTCAAGCATCTAAGTCTGGATTTGAAATCCGGTCCTCAACTCCAAGGCCAGAGCTCTATCCACTGCACCACCTAGCTGCCCCTAAAATCCCATCTTCTATGGGAAGCCTTGCCCAACCATGTTCCCTTCTAGCTTTCTCCCAGTTAATTGTTTTGTAGTTATCCTGTGTACAGCTTGTTTGGACATATTTGTTTCTTTGTTGTCCCCCATTAGATTGTAAGCTCCTTGAGGGCAGGGACTGTCTTTTGCCTCTTTTTTGTATCCCTGGCACTTAGCATGATGATTGGCACATAGTAGGTGCTTAACTATTGATTCAAAGTCTTTG
The DNA here is from genome assembly GCF_003287225.1 of Phascolarctos cinereus. Taxonomy (NCBI): domain Eukaryota; kingdom Metazoa; phylum Chordata; class Mammalia; order Diprotodontia; family Phascolarctidae; genus Phascolarctos; species Phascolarctos cinereus. The sequence continues at coordinate 195,074,298 of NW_027556402.1, read as the reverse complement.
ATTTCATCGGTAGACTTTTCCTTCCCATGGACACAAAGCATAGCTCCTCAGTGCCTAAGGAGACAGCTTCATTAGTTGTTAAGCTCCCCCAAAACACCATCATCTTTTGGCCAACCTTCTGGCAAAGGCCCTCTTCTAGAATCATGGGATTTAGAGTTGGCTGGGGATGTTAACAGTTGTCCAAGATTCATCTGAAGGGTAGTAGTTATGTGACCTGCTCAAGATTATGCAGGTGGTTAAGTAACAAAGCTAGACCTCAGACTCTAAATCTAAGCTTCTTTCCATAATACCACTCTGTGGTCCAGTCTTGGGATGACAGACACAGTCCAGCACTGGCCTGTCTTTGTCCAGCTTGACAAGACCTGCTTAAGCTTCTCTTCTATTGGCTTTGTTTTTAAGTGGCCAGGGTCACTTCTAGGCTGTGATAGAACATTGGAAGCGGACATCAATAAAGGCATTTTATTTTCACCTGCCACTGCAGGCCAAAAAAGGGATTCAGAGAGGCTATTTCTCCACTTTAAATGATTTGTGTGATAAAGATAATGTGCACAGAACACTGGACCTGGATTTTTAGAAGATTGCAGGTTCAAATCCCACCTTTGATGTGTATGACCCTAGGCAAGTCTGGAACTCAGATAATTCCTTGGGATTTATCTACTGAGTGAAATATGAGAATGTTGGTGGAGAGAGTTCCTACACCAAGAATTCCTCGCGCTGACATGACCACAAATTGTTCACACATTCTTCTCTACTTGATTTGTAAAGGCATGGCTTCTATGTGTCTCAGGATCTCTCTGCCTTCATCCACCTCAATCAGAAATTCTAAATGACTTGTTCGGCCTAGACTGCCCTCCCAAGGTTGGTTCCTGCCTCTCTGGCCTTCAGTTTAGTAAATGGAGATTAAAATCCTCCTGGGGTGAAATCCTAGCTTTAAGGAAAGTAGAATGTCAGCCTTCCAAACCAATGTTACAGTGAATCTTCCTACAAAAGCAGCTTTGGTTAGTGTAGGTGCCCAGGGCTTGGCATCCCAGCAGAAAAACAAGGATGAAATCTTGGTTCTATCACTTACTGCTTACTTGAACTGGGGTGGGCCTTAGTTTCTTCATTTATAAAATTAAGATATTGATCCTTGGCTAGATATCTCCTTTACTTGGGAGGAAAGTGCTTTGCCAACTATAAAGTATTGTAGAAATGGGAGGGATGGGCATGATTCATTCCTGATTTTCAGTGCTTTGCCTCTATTTTTCTGTTTGATTTAGCTGGTCCTTTCAGTGTCTGGGTTGGTTCATTTCTTTATTTATTTCCTGGGTAAAATGCAGCCTCTTCATTTAGAGATATAAAAGGTTTGGCAGACTTAGGAAGAGCCATCTCACTCATGAGCACAATATGTTGATTTAAGTAGCATGAGTCAGTGATAATGGAGATTAAAATTTCCTCAAAATGCAAATGGGCTTCAAAAATGAGAATAAGATTGGGAAAGCTCTGGGTATATTCTCAGGGCTGGGAACATTTGCAAATCCATGGGAATTGCAACAGCAACTCCTTATATCTCAGGTGTACAGGGGCAAGGCTAATCTCTGGTTTATAGTCTGTCCCCTTTAACCTGTCAGTGAGCCTGGGTAGTACTAATTATGTGAGCAGGACCCATGAGAAGCATCAGATAAGAGCCTTGAGCTAAGAGGCAGAAGACCTGGGTTCCAGTTCCTGGTCTGTGAGTCAAGGCCATAACGAAAGTGAGATAACTGGAACTTTTCCCCAGGGTACCAAAATCTCAAGGGTGCTGACAGCATTTGCATTACTACAGCAGATTAAAATGACCGAGGAAAGCATTTAGTAAGAATAATTAACTAAAATATTAAACAGTTAATGGCAGCTCCGTGGCATAGAGAATGCAGTGCTAGACTTAGAGTTAGGAAAACTTGACTTTATAATCCCGCCTTAGATACCAGCTCTGTGATGCTGGGCAACTCTCTTAAATGCTTTCAGCCTCAATTTTCTCATCTGTAAAATGAGAATAACAATAATGTCTATTCCATAGTATTGTTGTATAGATCAAATGAGACAATATATGTAAAATGAATTGCAAATGTTAAAGAGCTATAAAAATCTTAGCTATTATTAGGCTTTTCCCCCTGGCTTCTGCATCAGGTGAATATCTAAAGTCCCCAAATCTCCTACATAGCAGACATGCCTTGCATCCAAGGGACTCTGATTTCTTTGCATCTTAGTTGAATTTGTTTTTAAAAGGTAGTCTGAGATGATTATTATTAATGTTGCTTTTCTTTTGAAGCTTTCCCAAGTGCATTTGGGAACTTTTGCCCAACTCTTACTGGTAATTTTGAACAAATCGCTTTACCTCTCTGGGTCTCACTTTCCTCATCTATAAAGTGAAAAGTTTCAACTAGTACTCAGGAGTGGGGAACCTCAAGGCCACATGGGTCCTCTAGGTCTTCAAGTGCAGCCCTTTGACTGAATCCAAATTTCACAGAACAAATCCCTGTGATAAAAAGATCACTAGTCTAGGTGATCTCAAAGGTGTCTCCCTCACTAACATTCTATGTTCTAAGTTCTAGGATCCTTTCCAGCTCCACTATTCTATGTTCTAAGGATCAGTTCTATGTTCAGTGGTCTCAGGTTTCTTTCATCTCTTGCTTCCATTCTATCATCCTATGTGGTTCTAAGGTTCTGAGTATATCCAAGCATAGGAATCCAAACTGAATCAGCCCTAAGACTGACAGAGAAAAAAGCCAACCAAGCCAAATGGGAGAAAAGGGAGATAAAAACCAGAACTAAGTAAAAGGCTGGCCAGGAAAATGGACAAGTCAAACAGGGACTTCAAGGATGGGACGTTTAAGAAAACAAACTGCCTTGCAGTTTCAACTGATACACAGACTCATCCTGAGGATGTGAGCTGCCTTGACCATCATCAGCCTAGGAGGGAAAGAGCCTAGAACTGGCAGAAGAAATGAACAGTCACTCAATTAATTTTCTTGTGCTCTGGAGACCAAATAATAACAATAGCTAATATTTATATAAGGTTTTAAAGTTTGCAAAAAGATAGAGAGGATCATGAGAAGTAAACTGGATAATTTTGATTACATGAAATTAAAAAGTTTTTGTACAAACAAAACTAATGCATCAAACATCAGAAGGAAAACAGGAAACTAGGGAAAATCACAGCAAGTTTCTTTGATAAAGGTCTCATTTCTCAAATATATAGAGAACTGAGCCAAATTTTATAAATTTTTATAAATATATTTTTATAAATATGAACCACTCCCCAACTGATAAATGGCCAAAGGATATAAATAGGCAGTTTTTAGAATAAGAAATTAAAGCTATGAATAGTCAGATAAAAATTATCTAAATCATTAATCATTAGAGAAATGCAAATTAAAACAACTCTGAGGTATTACCTCACACTTATTAGATTGACTAAAATGACAAAAAAGGAAATAATAAATGTTGGAGAAGATGTGGAAAAATTGGGACACTGCTACACTGTTGGTGGAATTATGAACTAGTCCAACTATTCTGAAGAACAATTTCGAACTATGCCCAAAGGGCTACAAAACTGTGCATACCCTTTGACCCAGAAATACCACTACTAGGTCTGTATCTCAAGAGGTCAAAGAAAAGGAAAGAGGACCTATATGTACAAAAACATTCACAGCAACTCTTTTTGCAGTAGCAAAGAATTGGAAACTGAAGGGATGACCATCAGTTGGGGAATGGCTGAGCAAATGGTACTATGTGAGTATGGTGGAATACTCCTGTGCTATAAGAAATGACTAGCAGCACGCTTTCAGAAGAACCCGGGAAGACTTACATAGACTGTTGCAATGTGAAGTGAGCAGAACCAGGAGAACATTGTACACAGTAACAGCAATATTATGAAAATGATTGATTGTGAAAAACACTGGCTACTCTGTTCAAGACAATGATCCAAGACAATTCCAAATGACTCATGATGAAAATTGCTATCTACCCCCAGAGAGAGAAATGGTGATCTCTGAGTACAAATGGAAGCATACTTTTTCTTAACCTTATTTTTCTTGGAGGATTTTTTATGTGTTTTCTTTTGCAACATGGCTAATATGGAAATACGTTTTGCATGACTTCACTTTGTAACTGATATTGTACTGCTTACCTTCTCAAGAGATGGGGAAGGGGTAGAAGGGAGGAACAAAATTTGGAATTCAAATTTTTTTAAATGAATGTTAAAACATTTTTACATATAATTAGGAAATATTTAATGAAACAAATAAAAACTTTTTAAAAAAAACTTCTAAGTTCATGCTATGTGGCAGGGAAAATTTTAGATTAGATATGTACCTCCCCACTTGGAGCTTATTATTTAGGAGGAGGATATAATGAAAGCACAGATAATTCTACCAGTAATTTTTATGCAAAAAAAGGACAAGGAGAGGAGAAGTGAGGTGGGGCAGTGGAGGTGGGGAAGATCACATGTGGTGTGACTTTAAGTTGATATAGGATATAGGATACCATAAGTTTTCTATACTGCTGACAAGAGTGATAGGCAGGGAGAGGAATGGGTAACCATGATGAATAGGAAACATGCTTGGGACAGAGCTGTCTACACCTTCTAAGTTTTGGGACCCCCTGGGGAAAAGCCCTGATTAGATCACTCTAATTATTGCTCTGATAATAAGCATCTTGAAGAGGTGCAAGCAAAATGTCACCTCAAGTGTCAGAGGGGAAGCAAGGTCATTTCCAATCAAGGAGGCTTCCTAAAGAGGATATCATTGAATTTGAAACCTAAATGATAGGGAAAGATTCAAAAAGTGAAAAGAGGGAGGGAAGACATTAGAATAATAGCTCTTGAACTTGAAGAGACCTTGGAGGCCAATCTGCCTCCCCATCCCCACCATTTTACAGAGGAGGAAACTGAGGCCCAGAGTGGTTAAGTGCCTTACTCAAGATCATACAGGTCATCATAAATAGCAAAACTGGAATTTGTATTTGGACACTCAAGATCAAGTCTGGTAACAGAGTTTAGGACTCTTCCCGTTGCATCTCACTGATAAAACAGAGCAGAAACAAAGGCAGGGAGGGATGTGTGAGGAGGGCAAGACCATCACAAAGGGATAAGGCCAATCAGGCTGGAGCATAGAGTGTGAAGAGACTAGTATGAAATAAGGCTGGGGGTACTAGATTGTGGAGACTATCTAGCTCTGCCTCAAGCTTGGTCACACCAAGGATTATTTATATAAAAATGTTCAAAATATAACATGTCAATATCATGTCAAGTGTAATTTGACTTAATTACCACCAGTTGATCCCATACACATCAACACCTGCCTGATTTTTTCCAAACCTATTGCCCGCAACCAGATAGTGCAACGAACAGAAAGGCGTGAAATAAAGTGGGCCAGGCAGGGCAGCAGAACTGACTCAGTTTATTTTTCTGAGGGTACAGGATATATAGAGAAAATCCACCCTAACTTCAAAGAGTCCTCCCCATGAGACACTCCCCGAAACATCTTCTAAGGATGTGATAACATACATTTCCTCCTTATCAGAGTTCCTAGGTAGAGTTGTAAATTCCAAGGCTTTTTCCTGGCGCCTGTATAGAGGAGTGAATATGTAAATCTAAGGTTCAAAGAGTGAGAAGGAATGTCTCAGGAACCTCCTAACAGGGAGAGATTTGGAGAGCCATGCTTCTTAATTATTGAGCCCTTTGGGTAAAAGCCTGGGCAAAGGTCAAACTCTGTCCTGGATCTTAAACCCATATCAGACTCTTAAGATCGGCCCTCAACACAAACCAGAAGGACAAGGTTTGTCTCACCTCCTGAAGTAATCATTGGCGGAAGAAGGTAGGTGCCAGCCTGGGACACATTAGACACATTATTAAGGTCTAATAAGTTCTTACCGTGATGTGCTCTGTGCTGGGAAATGAAAATAATTTATTTGCCTCCTCATGGGAAAGTGGGGGATGGTACATGTATTTTCCTAATGTGATCGAAACAATATCTAAAGTTAGGCACTTAATTACTATTCTCTTTCCTAGAAATTGGACGATAGCACATCCCATCATACCAACCTTTTGTTGCAATAAAATGAAATCTGCAAGTGCTGTTTCTATTCATATTAGTGTAAAAAGGCACTTTGGTTTTTAAATAGTCTCTCTTAGAACAATCTTGAGACTGTCAGGAGATGTAGAATCTTTTGTTCCCTTCCATTTAAAAAAAAATAGAGGTACCTTCTCGTATCTTTTTACCCACCTGCTACATCAACTGTTATTGTGCCTTATAATCACACTTTAAAAATAAAATTATGAAGGGGGTAGAGGCCTAATGAGGCACACAGATGGTAAGGGAATGTAAGGATTCTGAGCAGGAGAGGAGAATTTCTTGATGATACTCAGGGAAAGCCTTCTAAATCAGGGAAAGAAGGAATAGAAAAGGGATAGATGAGAGTCTGAGCATATAAAGGTCAAGGAGGAGTTGAAGAACAGACCAGTTAGAGCCAGATGTGGAGTAGTGTGAAGAAAGCAAGAGGTAGGTCAGAGTTCAATGACAGAGGTCCTTGAATGCTAAGCTGAGGATTTTGGACCTTATCCAGTAATGAAGAACCATTATAGATTTCCAAGTAAGGGTGACATGATGAAAGCAATGGTTATTTTAAAATGACAGAATCCCCAAGGAAGTAGGAATCTCATGGAATAATTATAAAGCTCAATTCTTCTAGGATCCAAGTTTTTATCAGCAGGGATCACCAACAGAGATTACAGTTCTTCTATGTCTTAGCAAAGGTTCTTCAGGAGGTGTTATGGCCAAAAAATCTGCCACCTCACAAACCACCTGGGAATGTCTCAGCAGAGTTGGCTAAGCTGGTCTGGACACACAGTATATTACTGGAGCCATCCTTAAAACCTCTGCATGTTGATGGGACCTGATAGTCCTTGTACTCTATTGGCATCTATTACTATCTACTTAGTGCCAAGCACTTTGCTAAGGGCCATCAAAGATCCAGGGTCATCTACACTCCATGAAGAGGCATTGAAAGAAGATTATACCTTATTATTATTATTACCATCTCTAAACTGACTATTCTTAAATCTACCCATTCTACCCCAATCTCTGCAGACCTTCATTCTTGCATCTCCAACCGCCTTTCAGACATCTCAAATTGGATTTCCATTATCATTTGCCTGATGAGGCCAAGAGAGAGAAATGCTTTGCTCAGGGTCACAAGTTGAATAAGTGGCAGAGGCCTTGGAGTAGAAATTCAGTGTTATTTGCATGTCATTGGGTTGCAGGATATAAAGTTGGAATGGTCTGTGTTTCTTTTTTTTTTTCCACATTGTCATAATCTGTAGTTTGAGAAAGGAGACCGCTGGTGTGATAGGAAGAACACTGGACCCTGGGTCAGAACACTTGTATTTGAATCTTTGTCTTTGACCCTTGAGTAAATCCCTTCCCCACTCTGAGCCCTGGTTTCCATTTCTATAAATTGAGGAGACCTTGGAGTTAGTAGAAAACCTGGTTCAAGTCTCTCTCTGACACATAATGATTGTTTAACCCTAGGCAAGTTATTAACCACTCAGGACTCTAAGCAATACTCTAAGACTAAAAATTACAGAACAGTTGCCAATCTGCATGGCAGAAAGATTTTCCTTACCAGGTCCAGACCAAAAATAATTAAGGAGAGTAAAACTTGTGTATTCCCTATCCAAAAACCCATTTGCAGGAGACTCTCTTCCTATTGGTAGAGATGAATGTCCTGTTCTTCATGAGGAGCATGACAAGTGGGGTGGAGTTGGCAAGAGAGCTCCAATCTTCCTTAGTTCTCTTCCAGACTCCTCAAGTTTTAGGTCTTCTCTGAGCTCTGAGTTTCCTTAAGTCCTTCTGGCATCTAGCCTTAAGAGGGAAGATGGAGGAAGCCAACCTCACTTCAGGTTGCTGGAGGAAGAGCTCTGGGAAGACATAAGAGGAGCCAATAATCTCTATCCTGTCCCCATCTCCGGCTTGTCACTCTAGAGCCTTTGGGGAGTTTCCCCTTTGGGTGAGATCTAGGACTCTCTTTCTTTCTTGGCTGAGTTGAGTTGTCTTGATCGCTCTTGATGGGAGAGCTCCTTCACTCTGTATTATCTGGCAACTATTCTTCTATGTAGAGATTTCTCTGATTTCTGTTTTGTTACAATTTGGATAAATGTTGTTGTTGGGTGTTCAGGATTTTTTATTTGTTTTTGGTTTTTGTTTTGTTTGGTTTTGCTATTTGCTATGTGTATTCATTGTGGAATTGGTATTAGGTGGGAAAGGGGTTATGCCTTGGATCTAGAGCTTGGAGTTCTCCTTCCCCCCCTAAAATGACAAAGTGATCAGAAGTCAGATTAATCATATCCCCTGGACTAATAATATTTAAGGAAGCAGGTAGATATAATTCTAGTCTGGTAACACAACCCCCCTCCCCCAGGTGAGCAGAATGACTTCCTGCCCCAACTTCTTGCTCCTCCTCCTGGCAGGAATTAAAGTCTTCCTTAGAGAAGAGAAGGGGGAAGAAGAGGGCAGAGATGCCTCTTCTGCTTCCCTTTACATGCAGGCTATTCCTACACTTGTATTACTTTGCTCAAATGGTAATTGCAAAGAAGGTGACTTCTAATCTTTCAATCTTTATAGGAATGCAAGCTATTTATGCACCCCTGAGCCTCTTTGGGCAGAATGTGAATTACAAGGACAGAAGATTATGACTGGTGCTCAAGAAAATGAAGTAAAACCACAGAATGGAGAAGTATCCAGGTTGAATCCTGCTCACGTTTTTAGGATAGTTATAAAGTTCATATAAAGAACACTTCTATTGCAGTTCTTATCAGCTGCTGGTCATCTTTAGCCTCCAGGAAGATAATTTTCATAAGCATTTCAACATGCTATCAGAAGCAAATTTAGCATTGATGAAGAGAATAGAGGTAAATTAATTCAAGGGGATAACTGTAGCAGAAGTGATGTGAGGACTCTCCCATCACTAATTTTATTTAACAATTTATCATTATTTTAATTATTTACTATCCAAAACCTACTAGGAGTGCCATTGTCATCCCATGGATTATGAAAACTAAGCATAGAAAGCTCAAGAATCATAGAATCAATCATGGAATCCAAGAACAACAGAAAGAGAATCTTAGAGTCATAGAATTAAAAAAAATCCTAGAACCTTAGAATCCTAGAATTTAAGAATCATTGAATTCTAGATAATTAATGAATTGAACATAGAATGTTTGGCTCATAGACCCTTGGAACTAAAAGGCACCTTGGAGATGGCTTAGGGAACCTCCTACATAAGACAGCATTCCTAACAGGTGGTCCATCATCCAGTGTCTACTTGAAGGCATTCAGTGACAGGAAACTCATGCTCTCCCAAGGCATCCCATTTCATTGCTGCTCTAATTGCCATAGAATTCTTCTTTATCACTCTGTCTCCCTATAACTCATCAGAATGAACTGTCCCTTTCCCTATTATCCCTACTTCTACCTTCTGGAACCAGACAGCACAAACCAAATCCCTCCTCCACACAGCCTTTCAAATATTTTAGACAGCTGTCAAGTTTCCTGTAAGTCATCTCTTCAATCGACTAAACATTCTCTATTCTTTTGACCAATATTAGCAAAGAATGGCCTCTAGTCTCCTTATCTTCCTGGTTTCTCTCCTTTGGTGGGCTCTACCTTATCATTCTCTACCCTCAAAGGTAGCACCAAGCGCTGAACCCAAGAGTCTAAATGGGGGCTGAACAGAACTGAGAACATATTAGCTTGCTGTACATATTAGAGCCTCTCAATGCAACCTAAGTTTACAAGTTTTCACTTTTTTTCCAGATCCTTGTAACCCTGATCAAAGGCACATAGCCTTTGCTGCAAGTCAGTGGCAAAGTTGTAGATAAGAACTCAAGCCCTATGTATCCTGTGTAGCTACTGCATTGTACTTTCTCCCTGCTTCCCCAAATTCTAGCTACTATTTTGGAGATAGTAAGTCATGAAGGATCACCACTTGAAAATAATAAGCCACCCATTATTTATCATCATCATCATCATCATCACTGAGGTATGTGCCATTATTATTCCCATTTTACAGATAAGGAAACTGAGGCTGAGAGGTTAAGTGACTTGCTCAAGGCCACATAGCTACTAAGTATCTAATACAGGATATGAACTCAGGTCTTCCTAATTCCAAGTCCAACACTCTATCTATTTTGCCATCTAGCCTGGACCTTGCTAGATGTCTGCCACTTCATGAAAATATACTATAGATTTCATTCTCCTGGAGGAAAGAATCATTATGAATCTCCTTTACTGATAACTGGGCAGCTACTCCAAACATCTCTGAAACACAATCCTAAGATAGTGTAACTCCAGTAACTCCACCGTTCCAAGAACGGAAGGGCAGCCCTGTGAGTGGGGGAGTTAATCAATAGACAACTTCCCTGAAAAGCACTCTGCTGGAGTTGACATGAGCACTTTGCCTCATCTGCATTATTAAAATTTCCTTTAAGGATAAAATGAAGAAGCATATTGCATGTTCAGCCTGTCTGTCTTTTCCAAATGCCATCCACGCCAGTTATTCCTGGGGCCATTACTGTCTGAGCTTGTGTCTACACAAAAGAGTATCGGCAAGGGAACCATTCGTTTTATAGAGGCAGCATGACTGAGTAGGCAGAATGCTGAACTGGGACCCAGGAGATGTGGTTCAACACAATCCAAGTCAACAAGCAGCAATCAATTTCCTACTATGTGCAAGTTATTGGGCTAAATGCTGTGTATACAAAGGTAAAATCAAAGTAGCCCATGCCCACAAGAAGCTCCCATTCAATCGGAGGGAATGACATGTATGCAGAGAAATAAAGTGAATGCAAAATGCAGCATCGAGCTACTTAGCAACTATTTGGCCTTGGGCAATTTATTTCCCTTCTCTAAACTTCTGTTTCCACATTTTAAAAACTGATATAATAATACTTTCTGTTTACTCCAGAGGGGTGTTGTGGAGAATGCATTTTGTAGACCTTAAGAAACAGTAGCTACTAATTATCTATAGTAATATCATATTGAGTATATGGCAACCAATTTATTGACTAGTAGAAAGATAACCAGAGCCAAGTCAGGGGAGACTGAGGCACTAGGTAGTGATAAGAACAGTTATTATATGTATAGCACTTTAAAGTTATAAAGCACTTTACATAAACCATTTAATTTGGTCCTCATAACTTTTTAAGCAGGCATCATCTCCATTTTCCAGATGAGGGAATTGAGGCCCAGAGAGGAGTAGTGACCTATTCAAGCCTTGAATGCCAAGATAAGGAGTTCAGACTGTGTTTTTTAGGTAATAGGGAAGCATTAAAATCTTGTCAGCAAAGGAAGTAGTATGCTGAAATCGGTAATTATGCTATAATATCAGGGCAAACCAGGGAAGCAGGGCTCTTCTATATTATATCCCATAATGGCTTCTATTTCTATAGCACATGAAAGTATCCCAAGCACTTTTTTCCAGAAAAATTCTTTGAAATAGATGGTTGAAATATTATTGTTCAGCCCATTTTATAGTATCAATGAGGACTGACAGTTGCAGCCAGAGGGGGACTTCAGAAACCTCTGTCTGGGAAGCCAAGCCTGCCTCCTCCCTCTTCCCCATCATTGCCTTCTCCCATGTGATGCCTTCAGAGAAGACTTTCAAGCAGTACCCTCTTTGAACAAAGAGTAGAATGTGGGAGATTTATTTGAAAGCAGTATCCTACCAAGATGCCTGTGATAATAGAAAGATACAAGGGCAAGAAATAACTTCCTGCACTGGATAAAACCAAATTCCTCATGCTAGATCATATCAATATGAGTAACCTAATCAAAATAATCAGAAGGTGCCCATTACTGACTGCTAATCAGGCTTTCTCACTATTATTGATGAACAGACAGAACATGGTGAATGTTTTGGCCCCTATTTCCAAAGTGGATTAAACTGGGGGGAAAAAAGGAAGATAGATTGTGAATATAGTATATACCTCTTAGGAGACATTTAGTAAGAAACCTTCAGGGTAAGACTAGTTCTAATGTTCTGTTTTGAAATTTTCAAGCCCCCACACAGGAAAAAAAAAGATGTCACCAAGTGAGATTGATCAATTCATCTAATCACAGTTCACCAAAATAGTAATGTTGCCAATTAAGGGTTTTTATTAAGTTGCTTTTTGCTTTACATGTAAATAAGCTCAGTTCCAAAAGCATCTTCAACACAATCTTGAGAAAATATCTAGCTCATCTAGGATATGTTGATTTTAAGTTGTAGATTTATAGAGATACTTCGCATTCTAAATTGCCAATGAAATGGACATTCGGGAAAAATAAAAGAAACTAGATGGCAGGATAAGAACTTGAATCCAAATCTTCTGACTCAAGAGTCTAAGATTTTATTAAGCTCTGCTGCCTCTCACAGGCCTCATAAATTTTTGTCTAATGCCCTTTTCACTATATATCTCAATACAGAAGTAAATCACAGAAACAGAATCCCAGATCCCTTGGGACCTCAACCCATACATGAACTGGAATGTGTTCTACTTTATCCCAGACTCCATTTGCAGGCCTATTTCACTCTCAGACAGCTCTAAACATTAAATTCATCCATATCTTGCATGAAATCCAGTATCCCCCTCCACTATTGTTCCTTGTTCTGCCCCCTGGAGCAAAGCAAAAAAGGCCAATCTCTCTACCCCAGGACATCTCCAGCCCATCCAAGGCATAAAGATTGTTATCACCCTTCCTCCCCCTCAGTCCTTCTCTTAAATCACAGGATATGGAACTGGAAAGAATTTTTAGAGTTCTTCCCTAGTCTAAACAGCTCCTTTACTTTATCCTTATAGTTCTTTCTGATAATTTATAAAAAACACTAAGTAAAACTGGTCTGAGAACTGATGCAATAGAGAGTGATGGAAGAACCACTACTGTGGAAATTGGGAATCTTGGTTGACTATTGTAGTTCAGTCAACACCTTGCTGTAGGACCTTGGACAGATCCTTTCCCTAGGATGGTCCCTGCCTATTCTTCTCATCTGTAAGATAAAGGGGTCACACTAGGTGTTCTATATTTGATCCCCTTTGAGCCATTTTACCTCAGATGTTCTGTTTTATGTTCTCAGTTCCTTTCTAGCTCTAACATTTTATATTCTAAATCCCCACCTCTAATATCTACTGTTTTCTATTTTCTGAGAGGTCTTCCTGGTCCAACATTCTATTTTCTTTGTTCTAATCATATACCCTCTAAATCTGATGTTCTGTCTTGGCACAGTGGGTAAGAGTGCTGGGTTTGGAGTCAGGAAGCCCTGAATTCAAATTCAACCTCAGACACTTTACTAGCTGTGGGACTCTGGACAAGTAATTGAATTTCTTCCAGCTTCAGTTTCCTCATCTGTAAAAAAGGGGATAATAATAGCACTTATTTCACAAGGTATGTTATGAGGTTGAAATGAGATAATGTGTGTGTGTGTGTATATGTATATATGCACACAAATATATGTACACTCAAATATGAATATATGTAAAACAAAACTTTGAAAACCCTAAAACACTATATAAATTCTGACTTTTAATATGATGATGCTGATGATGCTGATGCTGATGTGCTTCTAGCTCTGACATTTAATATTTTACGTTCTCTTCGAGCTCTGACATTCTGAGATCCTGTGCTTACAATTTTACTTGGAGTCCCCAAGTTCAGATATTGTTTTTTGTTTTTGTTTTTGTATCCTTATCATTTAGCATCATGACTTGCATGTAGATACTTATATCTTTGCTGAATTGAACTGAATGGGAGTCATCATCTGAATAATCAGATAAAAGAATCCATCAATCCTGGCTATTAGGGGGTGGAGTTTTGCATTGAATGGTCTATCTCAGGTGTTCACTTCAGTTGGCTTGACAAGACAGTTATGCAGTTTCCCAGTTTCTTGTTCCTCTATAGATCTGACATGCCCATCCCTGGGCCATAGGAGGAGAGAAAGAAGTGAAAAGTACTACATTGTCTGATTGGATGGGGCCAACCAGAAAACATTACACACCTAACACCTGGCACAGGAGATATTGTTGGCCCTGTCACTTTCAATCTAAGTATTGACCTAGTCTCCAATTAAGAATAAAGTGTAAAAACAGAGAATTAGCCTGTTGTAGCAAGCAGAAAGAACATTAGATGGGGATTGGATGACCCAGGCTTGAAGCTCAGCTCTGCCATTTAAATCCCTGTACAACCTTGCATAAGTCACTCCATCTTTTGGGGGACTCCATATTCTTATCTGTAAAATGAGGGGGTTGGATGAGATGACAAGGTTATTATGTGGGAGGCAGGGCTGTCTTTACAGATTTAAATGGTTGCCACGTGGAAGAGCTCCTTGGCTCCACTGGGCCAAAACCAGTAACAATGGCAACAGGAATGGTATTTTACGGAGGAAGATTTAGGTTCTGTGTAGGGGAAAATGAAAAAAACAAACTTGCTAACAATTGTAGAGGCAGGGAAGAGGCATGGGCTGCCTTGAGAGGTAGTGTGTTTTCTGTCACTGGGGGTCTTCTAATAGAGAGGGTCCCTTGAGTATTAAATGTCCAGTGTCCTCACTATACTCCAATGCCTAAATCAAGTCTACAGGTAGTTCCAAATTTCTGAGATCATAGACCCTAAAAGTGGTCAGTCTCCTGCCTACACTGTCCCCATGAAGACCACTTGAAAATAAATTTCTACTTTGCTTCAAGAGTAGCAGCCTACTTTGGCTCCTCTGGAGGCTTAGTTTCTTCAGCTGTAAAATGGACATAATGTTTGTACAGCCTATTTCATGAGGCTGTTGAGATGAAAACAACATTCTATGACCCTTAAAGAACTATGGAGATGAAAGTTATTATCCTCACTGCTGCTTTATCCTGGCCAATGGCGACAATGATGAGTGAACTGCTTTTGTTTCAAGATTTGGGGAGCTTTCCTGATAAAGAGAGAACTGGGAAGACAAGAAATGAAAAGCAACTTCTGTTAGGTTGTCACAGAGCAATATGTTATAGCAGATAAGATGCCAGACTTATAATCTGAGTTCAAATCCCACCTGAGACACTTATTAATTATATGATGCTAAGAAAATCATTTAGCCTCCCAGTACCTCAGTTTCTTTATCTGTAAAATGACAGGAGTGTACTTGATGGCCTCTAAGGTCCTTTCTGGCTCCCATTCTATTGTTCTACATCAAAGTGTGGTAGAAAGAACCTGGGATAAGGAGCCAGAAGGCTTGGGTGTTAGGATTGGGTCTATCCTCTAATTCATTATGTGACCTTCTAGTTAGTCATTTCCCTTCTATAGATCTCCACTTTCAAAGAGCCTAGGAGGTCAAAGCTATTTTCATGATAACATAAAAATGTTTTAATTCCTAATATGGCAAATATCTATAGATATAATCTATATAGACTAAAGCTCTTTTTGTATAAAGGAGTCCTGAAACCAAGATATTTGAGAACCAGTGGACTGGAGGATCTTAGAGGACTCTTTTGGCACTAAGCTTCTTGGTTGCCAAGGGTAACAGTGTGGAAAGAGCAGTTGGAGTCAGAAGACTTTGTTTCTAGTTCAGCTCCGAAGCTCGGGTGACTTGGCCAAGGGACCTCGCTGAGCCTTACCTTCATTCTCTGCAGAAGGAGGATAATAATAATGCTTGCACTATTTATCTCATAGGGTTGTTGTGAGGACCAAATAAAAGAAGGCATGTGAAAGTACCAAGTAAGTGTTAGCTGTTCCATCATTTCAGTTGTGTCCGACTCTTTGCAACCCCATTTGGGGTTTTCTTGGCAAAGATTCTGGAGTGATCTGCCATTTCTTTCTCTGGCTTATTTGACAGATGAGGAAACTAAGGCAAACAGGGTTAAGTGATTTGCCCAAGGTCACATGGTTATTAAATGTCTGAGGTCAGATTTGAACCCAGAAAGATGAAACCTCCTGACTCCAAGCCCGGCACTCCATCTACTATGCCACCTAGCAGCCCATCAAGTAAATATGAGGCATTTTTTGGTGGGGTGAGGGAACCCAATCTGTGATTTTATCTGTGGGTGATGGACATTTTCAACTAATGCAGAACAACACCTTCTCCTCTGAGGCACTAAACGGGGAAGAAATTTGTTGAGGTCACACAGCCAGTATTTAGCAGAGGCAGTTTCTGAGGCAGGTTCTCTATGCTCTATATCATGTTGCCCTGTGAGATAGGTATTACTATCCCCATTTTACAGATGAAGAGACTGAGGCCTACAGAAGTGCCCAAGGGCACACAGGTGGTAAGCATTAGAGCTGATACACAGATACAGGTCACCTGACTCCTAGCCTTTTGTGCCCAGGTACAATCCTTGGTTTTTCTTCTTTCTGTTCCTCATACAAGACACTGCAGGCATTTTCACTGGTTGCCCTCGATGCCTGGAATTCTTTCCCTCCCAATCTCTGCCTCCTGGTTTCCCCAGCTTTCTTCAGGTTCCAGCTAAAACCTCACCTTCTACAAGAAGCCTTCCCGAATCCCCTTTAATGCTGGTGCCTTCTCTCTGTGAATTATCTCTAAATTTATCCTGCACAGAGCTTATTTGTAAGGAGCTGTTTTCACGCTGTCTCCTTAATTAATCTTTGAACTCCTCAAGAGCAGGGACTGTCTTTTGCCTTTTTCTGTATCCCTAACATTTAGCTCAGTGCCTGGCAAATAGTAGGTGTTCAGTAAATGCTTATTGACTAACTGACTGGCAATCAGAAAACCCTTTAGATTCAAAGCAGTTCTCTGGTATTGTCACATTCTCAGAGAGTGAACATGTAACCATAGTTATTTAATTAATTGTCCTACCCATCTAATGTTTCTAATGGTCATAATACATGGAATAACTTGCCAAAAGCACACCCACACCCACCCACACACACACACACACACACACAATTTTTGCTATACTTTAAGTAGATTTTAAAAATGAAGCTGGCTCTTTTCTTAAGGGTAAAGTCAATATTGCTCATAACAAATGAAGATAAAGTCCACACTTAAGAACTGGATACCTCATTACCTACACCATAGTGACTATAATCAAATTTGGCAGGCATTGAGCACAGAGGACTTACATTTCAGAAGGTTGCTCTCCAAGGAAGTGGGGCCTGTATCTTTATTGTAGATCTAATATGGGACTGTTTTTCTAATAAGAACATAGACATAGACCAAACCACAAGTTTGAGACCTGAAAAATATATCCTCAAATCATCATTGTTAATGTTTGGGGGATGGAGGTAGAGAGAAGGTTTTGATTATATAACAACTGGTCCCATGGAGTCTCTGACAATTCTAGCTAGAGCTCTCAGTTACTTTTCTCAGGTTCAGTTTTGCTATTTTGAATAATCAGTTATGCAAATTGTTGGCTGAATCTGCATTCAGTGTAAGAGTCTCTATTACCAGACCATGTTAAGAGTGACAATTACTCAGTTATTTCAGCTGTGGCCAACTCTTTGTGAACTCATTAGGGGTTTCCTTGGCAAAGATTCTGGAGTGCTTTACCATTTCCTTCTCCAGCTCATTTTATAGGTGAGGAAACTGAGGCAAATAGGAGTAAGTGACTTGCCTATGGTCACACAGCTAGTAAGTGGCTGAACTCAGGTCTTCCTGACTCCAGGCCCAACATTTTATTCAGGGCACCATGGATAGCACCATGTGGTGAGATTAGTGGATAGTGGATGGCACCACTAGCTGCTCTAACAGTCATAAATCCAGTAGCAAAAGCATTTAATTAAGACACAAAAACAGGATACACAGAGTAGACTAAATCAAGTAACAGAAAATTATCTTTTTGCATCAAACACAAATGGAGGTGACCCTCATAACCTCTAGAGTTGGAGGGATGGGATAGAAATCTTGGGGGTGGGGATACTCATCATCAGGGGTAGCTAACCCATCTATCAACACATGGAGAGATGGGATAAGGAAATCACTAATCATTCCTTGTCAGTGGTTGGTATGGAAATCAGCTAACATTTCAGGGCAGCCTAGATGATACAATCTCAGATAGATTCCAGGGTCATTAGAATGCCACCAGGACTCTTGGCTTTGCAGATGCCATGGTAGCATCATTCAAACTACTCTTACCTCTCCATATAATAACCCCTGAGAAATATCCCAGGACTTCCCACATGATAAGTTTATTTACCAGAGAGACCAAATGCTGTAGTGGAGAGACTCTGACTTGAAGTCAAGAAAATCTGTTTTCCAATCCTGACTCAGACCCTCAATTGCTGTGTGACCCTAGAGAAATCACTTAGCCCCTCTGTGCAATTGACCTTTTGTTTCCTCATCTGCCAAATGGGGTAGGGAGGAGCCTCCACAGCCCCTGAAATGTTTCAGTCTAAATACAAGATCCCATAATTTTTCTGTACTTCATTTATTATTTCTTTTTCTTTTCCCCAGGGTTTTATCTGTCAGGGCGATTTCTTATCTTCATTTTTTCAACTTTGAGTCACTTGTGTAATCCCTACATCTACCCTGTATCCTAGTGGAATCTGTGTCCAAAGAATTACAAGCTCCCTTCTTATTATAGCAGATGCTTCATGCACTTTGTTAGGAGCCGGGCAGTCTTCACTTTTATGACTGTCTCAAGTTCCTCACTGAGAATGGGTTGGAGACTCAACCCTCCAGAGTTCGTACAGCCCTCATCATTCACTCAGTGTGAGAGACTGAAGGGAACAAAGAATGTGTAATATAGAATGTTTGGACTAGGAGAGAACATAGAGCACTGAATAGCATTCAACAGAGGAGAAAAGGAAATCCTAGAAAAGGAAAGTGATGCCTTCAAATTACACAGCGGCAGCCCACAGATAAGAAGTCAAGTCTTCTTCACCCCAGTTAGTGCAGCACTGGTTAGAGCTCTAATTCTCTTCTCCTGTTGACAGGAAGAGGGAAGATTTCCCAAGCAGAGGGAACAGCACAAATGAAAGTCCAGAGATGGGATTAACTCATTCAGTGTGACAGGTAAGGTGAAAATTAATCTTTTGAAGCCAAACTCTAAGTAGTATTTATTTCTTTGCTCTCCACAGAATCTTATTACTGTTCCTGGCCTTTTCACAGGAGTTTTGAAAACAATGAAAAACTAAACCCACCATCTCATTGCTAAGCACTTTTCCTGAGTTTCCTGGAATGGAAATCCTTTACCTTCCCTCCATTCTTGAATATTGAAGTCTCCCTCTTTCTCCAATGTCCAGCTTAGAAATCCCCTCCTCCATGAAGCCCTCCCTAAACCACTCTATTAGCCATCAGGTGAAAACAATCTTTTTGTTGTCAGTCACGTCAGACTCTCTGTGACCCCATTTGGTGTTTTCTTGTCAAAGATACTGGAATGGTTTTGCCATTTCCTTCTCCAGCTCATTTTACAGACGAGAAAACTGAGGCAAACAAGGTTAAATGACGTGTCTATGGTCACACAGCTAGTGTCTGAGGTCAGATTTGAACTCAGGTCTTCCTAACTCCAGGCCTGGTATGCTACCCACTGTGCAACGTGGATGCCCCTGAAAATAATCTAGAACTTCTTAAATCCTCACTGCATTTCATCTGGCTGCCACCACAGGTAGCACAGTGTATAGAACACTGAACCTGGAATCAGGAAGACCTGAACTAAAAAGAAGTAAAAACTCAGACACTAGCTGTGTGACCCTGGGCAAATCACTTAACCTGTCTGCCTCATTTCTTCATCTGTAAAATGGAGATGACAACAACATCAACCTCTCAGGGTGGCCGGGGGAATCAAAGGAGATAACATGTGCAGGACCTGGTAAGTGTTCTCTAAATGCTGGCCATGATCATCATAATGCAGTGGAGAAAATGCTGGAGCCAGAGGGCCTGGCTTTGAATCTGACCTATAACTTACTGCCTGTGTGACCACGGACAAATCTTCCGTTCTCTGGGCCTCCATTTCTTGAGCTGCAGAATGAAGGGGCTAGAATTCTTCTTTTCTCAATAGCAAACCTGATCTACCAACACTTGTTTGGAGGGCACTTACAAGACAGCTTCCAGAAACTGGTGGTTATAACGGAAAAAGCCTCAGTTCTGAACCAGCAGGACCTTGGTCTGAATCCCCTCTATGACACTTGGTTTCTTCACTGGCAAAATAATGGAGTTCTACTAGATGGGCTTCGAGGCCCCTTCTGGTCCTGTGGTATGATGATTCTGCTAGGAACCTAATTTCCAGGCTCACACTGCTGCAAAAATTCCTGCTTTTCTAGTCAGAAGGGCAGATCTGAGGCCTTGGAGCTGGTGGAGAAGAATCCCGAGGAATCCTCAGAAACGTTCGCCCTTTGGACACAGGGCTTTCCTTTTTATAGTTGCCCCACGTTGATAGTTTATGCTATGAGCTCTCCAACACTGGGCCAGGAACATTGACTACTGACTCTTTTCTAGGGCCATGTTAGTGAGCACAGTAAGTTCTTATGAACTTCTGCCCCAAGGCTGCTATGAATAATCCTGGTCATGTGACCAACAAGATAGAAGACTAGACATTTTTTCTATCTGCAAGACCTTTCAAACTTTTCTAATATAGGAATTATGTGCCAGAGATGAAATAGCTTCATCTATTCCCACAATCTAGGACACTAAGAATCCTAATTAGGTAACAATTCAATCAACTAGCAGCACAGAAGGCTACTCCCTAAACCGGGGGTGGGCAATGTGTGGCCTCAAGGCCACATGTGGCCCTCTAGGTCCTCAAGTGCAGCCCTTTGACTGAATCCAAACTTCACAGAACAAATCAGAAGGATTTATTCTGTAAAAGTTGGGACTCAGTCAAAAGGCCAGACCCAAGGACCTAGAAGGCCACAGGTTCCCCACCCTTGCCCTAACCTCTAATGCGCTTAGTCAGCACCCTTTCCGCCACAGCCCACCATTTGGGTAGGGCTACTCAAGCCAATCTACAGGCTTTAAAATAGAACTCATCTCTACCCCTTCCTCCTCCCAAAGCCAGGGAAAACCAAAAGGCAGAGAAGCTTGCTACAGAGCTCATCTTTAGAACTGAGGAACCGAAGGAATGGGAACAAGAACTGTGCGATACTCCTCCGAGCCTGGGAGGAAATGCCCAGCAGCCAGATGGGAACAATTCTGTGCTTCCCTCCTCCCTCTAGCAGTCATTTGGGACAGAAACTGAGACCAGTGAAACATTATTTGCCCAAGATAGGAAAAGGCTGAGATGGCTTTGAAGTCTAGCATCCAAGGAAACTGAAATCAAAGGAGAAGGAGCCAGAAAGTAAAGGATAAGGGAAAATAATGAAGAAAGAATGAAATTTCCAAAGGACATAGGTGGAAGAAAACTCAGTTAAAGACCCTTACCACAAGCTGATAAACCAACAGTGAAGATACTAAATACAGAAGGAAACATGGCCTTCAGAGCAGCTAAAAAAATTCCAGGAGTTAATGAACAAATATAAAATGAAGAAAAATGAAACAATATCCAATGAGACACAGGAATCTGAAGATTCTGAAGAGAACATGGAATAAGACTAGGATGTTCCTGAATGGTTTAAAGAGAAATAATAATTGTGAAAGCAGAATTTATGGCCAATACAGAAGAAATAATTGGTAGAATAGAAAATCTTGAATCCATAGTGGCAAGTCTCACCAAAGAAACAAAAAGAGAGAATAACTGATTAGAAATGAAAATGAACAGAAGTGAAGGACAAACTAGAATAAGAGAAGCAAAAAGCAACAAAACTAAAGGAAAACTTAATTTCCATACATTAATCTTGAAGACAGTTATGTGTAGAGACAATTTCAGGATCATAAGTCTCCCAGAAGAATATGACAATTCAAAAAGCCTACACAGCATAATGTAAGAAACAATAACAGTAATAAAAAACCTGACCAGAGCTCCTCAGCACAGAAAACAAAGTGCCAATTGAAAGAATCTACAGATTGCCTCCAAGAAAACAACCTAAAAACCTGTGCTTCAAACTCCAAGATATCTGGTGGTTAAATAGGACAATTCTGATGACAAACAAGAAATTCTGTAAGTGACCAAGAGAAAGACCTTTAAATATTAAGGAGAGGAAATTCAAAATTTAAAATCTAAGCGGAATTAATGAGGGAGAGAGGATTGCTCAAAGGATCCCTGATCAATGATTGCTCCCCTCCACCCCTCCAGCCCAGTCGATAAAATTATGTACAATGTAAGGGGCAGGTAAGAGACAGATAACAAGTGCTAAGGCCTTGAGAGAAGTGCAAAGACAGGTTTACACATTCTTGCCTTTTACAAGGTAGGAAGAAATTATTCCGTAAAGATTAGTGGGATTAGAGCCAATGATGGCTGAAGTATCATCCATGTTCTGGTGGCTTTTCCAAATGATACACTCTCTAGGGAATTAGCAGAGACAGAATAAAGTTCTGTGTGTTACCTCTGGGAGCAGAAAAGAGAGACAGCTGTGGAAGGACCTGGCCCATCAGAAGGAATGGTTTCTTGGCTCTTGGGAGTGGGAAGAGATTCCTTTCTCTCTTCCCATCTCTCCCCCACCCCATTGGCCAAGATATCTTGCAGTGAAGCTATTCAACAACTATAAAGATACTACAGTTATCCCTTCCACATCTTGACCCTCCCCATCGAGGTTTCGATATATCGCAGGTCAGCATAAGAAATTAAATGGGAATTTTTGAGTTTTGTAGAAGCTGCAGACAACACAAAAAGGCCAGCAGATAACACAGAAAAAATTTAGATACTCAGAAATGCATAAAATATATCTACGTATATAGAATATATATGCATATACATATTGTTTAATATCCACATATTTTATCTTCTAATACCAAAATAATTCAGACTTCTTCTCTAGTACACAGAATGGGCCAAAAATATTTACAAATATTTTCCAGATTGTGGGGGTGGAGTGGGGTACCACACCCCTAAGCCCTTCCCCATTCCCCGAGATGTGAAAAAGTTAACTATATCCTGAGCCTGCTGCACATTCAGCAATTACGATGGGAAACAGCTCTGAGGAATGTGAGCTCTATGAGTCAAGAAGAGAGCCATGTGGGCTTGAATTGCAGAGAGGAATAAGCCCAGGGAGTCCTGTAATGAGTTGCCCAGCAAAGATGCTCCACCTTCTTGGGGAGAACATCAGGATAATATGAGAGGAGAAAGAATATGGAGGCCTGCAGTGCTAGAAGTGTGAGACGCTTGTGCTACATCTGTTTTCTATGTGTGTGTCTCTGTACTAGTATACTCTGTAGGTACCAATTCTTCCCGATGACATGTGTAGTTGTGGGAGAGTTTTTCCCAGTCTCATGCAGGGGATATTTTGTTGATAATTGTTCTTACAATGCAATCTCAGTGACAGCCTTTGCTTTGAGCTAATTCTGTCTATGAAAGGTAAATACATTTTTGAGAACACATGAATAACAACAGTTTTGCCAGTGTGGACAGAGAACCTTGAATCCAGGCAAAGTCACCCACTGCCTGGCCACAATCTTTAAATTCCACTTGAGAGGGGGTAGCCCAAAAGGATTTTTTACACATGTAAATGTGAGTCATTATTATTATTATTCTCCCTTCTCTCTTAACATTCAGTACTTGTCAATTAATGTTCATTGAATGAATGAATTACTGATTTACATTTAGGTGAAGTCCATTTTTTATTAAGAAGGCTTTATTAAACACTTACTGTGTGCCAGGCACTGTGCTATGTATTGGGGATACAAAGGCAAAAAAAAAATCCCTTCTTTCAAGGAGCTCACAGTCTAAACAAACAACTTCATACAAACAAGACATACATAGAATAAATTGGACCTAATCTACAAAGGTAAGTCACTAGCATCACATGGGGACCAGAAAAAGCTTCTTATAAAAGGTGGGATTTTAGCTAGGACTTGAGGTTGTGTTTGTCCTTTGTTCTCAAAGAGAACCATAACATCAGGTAGATGATGACATAACTTGCAATTGACTTTGTTTTGAGTGAGAGAGGGCTGTGCGAGGTCACCAGCCTCACTTTCTCCTCCAGAGTTATCTGGGTCCAATGGCCAGATATTCATTAGGACAACTGTAGATAGCTCCAGCTGGGGCTAAAAGGAAGCCAGGAAACTTATAAGGAGAGAGAAAAATCCAAGAGAAGTCCTCCAATTTGGTTGGTTACATGTACCAATCACAGAAAGAAAGAAAAAATAAAACCATCAGTTCATTTGATCCAAACAGCAGTAACCCGATATGGGTACCAGGGCAGGAATTATTCTCTCTAATTCACAAATGAAGAAACTGAAGGTTAGATTGCCCAACATCAATGGGTTAGTTAGATGCTGGGAAGAACCTGAACTTGGTTCTTCTTCCTCCAAGTTGCTCTATCTCAATGCTTCATGGAAGATTATAACTGTTTCTTGTCTCAGGTCTGGGACAACAGATCTATGTTCCTCATTGTACACTGAAGCCTCTTTTTTTTAACCTCTAGGTTGTGTATGCCTCCTCCCCCACCTCCACTAACCCACTAAGAATCTTATGACCAACTATACCCAAAAGGCTAGAAAACTGTTCATACCCTTAGATGCAGCAATAATACTACTAGGTCTGTATCCCAAAGAGATGATTGAAAAAGGAAAATGACCTATATGTACAAAAATATTTATAGCAGCTCTTTTTGTGGTGGCAAAGGTTTGGAAATTGCGGGAATGCCCATCCATTGGGGAATGGCTGAACAAGTTGTGGTATATGAATGTAATGGAATATTATTGTGCTGTAAGAAATGATGAGCAAGCTGATTTCAAAAAAAAAGAAAAACGAAAACCTGGAAAGACTTACATGAACTGATGCTGAGTTAAGTGAACAGAACCAGGAGAACATCGTACATAGTAATAGCAACATTGCACAAGCATCAGCTTTGACAAACTTAATTCTTCTCAGCAATTCAATGATCTAAGACAATTCTAAAAGACTCAAGATGGAAAAAAAAAAAACCTATCCACAACCAGAGAAAGAACTATGGAGTCTGAATGCAGACTGAAGCATACAGTTTTCTCTTTTTTTCCCCTTTCTCATGGTTTCCCCCTTTTGTTCTGATTCTTCTTTCACAACATGACTAATGTGGAAATAGGTTTAAGATGATTGTACATATATAGCCTATATCAGATTGCATGCCATCTTGGGGAGGGGAAAAAATTTGGAACTCAAAATCTTATAAGAGTGAATGTTGAAAACTAAAAATAAATTTTTAACAGAGAAGAAAAAAAAAGAATTCTATGCCCAAAGACCAGATTAAGAAGGGACCTTAAGTGAACATCTCATCTAAACTTTTAATTTAGAAGAAGAGAAATTTAGGGCCCAGAGAAACTAGGAAAACTGTAGACTCAGCATCTGAAATCAGGTTCTTAAATTCTAAAGTCGGTGTTCTTTCCCCATTATCACTCTGCCTCTCATCAAGAATCTGTCAACAAGCATTCATTAAGCACTTATTATGTGCCAGTTATTGTGCAAAGCACTGGGGATTCAAATATAATAAATGAAATGATCCCTACTCCCAAGGAGTTTACATTCTAATGGGGGAGAACACATGAAGGTACAGTAACAGACTTTCCACTGGGCCATCTTGTTGGGCAGATCAAAGTTGGAGTGAGGTGAAAAGGGTCCAGCCACATTTGCATGTAGAAAGGAGAAATCTAGAACAAAGGACTTGAGATGAGGTACCATACCCTGGCAGCAGCCTCACCTAGCCAGCCTCTTTGGTTTTTGCCTTCATTCTCCCATCAGTTTGCATGGAAAGACCCAAAAGATCTTGCTTGGTTGAGGCAAATTGTGGTGAAGTTTCTTTGGTGGAACCCCTTGAAATTGATCTTGGGAGGCAAAGGATGCCTACAAGGGTTTAAGCAAGAAACATGAAAACTCACTAATCTTAAATTAAATAGAGAGTTGAGGCAGAGAAGGTGATATGCCAGAAGGGGGAAACAGTTTCAAAGATAGGCTAAATGTTGTGCACTGCTCTGCATTATAAAAGAGTTTGGTCCCTATAGGGGAAGACTCTGGAAACTTGCAGATCTCCCTCTCTTTATACAGAGAAAATTATTTTTCCTTAACATGACTGCATGAGTGAGTTCCCTGCTTTTCTGAAAAACAAAAACAAAAACAAAAACAGAAGCTTAGTTTCTGCACCTTAAGCTAAAAGACAGAACGCAGAGCCCATTTTTCCTCATCTAAGGAAGACATTACAACGATGCTTAGGACTCCAGCTGAAGCCCAGTAGGTGACAGCAGAGAGCAGTCAGGAGCAGCAGATAGTAATGTGATGTCACCAGAAGACATCTGCAGAGTTAAATGTGGGAGTTGCCATTCCATATGCATGTTCAACCATATGTAGCCACTAGTGTTCCTGAGATGTGTTTGCTCTTCCCACAGATGGTGTGTGAATTTGTGGGAGAGTATGTCCCAGCTATATGGGGGGGTGGGGTGGAAATCTTTTCTTACTATTTCATTAAAGGTCTTTGCTTTGTATTGATTATGTCCCTTTTATGTCTAGTAAAGGTCAAGAGTGGTAGGGCTCATGGTGATATATGTGACATGATACATGGTGAAATATAGTCAGTGATACATCTCTGGCTATAAACTTGGAATATCATGTGTGACACCCTTTCTAGTTGGTTCCATTTCTTTGGTTTTGAGTGGTTATGAACCCACAATGTATATGGGATTGTTTTTCCAAGGCCTCAGTGAGTAGGAGTGTTTTAGGTGCCTCATAAGCAAAAATGAAATGGGCTGCCATGGAAGAAATGAATTATCCCTCCCTAGGAATATTAATAACCCTTTGTTTGAAACATGTTAGAGGGCATTTGTGCCTAGATGCAATTGGACTAAGAGACTTTTGAAGTTCCTTCCAGCTCTACCCCCTCCGTAAGTTTTTAAAAGGAAAAATAAAATAAACAACCCTGTCCTATTAGGGTTAATCTCTCACAGCCATAGTTTCATTCATTATTACCTTGGGGTGGGGGTGGGAGGGTGGGGACAATCAGGAAACCTTATCTTAAGTCATGGCTCAGCTACTAGTAATGTGACCAGGTTTGTGCTCTTCTTCAGACTTTAGTTTCCTCATCTGTCAAATGAGGGGAACAGACGAGATGATAGGTTTCAGCGTCTCAAAATGCTGGAACTCATTAATGTTTATAAAGCACCTTCCTCATAACAACCCTTTGACATAGTGAGAGTATTATTTATGCCCATTTGACAGATGAGAAAACTGAGGTTCAGTGAGGTTAGTCTTTACCTGTGTTTGCACAGCTAGTATGTGTATTCTATGATGGTAGGTTTTTTTGTTTGGTTGGTTGGTTTTGCAAATTCTGATAATAAGTAATATTCTATGAAACATTGCTCGTTGCCTTTGGAAGCAAAAGAAGACAACTGCTAATCCATTTATTTATCTTTCCTTCTAAGGATCTGTAAGCCAGCCTTCCATTTAGCCATGATTCCTTTTTCATCTTCAGGTTTTATTTTATCATGTGAATGCCAAGATCGATATAATTCAATTCCTCTGGTCCTCCTAATGGTTGCTCAATAAGGATCTTGAATTTAGAGGACCAGCAGTTAAGTGCATGTTTCCAGATGGCCTAAAAACTGGGTAATTCTTAGCACTCCCTGCCCGCTGTTCTGTGACAGTACCTGGAGAGTCTGGAGGGAGCCACAAAAATGGGGGCCAGTTTGCAATTTCTTGAGTTGCCATGGCTGAAGAATTCATTGCCAATGGCCACCAGGCCAGTGACAAGTCTCTGCATTTACACAGCTAGGCTGGTCCATCAGAAAGTAGACATTGCCAAGACTGTACTTGGTGCCTTCTCAACTGTCATTCTTTTCCTAGCATACCCTTCAAGAGCCAAGAGTCCCCTTTATGGCGCATGGAGGCAGATGAGGAGGATTTAGTGGAAGATTAGATGCAGGTAGGTGGTGCGGTAGATAGAGTTCTCAGCCTGGAGTCAGAGAGACCTGAGTTCACAGTGGACCTCAGATACTTCCTAGCTGTGTGACCCTGGTCAAGTCATTTTGCCTTTGCCTTAGTTTCCTCATCT
Organism: Phascolarctos cinereus; assembly: GCF_003287225.1. Taxonomy (NCBI): domain Eukaryota; kingdom Metazoa; phylum Chordata; class Mammalia; order Diprotodontia; family Phascolarctidae; genus Phascolarctos; species Phascolarctos cinereus. The sequence goes on along the minus strand of NW_027556402.1, from coordinate 195,046,279 downwards.
GTAAAATGCAGATAATCATAGAACCTACCTCCCAGGGTTGTTTCGAGGACCCAATGAAATAATAATTGTAAAGTGTTTGGCACAGTGCTTAGCATATAGTAAATGCCATTAAATGTTAGCTATTATTATTTAAATCTAGCTTCAGACACTTACTAGCTGTTTGACACTGGGCAAGTCACTTGACCTTTGATTGCTTCAGTTTCCTCATCTGTAAAATGAGCATAATAATAGCACCTACTTCCCATCTTGGTTGTGAGTAATAGATGAAATAATAGCTTAGCAAAGTGCCTGGCACATAGTAGGTGCTATATATATGCTTATTTGCTCCCTTCCCTTAAATGACATAAAATGTTGTTTTACCAATGTGTGCAGGTCTTTCCTTTCTTCATTACAATTCTAGGAGGTAAGTAAGTAGTTCAAACATTATTATTCCCATTTTGCAATGAAAAAATTGAGGTTCACAGAAATTAGCACTTGCCTGTGGCCACAGAGCTTGTATGCTATATAGAAATAATAAGAAGAATACATGACCACTGTGCTTAGTAAGTGCATATCTGTACCAACCATCATGGCTCAGGCGCAGAGGTGACAAGGAATTCTTTTGTGGTGTTAGCTTTCTGATATCATGAAGGGATCAAAAAAGGTGAACCGAATGTCTGCTCAAGCTCCACTTTTTGTTCCAACCCTCTACTTGCCCAGATTTCAAGTGCCCACACTTGCGTCTTAATAAGTTAACAGAGTCTACCTTTTCTCCCAGTTGGCAAAGGGCAGTTTGCTAATGGATAATCTGTAGTGGTTTATCAAGGCTCATTTTAAATGTCTGGGATAATGTGGCTTCACATGGAAAATATCCATAGCCCAAGAGGTCTCACTGAGCAGTAATGATATAATTACTGTCAGAGAATTATCTCTGGTTACGAAAGTGGAATGCCCATTCTAATTGGTTCCATCCCTTTGGGTCACCTTTTTGTTTTCTTCTTTCTTTTTTCCCCAGTCCTTTCCCTGAAGCTCAGTTGCAAAGCCTCAGGACTTGGACACCACATCAATAGGGGTGTACCTAGCATACTGACGGCGGGGCTAGGGAAATAACTGCTAATTATGGATTGGGCATCCCTGAAAGCATACTCAGCAAGCCTTCCCGGATGAGTTCTGCCTCCAGGTAATCAACCCTCAGCAGTTTTGCATCGTGCAGTAATTTTGGTACTAGAAGACCTGGGTTCAAATTCTGTCTCTGCAACTCCCACAAAATGACATTATGAGGCAGTTAGTGTGAATTTCATTTCATAGGTCTGAAACAGTGGAGGAGCTGAGGATCTAATAAATAAACTGAGAGCTAGGGCTGGAGCCCAGGTGTCCTGACATTGGGTCAAACCTCAATCTCCTTTCAATCCAGCTAGCTCTTTTCTCTTTTTCCCATCATCACTCCTACTTATACCCCTCATCAAGGTATCTTACATGCAGTTCCATCCAAGGTATAGTGTATGCAGTTCCATCCAAAGGCAGATTCCCACACCACTGCAAAAATAGCAGCCTGCCTTCCTACCATCCTGAAGGGGGACAGACAATGGCTCAGAAAAAATACAGTTTTGGAAGCTGCCACCACAGGAGCATATGGTCCAGAGATGCACATTTAAATATCTGTGCTTGATGTAGGGGTACTACTGCCTAATAATCTCCTACTCCCAAAAGCTGGGGTATAATTTCTAGGTGCACTTGAACTCATGTGTTGGGGATTCGGGCCAAACGTCCTCCCTCCCCCAACCCAAGCTGTGCAAATTGATGCTTTCCATAAATAAGTGGATTTTTAATAGACTTCTCTGTAATAATAATGATAATAATAATAATAATAATAATAACAACAATAACAATAAGAGCCACAGGAACTTGGCACTTAAAAAAACATGGAGTTAATAAGAAAAGCTCATCATTAGGATATACAGGGACTCTCCCCATGGAGAATGGTTGGGGTTCTGCCACTGTGACTCCAAGATGATTTCACTTATAAATGTACAGCAGACAGAGCTGGTCTGCTGGGGAGAGCCTGCCTCCTTGGAAATCTTTGGGGTGTCAATAACCATTGCAGTGTATTAGTAAGCGTTGGGAATGAGAAATCCAGAGAACTGGGTTCGAGTCTCGACTTTACCAATAATTCACTGTGACTTTAGGCAGGTGACTTTCCCTCTCTGGGCCTCTGTGAAACGAGAGAGTTGGACTTACTGATGTCCAATGGTCCTTCCTGCGGAACTGAGTTTCATGTTCTAAGGTTCCTTCTGGATCTGGAATTCTAAGATCTATGTGTTATGATCCCCCACTACTGAGACATTTTATGCATCTACGAGTCCATGAACCTAGGAGAACGATAGGCGGAGGATGAAGCTGCAGTGTTAATGTTAAAACAGCGACAGAATGAAAGGCTCAAAAGGAACACACACACACGCACACACCACACACACACACACACACACACACACACACACACACACAGTTAGATTAGAATACAATTTCTCGGCTTCTTCCCGACCAGATGGGCTGATGAGCGTTGTTACACTGACCTCAAGCGTGTGAAGGCTCTACCTCCAAAACCGAATTCTCAGATCCTCCCTGTCCCTCCCTCCTCCCTCCTCTCTCAGCCCCGCCTCCTCAGTCCCTCCCCGCCCCCTCCGCAAACCGACATACACACACAGACCACACGGTGCGGAACAATAAACGAAGTTGGAATCCAAACCCAGACGTCTCCACTGGAGTTTAAGGCTGAGCTACTGGATCCGGGCGGCGGGCTTCCTTCTCTGCCAGCCTCCTTCAGTCTCTCTCCATTACGCACAGCAAAAGCCTGGAGAAGGAAGTGAAGTGACCAATGGAGAGGCGAAGACAATGCTCAGAGCAGCCCGCTGGGGGCTAAGAGGAGGTAGCGCCCGGTAGAAGCAGGTCGGAAAAGTAAACTTGAAGCAGGTGCGACGCAGAATGAGGACGAGTCAGCTCCTGGACTGCCTTGTCCCGTGGGCTCCCTGAGCCTTGGGCGCGCCCGTGACCCCCTCCCCCTTCCCCAAGCTCCTAGTCGGTTTCGGCGGCGCAGGTGGGCGTGACAGCGCCTGGCAGGGAGCTCCGCCGCTACTCGGGGCGCTGCGCCTGGGAGGAGGAGGAGAAGAAGAAGAAGAAGAAGAAGAAGGAAGAGAGGAGGAGGCAGCGCCCGTGGAGGGGCCAGGCTAGGCGGAGACGGACGGGGCAGTAGCGCCATTCGTGCGTTGGAGCGGCCGCCGCCAGTGTAGGAGCTGGAGTCCAAGCCTGCCTGGGACAGCGCGGTGCAAGCAGTAGAGCCCCGCGTCGAGGGGCATCGACTGCTGGGCAGGAAGCCAACCGACCCAGCAGGATAAGTGCTTCGCAATGGGATTGCTGCAGCCGCCGCCGCCGCCACAGCTACGGTCTCATGTAACTCCAGTGAGCTTTTGCCAGGCGAGATCGCTTAGATTTCTTGTCTCCCCGACCCAGGTTTTCTTACTGACCAGCTAGGGACCAAGGAGGCGGAAGGAGTGAGGGTGTGTGTGTGCATGAGAGGGCTGGACGGGTCAAGCTTCTGTGCTTTGACCCCCTAATGCTCCCTCCCCTCCCTTCCCCATCCCCATCCTCCAATTGCCTCTTCCCTTTTTTTTCCTCCTCTTCTGCACTTACAAACCTTGCTTGCCCCTGCAGGCTTGCGGGGTTTGGAAGCTGAGGGGAAGCTCCAGCCCGGGGTTTTTCCACCCGGTTTGTCTTGTACTCCTCTCGGACTGGTACTCTCCCGGACGCACGGCTTACCCAGCAGAGCTGGGCCAGTGCTGCTCTGGGCCGGGGACAGCCTCGGGACAAGGAGAAGCGACGACGTTGCCCTAGTCTCCCGCGGCACGGTTCACTGAGGGAGGCTCCTGCGTGGAGCTGCCGCTCGCAGCCAGGGGAAAGAGAAGTCGGCAATGAAGGCACTGAGTCCGAGTAGGGAGCACCCGAGCGACTCTGCTCCGGGGCTCGGGGCCGGGAGGGGACCCCTCTACTTCTGCTCTTGTAGTGGGGTCATGGATCTCCAGCTGACGACCAACAGCACAGACTCCAGCGACCGTGGGGGGTCCTCCAACGAGTCCTTGTGGGCCGCGGAGAGGCATCCCCCGAGCCAGTATTCGCCCGCGGAGGTGGCTGGCATAGCGGCTGTGGTGAGCTTTCTCATCGTCTTTACCATCGTGGGCAACGTGCTGGTGGTTATCGCTGTGTTGACCAGCCGTGCCCTGAAAGCACCCCAAAACTTGTTCCTTGTGTCCCTGGCCAGCGCTGACATTCTGGTGGCCACTTTGGTCATGCCATTCTCGCTGGCCAACGAGCTCATGAACTACTGGTACTTCGGCAAGGTGTGGTGCGACATCTACCTGGCGCTGGACGTCCTCTTCTGCACCTCCTCCATAGTGCACCTGTGTGCCATCAGCCTGGACCGCTACTGGTCCGTGACGCAGGCGGTAGAATACAACCTGAAACGTACCCCGCGCCGTATCAAAGGCATTATCGTGACTGTGTGGCTCATTTCGGCCGTCATCTCCTTCCCTCCGCTCATTTCCCTCTACCGGGACCCGGAGGACGACCAGTACCCTCAGTGCGAGCTCAACGACGAGACGTGGTACATCCTTTCCTCCTGCATCGGTTCCTTCTTCGCGCCCTGCATCATCATGGTGCTGGTCTACGTGCGCATCTACCGGGTGGCCAAGCTGCGGACACGGACGCTGTCTGAGAAGCGCACGGTGCCCGAGGGCTCGTCCCAGACGGAGAACGGGCTCAGCCGGCCGCCCGTGGGGGCAGGGCCCTCGACCGCCGCCGCTGCCGCCACCTCCCTGCGTCTCCAGGCTGGGGAGAATGGGCACTACCACCTCCACCATCACCACCACCACCTTCACCATCACCACCATCATCACCACCACCAGCTGCGCAAGAGTGCCGAGCTCGAGGACATCGAACTGGAGGAGAGCAGCACCTCTGAGAACCGGCGCAGGCGGCGCAGCCGAGAGGAGGCGGCAGCCCGCAAGGGCAGCCGCGGCTTCTCCTTCTCCTTTTCCTCCACCAAAGGAGGCCCGTCGGCTGGTGCTGGGAGCCGCCTGTCCCGGGCCAGCAACCGCTCCCTCGAGTTCTTCTCGTCCCACCGGCGCCGCAAGCGCAGCAGCCTGTGTCGCCGAAAGGTGACCCAGGCCCGAGAGAAGCGCTTCACCTTCGTGCTGGCTGTGGTCATGGGCGTGTTCGTCGTTTGTTGGTTCCCTTTCTTTTTCAGCTATAGCCTGTACGGCATCTGCAGGGAGGCCTGCCAGGTGCCCGAGACGCTCTTCAAGTTCTTTTTTTGGATCGGTTATTGCAACAGCTCCCTCAACCCTGTTATCTACACCATCTTCAACCAAGACTTTCGGAGGTCCTTCAAGCACATCCTGTTCAAAAAGAAGAAGAAGACCTTCTTTCAGTGACCCCCCGGTGGGCTTGGGGTGGGGCTGGGAGGAGGAAGGATGAAAAGGAGCCCCGAGGGGGCGGCCGGGTTGGACCGGAGCAGGAGGAACTGCTGAAGGGGTGGCTCGGCAGTTGGGGAAGATGTGAGGAGAGAGGTGGAAGGACACCTGGGGGGAGGGTGGAGGAGCAAGGAGGGAGGATTGAAGAGGAGAAGCGGAGGAGGTGGTGGAGGAGGGAAGGATGGAAAGGAAAGGAAGAAGGAAAAGGAGAAACCTTAGTTCGAGGTCTGCGCGAAAGCTGTCTTCCGAAGTCGCCCGGCCGGGTGCAAGTCCTCTGGACTCCGGCTGAGGGCGCCCACTGAGGGCAAGGTTTGGCCTGACCGCCGGACCAGAGTTTGGACAGCTGCAGAAAGTAGGGGGGAAATGAGGAAGGGGAGAAATTAAGGGGAAAGGGCTGGCTTGACCGTGAAGGGCATCGACAATCTAAAAGTATTTAAAATGTTTGCCAAAAAGGAGGAAAAAAAAGAAACCAAACTATTTTCTAAATAAACCTTTGTGATCTAAACTTTTCAGTTGCGCCAGTACTTAGAGTCGGACAGAGAGGGAGAGATGGGAAATTGGGCGGAATGCTCACCGTGGGATTAGGTTCTAGCACCCTGGGGGGGATTCCACATACTCTCTGGGCTGCTCAAATTATTCCACTCCCCAAGTCTGCCACACACACGTGCACCCACACATCACCACACACAAATACGATTAGGAGAGACTGGGAACTGAGGAGACCCTCGATACTGCTTTGGAATGGGTAAGGGAGAGACAACCTGTAGCCAATCTACATATGCATTTGATGTTCACATTATCAAACTTTATGTATATGTATACTATGTGTGTGTGTGCGTGTGTGCGTGTATATATATATATATATTATATGTGTATATATATACATATATATATATACACACATACATACATACATACACCTATGGACAACCTACATATGACTCACGTAGATGAAAAATATATGTGGTCTGAGACAGATACACTATCTTGAAACACTTAAAGTGTATTGTAACTATTTAGCGCAGGGGGTGAGGGAGGAGGGGACCCGCTGCGGGAATTTCCAATCCTGAATCTTTTACCATTTCTCAACTTAGTTTCTTAGGAACGCGACTTCCTCTCATTGTAATTATCTGTCTTTTCGTTCCTTCGATTTCCTACTCATTCTTCCCAAGAATCTCCTTTTTGCTTCTGCCTCGCCCATCAACTACCTTGTCACGCCTCACCCTGCCGGCTTGAGTCTACCTAAAGTCTCCCTGACCCTGTCTCTCTGCCTCCCTTTCTTTCTTTCTCGGCCTCTCTGTTCCTCTATGTCTCTGTCTCTCACTCTGTCACGGTCCTGTCTGCCTGTCTCTCTGTACCTCCTTTTCTCACTCCTCTCCCCATTCTTTATTCTATATTCCTCTTCTCTTCCCCTTCCTCCCCTTTTTCTTCCAGCCATTTTATTACCCCCTCTTCCAACTAAGTGTGTCGTCGTCCTAATCACTGCTTAAGAATCCTCCAAGTCGCCTTCTCCCCCAGAGATGGTCATCTCCCCTCTCTCCACCTTGTCTTTCCTCTCAATTCATTTTCTCTCTCTCGTTCTCCTTTTCCCACAGTGTCTCTCCCTCCCCTCTTTATCCATTTTCTCCCCCTTCCCTAAACCTATCTTTAGTCTGTTGCTTTTAGTTTGTCTCTATCCCTGCCCTTCCCTCATTCATTCTCCACTCCTTGTCCCTCATACTCCTTTTAGCTTCCCTCTTTCTGTCCCCCACCACCCCAGCCCTCCTCCCATCAGCAGCGCAATTCCCAGCCTTTACTAAGGCCATTCACTCCTTCTGTCTCCCCTGTCCTTCTCATTGACCAGCCTGGAAGAATAACACCCTGTGTTGCTGCTCCTTTTTCTTCTCTGATCTCCCCCTATCAACTCCCTAGCCTATCCCCAGGCAGTAGCGCTGCATTGAAGAAGGAAGCCTACACCGAAGGGGTGAGGGGGTGGCTGCTATCCCCGCTGAGCGAAAGACGAGCTAGTCCACGGAAGGTGGTCGCAGCTGCTTCTCACTCTCAGCCGGGATGCTTTGAGAGGGATGTCTGGGCGGAATGCGAGCTATAGTTTCCACGTGGCCCGAGTGGCTTCCGGGTTAGCCCTGCCTTGGCCTCAGCTCCCCTTTCCCGACTTCTACCCAGAAAACAACCAGTTAATTTGCAGAGCTTCAGTTAGGCAGAAGAGTTAAGGATGCTAATCTGTTGATTTATATAGTGGCTGGACATTGGTGCTTGCTTTGCCACTCCCCCCCACCACCCATCTACTTAAAAAAAAAAATTAGCCAGTTTGTCACTCCCAAAGGAAGGCCTCTTTACAAGAGTGCCCTGCGATAAGGAGAAATTTGACGGGGTTCATTACCCTGAGGCCTCTGACTACCTCAGATTCCAACTTTCCAAGAGAGGGACCCGGGGTGACTCCATACATGCTTCTGGTGGAAAGAAGGAGGAATTAGGAAGATAAGGAGGTGGGAGAGACCGAAGTGGGGAAGGAAATTGGGAGAATGAGAGAGAATATTCCAAAGCGTTTTGGCTCAGGAGTCAGACAACCTGAGTTCAAATTCCACTCCTGATGATTAGTACCTATGTGACCTTGGGCCAGTTACTTAACCTCCCCCAGGAGCTCAGTTTCCTTATCTGTAAATGAAGGGCTTGGATTAAATGGTTGGTCTCTGAGATCCCTTTTGGTTTTAGACAGGGCTGCTGGGAGAGCTGATCTTTATAGTAGAAAAGGACAAAAGAATGTGAAAAAGAATGGGGAAGAATAAAAGGAAGATAATAAGGAAAAGGAGAGGGTGGAGAACAGGGAGAACAATAGTAGCTAATATCATATAGTACTTTAAAGTCTACAAAAATATTTACATGTACCATCTTACTTGATACTTAGGACAACCCATTAAAAGTAAGTGATATTATTATCCCCATTTTGCAGATGAGAAGATGGAGTCTGGCTGAGGTTAAGTGACTTGCCCTGGGTCACACATCTAGTAAGTGTCTGAGGCAGGATTCAGACTCAAGTTTCCTGACTCCAAGTACTGCTCTCCATCTGCCTAAGTACAATGAAGAGAGGAAAGGGAAGGAGAGGAGGCAGAGAGTGGAAAAGGGGGATGTTAAATAATGAAGAAGGAGAAAATGAGATTAGACAAAGGAAAGAGAAGGGCAACAGGGGGAGGCTGAGAGGGCAATACAAATAAGGGAGAAATGGAGTAAATTAATAAAGAGAAAGTAGAACAGAGAAAGAGAATGAAGAGGGGACAAAAAAAGAGAGTTTATTTTATTCTAAATGTTTCTGGATTAAATAAGAGTCAGGTTTCCCCAGCTCTCCTCACTTTCCAGAATCTCATCTCTTGCTTAATAGTACTGCTGGAAAAGTGGGATGTGTGTGTGTGTGTGTGTGTGTGTGTGTGTTTCTGTTTGGTTTTGTTATTGTTATTTTTTGATTTGCAGATTAAGGAGCATGCTTCGGGAGACAACTTTGGTTCGATCACAGAACCTTCTCCCCCAAGGACCCCTTTATGAAATGGCTCCAAGGAACCTTCAACCCCCTAATAGTCACCCTCTTTTCTCTCTCCATTGATGCTCTGAAAAAAGAGAAGCGTACGATTTGCTGATTATGCCCTCTCTAGCACAAGGGAATTTTTACCTCAAAGCATCATGACCTTTTATCTTCTAATTCTAGGGCTCTAAACTTTTCCCACAAAGTTCTGAGTGGAACAAATAAAGTAACTCACCACCTAAAGGCCATCTCCAGTCTTCAGGTCTCTAGGAAGACCTCCCTGATTCTGTGCACAAAGTCTAGGCTGTTCTAGGTTTTGAGAGCATACTTTCAATGGGATAAGCCTAGGGTATACATAAGGCTACTACCATACACATGGGATTTTCCCAGTTAAGCCTTTTTTTTTTCTGGTCTTACTGGAGAAATTCAGTTGCAGGACTGACCAGCTAAAGGCTGTCTCCAGTTAGGTAGGGAAAAGAGCACTTGACCTCAGATCAGGGAACTTGGTTTGGAATCCTGGCTCAGAGGCTTGCTACACGACCTTAAAAAGTCACTCACCTTTCTAAGTTTAAATTTGCTCTTCTGTTAAGTGAGGAAGAAAACTGTATTCCTAGGTTTCCTCCACAAGGTTGGTATGAAGAAAATGTTTCACAAACCTCCAGATGCTACAGAAATATAAGCTATTGTTACCATTATCTTGTTGTTAGGACAGCTGGGGGGGGGGAAGGGGCACAATGGATAGAGCCATGGGCTTAGAGTTAGGAAGACTTGAGTTCAAATCTGGCCTCATTCCTGTATAATTTACTTAGTTCTGTGATAAAGGGCAAATCGTCTAACTTCTATCTTGTCTCAGTTTCCTCCATTATAAAATGAGGATAATAATAGCACCCACCTTCCAGGATTGTTGTCAGGATCAATGAGTCTTAACAAAGTGCCTAGTCAATAGTAGGCACTTAATACAAGCTTGTTTCCTTCCTTGTTGGGGGTAGTATGTGGAATTTGCAAGGGAAGTTACAATTAAGAGGCTTTCCCTCCTTTTAAATAGTTAAGACAGAGATTAGTCATTGAAGGATGCTGAACATATGATGGAGGCCAGGGAGGCAGAGAAGAGCACAGAGACTTACAGATCACAAAACCTTAGAAGTAGAAGAGACCAGCAAGATTGGCGTGGTCCAGACCCACCTTTTGATGGATGAGGTAGTAGAGACCCAGGGGTCATGACTTGCCTAAGGTCATGCAGCCAGTTAATGGCGTTTCCCAGGACTCAAACCCAAGCTGCCTGACTCCATGTCTGCTGCTGTTTCTACTCTGCTTCCTGCCTCTTCATGACTATTTCTGGTGTGCCCCCAGGACAAACTTCCCATATCCAGCCCTAAAGAGCATGTAGAGAGACCAAGAAACCCACTAGACTCAAAGAAATATTCTCCCCACTCAAGAAACTTGGTGAATGAAAATTCACTTTTAAATTCACAATTAGAAACTCATTATTTTGGCCCAAGAAGACCCTCACCATTCCCACTGCTTTGGAAATGCATGAATATTAATATTAAATTGTCTCATGTTTACAAAATAACTTAGAATTTATCAAATGCTTTCATTTAAAACCAACTTGTGAGATGGAGAATGTCAGTATCATTTTGTAAATGAAGAAACTGAGACTTACAAGGTAAAATGACTTGTCTGAGATAACACACCAAATAAATTAGTAAATAGCATATTTGAGGCTTAAATCAGGTCTTCTGATTGCAAGTACCCTGTTCTTTCCACCACGAAGAGGGGGGAGGGTGGGGATAGAAGGATTGGCAAAATCCTAAGAGAGAAGTGGGAGGGCAACAAAGATGAGCTTCCTTTTTCATAATTTTGTCCAGGATAGTCCTGATTAAGGCTTAAAGAAATATTGACCTATGCTGGCTCTTCCTCTTATTAGCTGTGTGACCCTGAGTAAATCAGTAACTCCCCCCACCCCCAGCCCAGGCAATCAAGGTTAAGTGATTTGGCCAGGATCACACAGCTAGTTAAGTGTCAAGTGTCTGAGGCCAGATTTGAACTCAGGTCCTCCTGATTCCAGGGTCAGTTGCTATCCACTTTGCCATCTAGCCACCCCAATTATTAACTTCTAAGTCTCAGTTTTCTCATCTATAAAATGGGGAAGACAATACCTGCAAAATTTACTTTGTTGTGAGAACCAAATAATATGCTTTAAGTAAAATGTTTTTCTGAATACTTTATGTAAACACACACATCATGTATAATAAAAATAGGCCCTGTTACAGAAGTGAAGTGAATTACTGATGGGCAAAATAAAATCATTCCTGTGTCATTTTCACATTTGAAATTTTGACTTGAATATTAAATTAATGAATTACTAAATTAAATGAATTTCTAAATTAATCAGTATTTTGTAAAAAGAAAAGTGCCCTGGTCCAGAAATCAGTAGACTTGGATTCTAGGCTTGACTCTGTTATTAAACAACTTTCTGTCCTTGAACGATTAGCTCCTCCATTCTTTAGTTTCTTCAAAGATTTGTGGAGGGGGGAGTAATAATCATCTTAGCAATAGCATCCACTTATTTCTCAGGTTTCCAGCAGCTAAATACTGTATTATCTGGATGACTTAATCTAAAACTCCACTTTGGCATCTTTGTGTAAATCATAATATGGAAGTAGTAGTCTTCCTGGGAAATTCTGTAGAATTTTATATGGAATCACAGAATTGAAAGTTAGCTTGGAAGTCATCTTGCCCAACCTTTCTCTCTGTAGCATGAACCTCTTCTCTAACATTCTGGGAGAGGGGCCATCCAGACCTGTTTAAAGACCTCTACTGGCAGGGAGCTTACTATCTCACCAGATACATCCCTTCTCTTATTGTACACCTCTTAATTATGAGAATTCTTCCTGAAATTGAGTCAAGAATCTACTTCTCTTTAAATTCCCAGCTATTGGCCCTATTGCTAGGACCCAAAAGAATATATGTCATCATTTATCTTCTACATGGCCACCCTGAAAGGTAGCATGATCTAATGGAAGGAGCCCTGAATTTGGAATTGAAGACCTGGAGCTGAATCCCAGTTCTGCCGCTTAATAGATATATGACTTAGGGAAGGACACTGCTACCCTCTCTGTTTCCTCTTCTGTGTCATAGAGTTGGACCTGATCTTCTCCGAAGTTCTCTTTCAAGCCTAAATCTATTCTATAAAATATATAAAGACAGCTATCATATCCCCCAAGTCTCCTCTAAGCCAAAAATTCTGTCTTACCTGTTTTGAAAATCATCAGCCTCCCTTGCTTAGCAGCTACCTTAGCCAACTCATCTATTGCTAGATTAAAAAATATATTTATGTATATTTACATACATATATGTATATGCATAAATACAGGAATGTCCCAAAAGACTTAGTGCTATTTTAAGTTTTAATAGTTTAAAATGGCACTAAGACATTTGAGATACCCTGGTATCTCTATGTATCTCTATGCATATGTATCTTTGATTCAAGATCCTCCTGATTTAAAGTCTAGCATCTTTTCTATTCCCCCATTCTGCCTTTCCTACCTACCAATCTACCTATCTACACAACCCACCTTCCCAGCTGCCTGTCTACATATACAAAATCTATTTATGTGTATGTTATATTTATATATATATATATATATATATATATATATATATATATATATATATATATATATATGTATGTACTAGAGTGAGAGAGAGAGAGAGAGATTTACCTCTATTGCAATGTAAGTTGAGGGTAAGAAAAAAGGGCTATAATATAATTCATATATTCATTTCTCCTTGAGATGGAATTAAAAAGTAAATGTACTCGTAACATATTGAGCTGTTAATTCTTTAAAAAAAATCAAATCTTTGAAAACCTCCTTATGCTTTCTGCTCTAGGGTGGGTAGAGTCTTGCAGAGAAATACGTTCCTCTGGGGCTTGTTCTGAAAGGAAGGTTTTTCCAGGCTATGTTTGTGCTCAGTTGTATTTTTTTGTCACATTGGTAGATCTAATGGAAATATTCAAATTTAGTGTATGGTCCAAAGGAAAAGTAATTACAAGTCCATATTGGTTTTAATTCTGCAATAGAACTCTCTCCAGAAGAGAAGTTAGTAATCTTCCATGTGTACCTTAGGAAAATGTATTTACATTTATATGACTGAGAGCTACAATGACCATAAGCTGGGTGTCGGGAGTGGGGGCAGGGAGGGGACAGAGAATCATATCGCGTTAGGGCTGGAAGGGACTTAGAACATAGAATATCAGAGCTAGAAGGGACCTCAGAATGTGGGACGCTGAATGTTAGGATGAGTGGAGCAAGAGCAAGCATCATGACTTTTTTAAGGTCGTGGACCCTTTTGTCAGTCTGGTAAAACCTAGGGACACATTCTCAGAATCGTGCCTTTAAATGTATAAAATAAATTCAGAGGCTCACAAGAGAAGCAGGTATATTGAAATGCAAACACAAAAATATATTGTTTAAAAAGTTCACAGACATCAGGTTAAGAACCCCAAAGTTAGAAGGAATAATATATAACGTGGAATATTAGACCTGAGAGAGATTTTAGAACATGAAATATAGATTGTTAATGCCAGAAAATTCCTTGAAGTGCCAGAAAATCAGAGAATGTTGTAGTCAAAAGGATCCATAGTCATACATGTGTATATATGTGTATACACACATGTAGATAGACACACATACATATATGTCTCAATACCAATGAAATCACAAGTCTGGTATATATATACTCACATACAGATACATATGCATGTGTCTATATGTATATAGACACATATATGTGTACATAGAGAGGAAGACAGAGAGAGAGGGAGAAGATTTCTTTTATCCTTGCAGATCAGAGCTTGATCTGCAGCTTATAGTGTTAGAAAGTTGTGTAGAGGATGTGGTTCTGAGAAGTTAGATGACTTGCCCAGGTTCACTTAGTCAGTCTGTGTCAGTGCTAGGACTTTAATCCAGCTCTCTATCTGCTATCATCCTTTGCCTCTTGAATGCAGTTTTTCCAAGGTATAATATTAGCAAAACAACAACATCAAAGACAGATGGTGTTAAAGGAGGAATCTAAGAAGTCTGCTAGCCCATCCACCTCACTTTAAAGATGGGAAAACTGAGATCTAGATTGAGTAACTCACTCAAGATTATGCAAGTAGTAGGTGAAAAATCTAGAATTAGACCAGATCTTCTGATGGGTGATATAAATTTTATGGACTGAATTTAAATGAAAACAAGTGCTCAAATGTAATGTTTTAATCCATTGGGGGGCAAAATTGGAAATTCAAGATCAAAGGGAATATGGAATAATAACACCGATCCATCTATCTACCTACTTATCTATTTACCTACCTACCTACCCATCCATCCATCCATCCATCCATCCATCCATCCATCCATCCATCCATCTATCTATCTATCTATCTATCTATCTATCTATCTATCTATCTATCTATCTATCTATCTATCTATCTGTAATAGTTGACAATTCTGTAACACTTTATAATTAGTTACCATGAGGGATCCATACTCTTTATCCAGGATTCTTTCCATTTCTTTCCTTCTCTGTCCTACAAAAAGGGACAAATATCATCAGTTGTTTTGGTGACACATTTGCTATCAAGCAGAATGACACAGAGCAAATAGCCCAAATTCCCATCCATTTTCATGTCTTTGTGGGCCAGCTTCAGACATGGATTTGCATCTGTTTCAAAAATGGAAACCTGAATAAAGAGACCTGCCTGCTAGTTATGTCTCTGTGCCTACTAGCTGAGTGAATTTGAACATATCACTAGATCTCTTGAAGTCTGTTATCTGTCAAATGGTCATAATGATACCAGACTTGTTTCCTTCACAGAACTGTTGAGATAATAAATAATAATAGTAATGACTGATATTCATACATTCTTTTGCAGTTTGCAAAGTGCCTTATGTAGATTATTTTATTTGAGCCTCACAATACCCCTCAGGTATTGTTCCCCACCCCAGATTTATGGGGTGTTCAGGGAGGACTAATACCTCTAGTGTGAGGGCTGCTGAGCCCTTTTCAGGGATGCCTTTGGTGTCCACCTGATTCATCCACCTCCCACCTGTGGCTCCAAAAAGCTGTAGCATGTGCAGGGGCCACACTCCAGTAAACTGTATGGCAGATGGGCTAAACCAGGTTGAGGCTGGGCCTCAAACACATCGATGAGTTGGGGGGGGCATGTCTGCCCAAGTATGTGAAGACTTTCCTTGGTGGGATGGGTGGGTGAGAACACTGTGTTCTAATGGCCATGAAGGCATCTGAAGTAGGCACTGCGGAGTACTTAGAGCTTGGGCAGGCATCAAAGACGCCAAGGTCATCAACTGCATCCTTGAATCTGAATTTTGATGACTCTGGGAGAAAGAGTAAGGCAAGACTTTGCAACTCTGCCTCACTTAAATCAATTCATGTGCAAGTCAAGACATCATTGTGTGATGTCATTGGTCCTCTTTGAAGACAAAGGATGAACAACAATATTGTTATCCCCGTTTGATAAATGAGGAATGGATGCCAAGAGGGGTCAAATGACCTACTTACAATTACCCCAAAGTGTCAGAGGTAAGATTAATAACAACAACAACTAGAATTTATATAGAACTTTAAGATTTGTAAGGCACTTTACATATGTTTTCATATTTGATCCTCATAACTTGGAGGGTGGGAGTGGTGGATGCTATTATTATCATTCCCATATTATCCCCATTTTACAGGTAAGGAAAATGAGGCACAGAGAAGTTATATAATTTGCCCTGGGACACATAACTTAAGTGTTTGTGGCAGGATTCAAACTCAGATCTTCCTGATCCCAACTCTAGAACTCTTTTTGACCATAAGTCCAACACTCTGTGCCACATGCCATCTCAAATAAAATTATGGATTAGAAAGGACTTTAAAAAGTGTGAATATATACACGCATGGGGATGATTGACAAGTGTTGCTCTGAATATCTCATTACATTTAGGGATCTTTTGTTTTGTTTTTGTCCTCCTTGGGGTACATGGTGATAAGGTCTCTGAGTCAGAGACTCAGAACCAGTTAGTAACATAGTTGGCATATTTCTTAATTGTTTTCCAGAATTGTTGAACCATTTCCCAGCTCCACCACTGGTGGGAGACAAGTTTGCTTGTTTTCATGAACCCCCTCCAGCACTGATTATTTATGACTCACCATCTTTGCCAAATTGTTGGTGCAAAGTATCACCTCAGCATTGTTTTGAGATTTTCTTGTTGCTTGATAATAATCACCACATATCCCTTTGGTCCTGGCTATCTCATTCTGCTCCACGGTACCAAAATATTGTATTTTCAGCCCATGTTTCCATTTAAATATAACCAATAACTTGTATATCATTCAAGTCACAACAGGAAGGCAAGAGAAACGAAGAGTTTGGTGCTTTAAAAAAAGGACAGTCTAGATGACTATCTTTTTCACTCGCTCCCCTCCCCCCGCAAGATCATAGGATTGAGAGCTAAGGGAGGTCTTAGAAATCATCCAGTCCAATTCCATTTTACATATGAAGCAACTGAATTCCGGAGAAATTAAAGGCCTTGTCCACGATCACAGAAATAGTAAGTGGCAGGCCTGGGATTTAAGCCTGGGTCTCTAATTCTAAATTCAATACACTTTTCACTCCCTCACAAGAGTTCAAAGATAGTTCACCTCCACTAGCCTCAAAGACCTACTGAGACCATTTCTAGTGAAATGAGTGGATATTTTTTTCCCTCTGGAGGCCACAGAAAAGTCTGGAGGGTAATTGAATTTTCTCATTGGGAAGTAGAATGGAATTGAATTATCAGGAAAATGACTCCATTGTCCACCTGTTTGCTCCGGTGCAGACCCAGCCTCAATAAGTAAATGAGAACCACTTAGTTATCAATCCACCCCTTGGATTTCCTTGATCTTGGTCCATTTCCCAATTTAGACTATGTTTAATTGGTAACAACAGCTTCCACGTGTACCAAGTACTCCCAAGTGTTACCTCACTTGGTCCTCACAGAGGCTCTAAGTAGGGATTATTCTTTCCCCATTTTACAACTGAGAAAACTGAGGCTTAATGAGGCCAACTAGCCAATAAATGTCCTAAGCACAACCAAACCCAGGTCTTGTGACTCTACAGTCTTTGGCAATGTGTCATGTTTTCTTTTCGGATGAGCGAGGGCCTCTTTCTTTGTCCAGATACAGGTACCGGCTGATTGAGTGTTATTTTCATCTCTTTTGCCTCAGTTTCCTCATCTGTAAAACAGTACGCACTTCTCAGGATTGTTGTGAGGATCAGATGATATTCTTGTTGGTGCATCTTTGGGTATGTGTGTCTGAGTATAGTGTACAAAGTACAGGACTGGCATGCAAACTTAGCCTTAGATCTACCTCTGACTAGCTGTATGATAAAAAAAAAAAATGTCATTTCATTTCTATGGACCTGGAAAAGAAGGTTAAGGATCCTTGACTATCCCCCTCACTGGGTTATTGGGGAAAGGTGCTTGCAAGCTTTAAATCATTTTAGGAATATAAGCTATTATTATTGTTATCTGAGTGAGTATTTCCAGTACTATGTCTGATTTGCCAAAACTATGTCTTTGATCCATCATAGGGTGGTGCAATAGATAACAGGTCAAACAAGTGGCCAAGTGACCTGATTTCTAGTCCTTCTTTGCTATGATGACCTTGGGCAAGTCATTTCATCTACCTGGGCCTTGATTTTCTTGTCTGTGAAATAAGGAAGCTAGAAAACATGGAGTCGCTCTAAAAGAGTCCCTGGCCAACCTTCCCAGCTCTAGCACTCTACGGTCTATGGTCCCATCTAGTTTTAACATTTTGTGTTTTTATGGAGAGCAGTGTGTTTGTTAGCAGTTCAGGGGTTAAATTATACTGTTGGTAATCATTCCCTCAACCAGGATTCATGGAGCATTTGCTGGATGCCCAGCCATGGGATAAGATCTATGGGAGAAAAAGAGAAATGGAAAAATCCATTTATCTCTAAATAGATCTATGATCTAAAGAACAGACCTTATGGTCCAGAATCTTACAATCTATCATGACCAAGGGCATAATGAGTGACATTTGCTTTTTATCTCAGTGCCAATTATGCTTATGAAGTAGAAAATCAAAGGATTTGTTAATAATGAATTGGGTTAGGAAGAGTCCAGAGACTTGAGCCCTTGCCCTAACTCTACCAAAATGGAGGCCTTTCAAGTGGTCCTAGGTAGCTTAGTGTATAGAGAGCTGGACTTAAATGTATGAAGAACTGAGTTTGAATCGTACCTCAGCCACTTACTAATTGTGTGGTCCAGGGGAAGTCATTTAACCTCTGTTGGTCTCAATTTCTTCATCTCTAAAATGGATTTTCCTCTTCTGTAAAATACCTCACAGAGTTTTTGTGAAGATGAAATGAGATAGTATATGTAAAGTGCTTTGCAAATTGTAAAGTGCTTCATAAATATTAGCTATTATTATCTTGAAGGCACCAAAGTAGCATTTAATTTACCCATCTGTGGTCTCTCATTTTTGTTTCATAACTTTCTCATCTCCTTTTCCAGTTATTTATATCCACTACTCCTACAGCAAATCCTGGATTAAATGTCATCGTGGTATAATGGAAAGAACATGGGAGAACCAGGAGAACTCAGTCAGAATCCAGGCTTTGACTCTTGCTAGCTATATGACTGTGGGTTAGTCACTTTATCCCTTTGAGCCTCAGTTTCCTCATCTATAAATGTGGATTATACCTCCCCAATAGAATGTAAGCTCTTAAGGGGCAAAGACTTTCATTTCCGTCTTTGTATTGGCACTAATATAATGCTTGGCACATAGTAGGTGCTTAAAAAATGCTTATTGATTGATTGAGGGCATTGTCAAA
The DNA here is from genome assembly GCF_003287225.1 of Phascolarctos cinereus. Classification (NCBI taxonomy): domain Eukaryota; kingdom Metazoa; phylum Chordata; class Mammalia; order Diprotodontia; family Phascolarctidae; genus Phascolarctos; species Phascolarctos cinereus. Next base: position 195,027,378 of record NW_027556402.1, on the reverse strand, counting down.
CATTCTAGAAACATCAGATAGAATTAGCATTAGTAGAATTAGCATGCTACCTCCTAATTATGCTTGCCATCCATCTCTTCATTATTTTTTGGATTGTTTGTCATTTAAATTCTAGCATTATGGTGCTCCGGGTTTCAAAGACTATGTAGCATATCCAGGAAGACATTGATGTTACTTAATAACTATTGTTCTATAGCAGGGTTCTTAAACTTTTTCCACTCATGACCCCTTTTCACATTTTGGTGGTGTTAGTTGGTGTTACATGGCCTGAGGACACGCACAGTGCAAAGTGCGCATGCTTTGTGTTCAGAACCCTGGCTGCAGTGAAGTTGTGCGATGCAACATGGACAAGTACTTCCAGAAACACCTGGGCTTCATTACACATTTGATTTTTAATTCATTTTCGGTTGTTGTGTGTTCAGAAGTCTTTCTCTGTTGCCAAATTTTTTTGCAACCTCATATGGGGTCCAAACCAAAGTCTAAGAAATGCTGTTTTACTGCACTTCTTGTTGCTTTATTATCGATATCTTCCTGGCACTTCAAGGTGAAGAGTTGTACATAATGTTGCTTCAACCATCAATCAGTCAAGTATCTATTCACATGACTCCTACATTTAAGTCTTTGTGTAGGTAAAGCACAAGATTATTGATTTAGAACTGGAAGGGACTTTGTATGCCATCAAGTTCAAACCCCTCGCTTTACAGATGAAGGAATTAATGCATAGAGGGATTAAAGAACTCGCCCAGGGTCACACAATTATTTAGTTGCTGAGGTTAGATATGATCCCAATTCTTCTTGATCCCAAGTTCAGTATCCTTTCCATTATGCCATTTCAATTCAACAAACGTTTATTAAGTACCTGATGTATGCAAGGTATTTTGGGAGTTATTCAATTCAGCAAACATTTAAAGCACCTACAGTTTGTGAGACCTTGGCTAGGCACTTTGTAATCATTCAAAGATTAAAAAAGATGCACAATACTTTTCTTCATGGGATTTGCTATTCAGTAGGAGATTACAAGAGATGCAGCCCTTGTCTTCTAAAGTCTCATAGCACAGTGGCAGACAAAGACTCCACCCACTGGAAAGAGCAGTGAACATTACAAGAATATTTGACCAGGATACCTCCCCAGACTGTAACTTTCCATGATAGCGAGGACTGTGGATTATTTAAACTACATATTTCTTTTTAGTCCTGAGCACCATACTTTGCATACAGCAGGTGCTTGATATATATTTGCTGTTATTATTATAGTCCTAACTTCATGTTTATTGGTCATGTACCCTTTCAAAAGTCACTTTGCTCTTCTGCATGTCAGTTTCTTCATCTGTAAAATGGGAATAAAAATCCCTTTTGTGCCTCCTTCTTAGGGCTATTGAGATCATATGAAATAAAAGATTTACATGAAATGAAAAATGGATGATGATGATGATGATGATGATGATGATGATGATGATTGTGGTGGTATGGTGGGGGGAATGCTTGAAAGGATGTGGAACTGGAAGGGTCCTGAAAGGCCATTTAGTCCAACCCCCTAAATTTAAAAAATGAAGAGCATGAGGCCCAAGGAGGTAAGTGATTTGTCCAAAGTCACATAGGTTGTATCAGAAATAGGATCTGACCTGCAGCTGACTCTAAAATCTGTGTTCTATGTGTTGTTGCATGATCTGGGTTCAAATCCTATATTTGACACATACTCCTATGTGATCATGGACAAGTAATTAACCTCTCTGAGTCTCAGTTTCTTCATCTGTAGAATGGGGGTTATAATTCTTACACTACCTACCCTAAAGGGTTGTTGTGAGAAAATTACTTTAGAAGTGTTAAGACCCTTGAGAAATAGAGGTTCTTATGAAAGTCATGGCTACCGAGCTGGAAGGGACCCCAGAGGCCATCTTGTCAAATCCCTCATTTTGGAGTTGTGGGTGCTTGAGCCCAGGATGGTTAAAGGATTTGCCTGAAGTCATGTGTACAGGAAGCAGTGGCGACAGGGTTTGAACTCCCCAGCCAGGACACTAAACACCATACCACTCAACCTATTATTCTAAAGGACAAGAGATGCAATTATCCCGATAAGTTTGTAGAAACCCTCTGGCCTGTACTTCCCATGCAGCCTGGAAGGAAATACAGTCTTCAGCCTGAGTCCCTTGGATAATTGTTTCTGTGTTTTCTGTGATTGGTGTATATCCTGCTTATGTAAGAGACTATCCATTTTGTAAATGCTAAGTAGCCTAGCTGCAAGCATCTTCATGCTCTAGCACTTCCATAAAATATCTCTCCATGTCCAAATATTAGTCTGTTTTTGATAAGACCTGAGACAGAGACAGACAGACAGATATGCACACACAAAGGTAGAGACAGGGAGACAAAGTGAGACAGACAGACAGACAGAGAAAAACACACACATAGAGTTAGAGAGAGAGAGAGAGAAAGAGTGAGACAGAAAGTCATAGAGAGAGAGAGACAGAAAGAGAGGGAGAGATGGAGAGGAGACAAAGAGGGAAAGACAGAGAAAGAGAGAGAGACAAAGAGAGAGAGACTAAGGGAGGGAGAGATAGACAGACAGAGAAAGACACACATAGAGTTAGAGAGAGAGAGAGAGAGAGAGAGAGAGAGAGAGAGAGAGAGAGACATAGAGAGACAGAGACAGAAAGAGAGGGAAAGATGGAAAGGAGACAAAGAAAGAGGGAGAGACAGAGAAAGAGAAAGAGACAAAGACAGAGAGAGATAGACAGACAGACGTCTGTGCACACACAGAGGTAGATGCAGGCAAACAAATGAGACAGATAGAGACAGAGAGAGGGAGGGAGAGAGAGAAAAAAGAGAAAGAAGAGAAGAGACAGAGAGACAGAGAAACAAAGAGGGAGATAAAGAGAGAAACAGAGAGAGACAGAGAGGAAGAGAGAGAGAGAGAGAGAGAGAGAGAGAGAGAGAGAGAGAGAGAGAGAGAGAGAGAGGGAGGGAAGGGGGAGAGGGGGAGAGAGAGAGAGACAGAGACAGAGAGACAGAGGAGGTCTGTGTTGTTCTGGTCTGCAGCAAGGTCAACTTTTTGCCTATACAGACAAGGCTTTTAGATAACATTAAATTAATTTTTTTAAAAATCCATTCCGTTGGTTCTACACACAATGTACTAAGAATAATCCACATTTACAGAAAAGCACCATTATTTTGCTATGGCCTAAATAAAACAACAGCTTTGTAAATTTATAAAAATAAACAGTGACCGAGGCTTTTCTGATACTTCTGAGGGTCTCATTTAACTTTTATCACATAAGGCCGCATGACAGAATGAAAAGTCTCCGTCATCGGATCCTAGAGTTAGAGCTGGAAGTGACCCCAGAAGCTTCCTAGTTCAACTGCTTCAGTTCACACAGCAGCAAACGGAGGCTTGGAGAGATGAAACAATTTGCCTCCAGTCATGTCGGTAATAAGTAAGAGAAATGAGATTGAAACCCAAGCCCCTGCCTCTATATCCTGCCCTCTTTCCTCTTCACTGTGCTATTTCTCGTGGGCAATATCTGGGTTTGAACCTTGGCTTCCCCACTTAATAACTGTGTGACCTTGGATGAGTCCCTTTACTTCTCTGACCTTTTAGTTTTCCCATCTGCAAAAGAGGACTACAATGTTCTCTTCACTTATCACATGGGGGTGTTGTGAGGAAACTGCTTTGTCAACAGTAAAGCACTAAATTTATTACTTATTATTATCATTATTTTTAAGATCAATAGAGTTGATGTCAAATGAGCTGGATCAGAGCTTTTAGCACTTGTTACTTATGTCCTTTATTAGCTCTGTGGTCTTGGGCAATTTACTTCCCATTTCAGAGGCTATTGCCTTATCCACGTTACTCTATTCCTTATAGCTTTTTTGCTTTATTTTTGCAGGCTGTACAGCATGCTGTAAGGGTGAGCTGTTATTAGTTGTTATTATTTAAACTAAACAACCTCGGAAAGTCCTTTAGTGTTGTCACCCACATCATGTAGAGGCAAAAATGTATTTTTGGTTTTTCTTTTTATTTGGTCCTGAAGAGTTGGGGTTTTTTTGTTTGTTTTTTTAGCATGCTGTTACTGCAGAGCTAATCAAAGAACCTAGTTGCTTGAAAAAAAAACTTTCAAGTGTCTTTTAACCAAAATGATTTGTTGTGTTTTCCTTCCTCGACATCCCAAATAGGCAATGGAAGGATCAAATTATTTTCTTCATTCACTCTTGTCACTATTATTCTGGATCAGTTGGTTCTAATCGGGCTTTTCTGTTCCTGGAAGCAGTCATTTATTTTGGGTGATAACCTTTTGGTCACCACCTACAAATGTTATATACTTAAAAAGAAAGTGTAAGAGAAGAAAATGGTAATTGATTTGTCATAATTGGTGCTTTCTCAGAATCCCAGAGATGGGAGAAACCCCAAAGGTCATCCTATCCAACTCCAACCTGAACAGGAATACTTTCTATAGAATTACTGGTGCATGGTCAGGCAGCTTTCATTTGGGTATCTTCAGGGATGGCAATCACTTCCTCCCTAGGCAATCCATTTTCCTTTTGGACAGCTCTCAGTGTACTTACCACCTCAGTCCTGAATCTACTTCTTCCGATCCCTTCCCACCCCACCCCTGCTATTCCTAACTCTGTCTTCCGGAGTCCAAACTTGTTCAAGTCCAATCCCTTCTACGTAAGATAACACTTCCTGTTAAGTCTTCTGGTGAAACATCCTCAGTTCCTTCCACTAATCCTCATATGGCAAAATCTCTAGAACCTTGATCATCTTGGTAGATTTCCTTTAAATACTCTCCAGCTGGTCAACATCCTTTCGACATTGTTGTGTCCCAAGACAAAACCAGTATTCCACGTAGAGTTTAACCAGGGTAGAATACTACAGGACTATCAGTCTCCTCTCTTGTTCTGAACACTGTCTTCTCTTCTCCTGTAGCCTAAGTTCATGTTACCTTTTTGTCTATATGACTCATAAGGAGCTTGCAGAAGACTCAACCCCCTAAGCCCTTTTAATATTACCCATAATTCATTCAGGCAGTTAGTTGACTTTTTAAACCCTTGTGTACTCCTTTACATTTATCTCCATTGAACTGTATTTTCTTAGATTCAGCCTGTCATTGTAGTCTATTATGACTTCTTTGATTATGACATCTTTTGCTTTGCCCCAGCCCTAGCCCCAGCCCCAGCTTTGGTATTGAACAGATTTGAATAATTGTGCCATCTCTACCTTCATCTGAGTCACTGATAAAAATATCAAACAGAAAGAGTCAAGGTCAGTTTCTTTAGAGACCTTCCAGTTGATATCGATCCATTAATTACTTTCAGTCAGTCAATCAATCAGCATTTATTAAGAGATTCCTATGCCCCAGGCATAAAGCTATATGCTAAGCATAGAGCATACAAAGAAAGAGGCAAAAAGACAGTGTCTGCTCCTTAGGAGCTCATAGTCACTGCTGCTCAGTTCTAATAATTCAACCTGTTCCCAAACCACTCACTTGTATTGCCAATTAAGTTTAGGTCCTAATGGGCTCTAAGGCATGTGTCTGACCATGTGACTTCACTACTTGATCCTGACAATCTCTTATCTCCACAATTCTTCTTTGTAGCATTTAAAGCCCTCTACAACCTACTCTAATCTCCCTTTCCAGCCCTAGTAGACATCACTCCTCTTCCTTTATTCTTTTTTGTTTACTCAGACAGGCTTTCTTCTTCTTCCTCACACATGACATTCCATCTCTCATCCCATTGATTATTCCCCCACGTCTGGAATGCACTCCCTTCTCCCTTCTGCTCCCTAAATCCTTTGTAGCCTTCAAAGCTTAGCTAAAGCTCCAGCACGTACTGCCTGCCCCTCTGTCCTCCTCTTATTCTCTTCAATTATCTTGTATAGATTTTTAAATTAAAATTTCATTATTTTATTTAACAGAAATTGTTTCCCTCCAATCTAATTGTAGAAAAAAAAAATTCCTTCCAACAAATAAACATAGTTGAGCAAAACAAAATCCCTCACTGGTTTTCCCATTCTGTACCTTGAATCTGCTTCATCAGGAAGTGGACAATATAGTTCATTTTTTGTCCTCTGAAATCATGGATAATCATTGCATTGATTGGAGTTCTTGAAGTTTTTAAAGGTGTTTTTACACTATTGCTATCATCATCAAAATTGTCCTCTTGATTCTACTCATTCTATTTTTCATTATTTTAGTCAGCTCTTTAAAATTGTTTATTTTTATAATACTGATGTTATAGCATGGATTGGTCTTTTAATTCTGTGCATTCCACTCTGCATCAGTTCATACAAATTTTTCCATGGCTGTTTGAAGTCATCTATGTCCTAATTTCTTATAGAACAATAGTATTCCATTAGAACTTGTTTATTCTGTGTGTATACACACACATATATAGAAGCATAGACATATGTACATATACACATATATACATAGAAGCATGGACATATATACACACATATATGTAGAAGCAGAGATAAGACATAAATACACACATATATACATAGAAGTAGAGACCTATGTACACACACATGTGTAGATGGAATGCACATTTGTATGTGTGTATGGACTTATTCATACAGTATGCATGTATGTACATGCACATCTCTATAAATATGCATGTGTACATATATGTATACATGCATATGCTATCACATCTGCACATGTGTGTGTGCATGACTGTATGTACTCTATTATATTCTACAGGAAAGCAACAGGTATTGTGGTACTGAGAAATGAGCAAGTGAGACCCAGATGTAATTTAAAATGTGGATTTATTAGTGCGCGGCTGCCAGGGGTATGCACATCCAAATCAAGCAGCCCCGATCAGGGGTCGAGCTAGAGTTTATATGGAAAAGAGCATGGGAAAGAAATGCCAGGAACACTGATGAGCTAATCCAAAGGTGCAGGTGTCTTTGGGGGCTATGGAGGGGAAAGTACAGGGAATACACCAGACATGGAGGGGGATGGATCTTTGGAGTCTGGCAGAAGGAAGAGGCCTTGGGCTGGCCAAGGATACCCCTCTCCCTCTGTCTTGATGAAAGAATGCTCTGCAACAAGGGAAAGCTTTTGGACAACACAGGAATTGGGAGGCTTCCAGAGACATGATCTGAGGGCTGGGGCCTGAGCAGCCCAGCTCTGTGTAGCTGTACCAGGGAGAGAGATAAAGGTGATGCTGAGGCCCATGCATGAATGACTGCTAGGCACAGTGTCCTGGGGCTGGGGAGTGGTTATCAGAGACAGTGTTTCTGAGACTAGGGAGAAATTGGGGCACAAGTACAAGCACAAGCACCCGAGCACCCCATCATTACAGGTCAGAGATCACATAAACTAGACCAGGCGTCCTGGTCTCTGGTATAAACATAATTATCTAAAGCAATTATATTGCAAGCTTTCTCATCCATTTGCATTGGAGGTGCGCGCTATGCTGAGCTATGCAAGAGTACATTTCACTATTGTTTAGATTTAGGAGGAAAGAGGTCTGGGGCAAGATTAAGCACCAACTTTTGCTTTCCATGGCTTAAAGGGCCCTACTACCTAAATGGCAAAATAATGTTCTGCATTACAGTATGAGAACAAGTATGTACAAGAATATATCTGTATACACACACACACACACACACATGTATATATGTATCTGTATACCTATATCTGTATACAGATATATTCTTGTATATACCTATACACATACCTGTTGTTCTCCCCCATAGAATATAAGCTCCCTGAGGGCAGCAACTTTTTCATGTTTGTCTTTGCTTTCCCAGAGCCTGGCACACTGTCTGATCCATAATGCATGTTGATTAGTTAATCAATTGTTTAAACAATCCCAAATCTATTCTCACCTGAAAGATCTCATGAGAGGCTTGATCATATTTTGCTGAAATCTAGGTATTCTGAATCCAAGGTATCCTTCAGAGGTTAATGTGGCTCTTAGTTAATTTATTAAGCCAATGCTTAATAAATTATTGTTAAATGAATGAATTACTCCACCTTTCCTCTGAATTCTTACTGAATTCACACTCCATTCCACATCATTGGCACTTAATTATGCTAGGCTTTGCTAGTGTTTCCTGGGCGTGGGCCTTGTCTTCCCAAATATATAATCTCATTTGATCCTCAAATCCTAGAAAATTGTTACTATTTTTATCCCTATTTGACAGAGGAGGAAACTGAGATCTTAAAAGGCAGAGATTATAGTGTAGATTTCTCCTGCATCCCTCAAGGCTATTTGAGCACAGCATGACTTGTAGGGTTAATGAATACCCATGGGTTGATTTGAACAGCCATTATAACCAAATCCAGGGGATAAGGAACCAAGCCATAGAAATTACTGAATGTTACAGTAAAGAAAAAAAAAAGGTTTTTTAAAGATTTTTTATCACAATTTCCTCATTGTAAGTATGGAGAAACTGAGGCCCTCAGAGGTGAAGGCCAAATTCAAATAGCTAGTAAATGGTTGAGGTGGGTCCTGAACTCAGGCCTTCTAGCAGGGCTCTTTTCATCATAATATCCTAGGATTTTAGAACTGTAAGGGACTGAAGGTTCTCAAATTTCTTGGTTGCAGGACGCTTTTAGACTCTTAAAAAAATCATTGAGGAACCCAAGGTGTTTTTGTTTATGTGGGTTATATCTATTAATATTTACCATATTAGAAATTCAAACATATTATGAAATCTATGAAAATAGATTTAAGCTCCAAGACCCCCTCAAATGGTTTCAGCAACTCCCAGGGATCCCTAGACCACACTTTAAGAACTGTTGATGTCGTCTAAATTGTCATTTCATCCCATGATTTATCATTTCAGTCCCATATGCAAGAACTATACTTTAATGAGACTCCCCAAATAGTTACAGGGCCCATAAAATGTACTCAGAGGAGAATGTTCTTCTCTCTTTGTCTTCCCACTCTTGTTCCTGGCTGTTTAAGGTGTCTGTCAAAATCAGCCCTGTCATCCAGGGTTTTAATTTGTTGTTATACTTTTTCTGGCTTGTGTGATAATGAAAAAAAGTCACATTTATGTAGCATTTTAAGGTTTAGAAAAGTGCTTTCCTCAAAACCAGGCAGGACAAGTAATGTAATCTCCATTCAGCAGGTGAGGAAACTGAGGCTCAGAAAGTTGAAATGAGTTAACCAGGGTCTTGGGGCTAGTAAATGATGAATCAAGGTTTAGATCCTAATTTCCTGCATTAGGGTCTAGTGCTCTTTTTACAATAACAGATATCTTCAATCTCTCCAAGCTTTCTGATAATGCTTGCTAATAATAATAATAATAATAATAGTAATGGTAATAGTAATAATAATAATAATTTGTATAGGCTTTAAAGTTTGCAAAGCACTTTATATATATTATCTCATTTGATCCTTACAAAACTCCTGAAAAAATAGGTGCTATTTTTATCCCCATTTAACAGATGAGGAAACTGAGATAAAGAGATGCTAAATTGACTGGCCAAAGGTCATCCAACTCATTAAATGTCTAAGGCAGGGATCCAAGTTGTTCCTGACTCCAAGTCCAATTCTCCAGCCACCTCACAACCTGACTACTATTGAGTTGTCTTAGGCTTTCATTGACAGAAGCTGCTTCATGATGAGATGATACAGTTGTGAGTTAAGACTTTGTCATTTATTTTGGGAAACTCAGTCCTTCTCTCTGGGTCTCAGTTCCCACACTGTGAATATGAAGGAATTAGACTAGGCTGAGGTCCTGTCCAACTCTGACGTTATGTGTTCTAAGGTCTCTTCCAGCCCTAATATTCTATGTTTTAAAGTCCCTCTTGATCCAGTGAAGTATATGAGGTAGGGTGGTACAATGGAAAGAGTCCTGATGTGAAGGTAAAGGACCTGAATTTGAATCCTGGCCTACTACTTGTATAAGTCTGGGCTTTAGAATTAGAATTAGATATCCTTCTATGTAAAATAAGGGGCTGAAGTAGGGTTTCTTCCAGGTCTATATTTTGATCTTCTGTTCTAAGGTTTCACCTCCCCACCATCCATAACACACACAGTAGATAGAACTCTAGGCCTGGAGTCAGGAAGACCTAAGTTTAAATCTAGCCTCAGATACTTGCTAGTTATATGGCCTTGGGAAATCAACTTAATCTCTGTCTGCCTCAGTTTCCTTAACTATAAACTGGGGATAATCACATCACCCACCTCCCAAGGTTGTTCTGAGGATCAAATGAGATAACATTTGTAAAGCACTTAACACAGTGCCTGGCACATAGTAGGCATTTAATAAATGCTTGTTCCCTTCCCTTTGTTGTATTGTGTTGAATATGTAAGTAACTTGGCTACTGGCAGCCAGGGTTGATTCATCCCTGGGCTGTACCTCCCAGGTTGGCAGTTAGGTGGCGCAGCGGATAGAGCACCGGGCTTGGAATCAAGAAGACTCATCTTCATGAGTTCAAATCTGGCCTCAGACACTTACTAGTTGTGTGACTCTAGGCACTTAACCCTATTTGCCTCAGTTTCTTCAACTGTGAAATGAGCCAGGGAAGGAAATGGCAAACTACGCCAGTGTCTTTGCCAAGAAAACCCCACATGGGGTCACGAAGAGTTGAACACAACAGAAATGACTGAACAGCAAGAGCAACAACAATTCCCCAGGTCACTCCTCAGGCCTATGGTCCCACTGGCCTTGACTGCTAACAAGATGGTGGCTCTTTGGACCCTCTGAAGTTCATAGACATAGCCTAATCTCTTCCATATTCAACATTCGTGCATTTAAGGGCAGGAAAGAATGAAACACAAGAGAGATAGAAAACAACATAGATGCCATATGTTTCAGGCAACATGGTGTCCAGATAGAGTGGGCCCAAGGCCTCTCTCTCCATCAAGAGGCTGATAGCATGCATTCCCTCAATTTCTCGCCAAGGAAGAGATTTGGTTTGTAGATGCCCATCGTGGGCACACTTAGTGCTGGCTCAGCACCCAATTAAAAGACCTTTCGTCATCACTCAGTAACTTGAGTCAAATGCTTTTTTTTCTGCTTTTCTAGAAGCAGGCTCCCCAAGCATCCCACAAGTTGGCATCAGGCAGAGCAGAATGGGCAAGGTCTGAAGTGGGACTCCAGTGCCACACCTCCTTCCATATCATCACACCCTTCCTGGACCAGGTTCCCTAAACCTCTGCATGGGTTGGCTCTGCTCCTGCTTTCAGGATTGAACCGTTACTGTCTAGGCAGTCTCCATATCACATATAGTAAGGCATTAAGGTCCCTTCTAGAACTGACCTTCTATGACCTTGCCATTCAGTGTTCTCCTTCCCATCCATCCACTGTCTAATAGGAAACTTTCAAGCCATGGTTTCAAGATGTACTTCCCAGAAACACAATATGCTCCATGGATCCTCTAGAAATATCAGAAAGTTATGGTCTCCTTCAGAAGTTCACTAGTAACTAAGAGGTTGAGAGACAGGATCTCCTGTGAGAGTCCTGGCAGGTCCCCAGAGGACCTGTCTCCCCTACCATCATCTGAAGGCCCGGAGTCATGACTGGCCTCAGCTGTATTTCCCTCTGTGTCTGGATTCAAACCCCAGCTTTGTCATTTACCAGTTCTGTGACCTTGGCCCTAGTCGCTTCCCTTCTCTGAGGCTCGATCTTCTCATCTATAAAATGGGAATAACAATACTCATACCACCTACCTCTCAAGGCTGTCAAGAGGGCAGTATCAGGTAAACCTGAAGTCTCAGCAAGTGTGAATAGTTACTGTTTCTGCAAATGCTTCCAGCGAAGTGCCTCTCCATATTTACAAATGTGATGGAAAAGATAGATGGGGGCCCAGTTGGCTCCTGTGCAAGCTTGAAGAGAAACTCATTTTACAGCTGGAACTGCTGCCAGTCACAAACAGTGGGTGCCTCTGATGACCTCCTCTTCTCCGCAGGTTCTGGTGTCTAAGCAGGGGACAGCCGTGAGTGTTTACCCACAGCCCTGCTGTTTCAGCTGACTGTTCTTCCATGGAAACCAAGTGAACATTCCTTAAAGTCATTCTTTGTGTCTAATGACTCTCTCATCTGTCACCCACATTCCAAATGTGTGTCTGATCAGATGGATCTGGGCTGGGCCAGACTCACTCTAATGACAGTACTAATTTTTAATGTCTGTTTGCAGCTGTTTAGACAACATCCTATAGAGAAAAGGATATTGAACTCAGATCTAGGTTCAAGCATATGGTTATACACTCAGAATTATGGGACTTAAAGTGGCAATGGGTCTTAGATATCATCAAATTGGCTCATTTTGCAGAAAAGGAAATTGAGACCCAGAGAGATACAGTGACTTTCCCTAGGTTTTAAATTTAGACAGTATAGTTGTTATGAGGAAAGTGCTCTCTAAACTTCGTGAATGTATGTTTTCATTCCTTGAGTAACTGTGCCAATCCCAAATCCATCTTTCGAAAGCGTTACTTGGCACACATCAGTCCCCCTACTCGAAAACTATCACTGCTTCCTCATGGTCTATACAATGATGCTCAATAGTTAAGCCTGGAAGCTCAGGGCCTGTGACAGCAGCCAGTTTTTCCAGCCTTTTTCCCCACTACTCTTCTGTATACAAACTGGACCATCTAAAGGGGTATCCTCTTGCTTTGAAGGAAGACTAGACACAGGGTCTAGGATGTGAGGGTTGAGCTCATGGCTCTGCCATTTACTAGCTGTGTGGTGCTGTAGAAAGAGCTCTGAACTTGGATTCAGAAGAATTTGGTTTTAGTGTTTACTTAGCCATTCATCAGCTATGTGAGCCATGCAAATCACTGTCCCTCTCTCCACCTAAATTTTTGTTTGTTTGTTTGTTAATAATCTGCAAAATAAAAAAGTGTAGGTGAAACAATCTCTAAGGTTTCTTCCACCTTTCAAATTCTGGCTTTGAGCAATTTCTTTTGTCTCCCTGGGCTTTGCTTTCCCTATCTGCAAAATGTGGATAATAATGGCAGCCATCACTCCCTCCCTGGACTACTGCCTAAGAGGAGCAAGTGAGATAATGGATGGAAAGTGTTGTCTAAGTGCTCTGCAGATCTGAGTCGTCGTTATCTAACTTCCTAATTATTTTTATAAAAAGAGAACATCATTTTCTCATAATTGTGTTGATTTTAATTATAGGCTCTTGATCTGGAATGCACTTTGGAGATCAGCAGGTCCAACCCTTAGATTTTATAGATGGTGCAGTTGAGACCCCAGGGTCTTTGACGTATTGATGAGCAGGAAAAAAAAAAAAGATCATACCTGACCATGAGGGAAGACAGGAATGAATGCAAAGCACTTGGAGTAGAATCCTATGGCAGGTCCATCAACACACTGAGCAGGGTAGATTCACATTGGATGTATATTAAGAGAGATTCATGCAGTAAACTGTGGTGAGGTACAAAGGGAACTGACTCAGGTATTAGCTGACCTGAGTTCAAATCCCACCTCTTCCGATTACAATTTGTGTGACCTCAGGCACTGCTCTGGGCCTCAGTTTCCCCATCTTCAAAATGAATAAGTTGGACTCCGTATGTATGCCTGTGTATATGTGTAAGCATACACACATATGTGTACATATGTTAACTGGACCATAATATTCCATCATATTAATATGTAATGATTTGGTCAGCCATTCCCCAATTTTTGGACATATAGATTGCTCCCTGTCAGAAATAAAACATGTGCATGTTTTTGTCTAAATAAATCCTTGTTTTTCCCTTTTGATTCTTCACAAAAGCCCTCCTCTGATTTCTCATCATAGAATGGAGGTCATCCTGGCTCAGCCAGCATCTACCTTCTGGAAAAGTTCCAAGCCTAGTACCAGAAACACGCCACTCCTACTGTCTGAGGAGCAACCCAGCAAAGTCTGGAGAGGCTCATTCCCAATAAGCTATCCACTAAATTAAGGGCATATGTAAGCTTCAGTAAGGGGGAGGGTGGTCCCACGTGATGGGTGCATATTCCTCATCCTGCTAACCCTCAGTTACTTGTAAGTTGGAAAGGGAAGTGGGTATATATAGGAAGCACAACATGCACATTAGTAAAGGATTCAAAAGAGTATCCATGCCTCCATGTTTGGAAAGGCACTACCCATCCAAGATGTTGGACTGGCTCACACTTCTTCTATTAATTTCTAGAGGCTTGATTCACTCTGTATTATTAATTTCTTTCTGCTTATGTTCCTTTTCCCCGGGTAAGTTAACTTCAAGCTGGCCAAAGAATACTACCCCAGAGTAAAACAAAGGCGATAGTGATGTTCAAGGAGGGCAATCATTTCTCTGTCACTTCCATGCCCTATGCTGGAGCTGGGTGTGCTTTCCACTTTCTCAGACTCGCGATTTTCCCCGATCTCTACTGGCACAGATAACATCAACCATGAAATAAGGATTAACAGTTTCTATTTTCTTTATATAACAAGGGGATAGCGATGGAGAGGAAAAGAAAGAGAAGACTGTGGATATACATGGCCAACACTGAGCGTCCTTAGCAGAGGCATGGCGCTACCTGCTTTAAGCTCCTTCTTCTTTGGGGAAGAGTTGAGACAAATCACAAGAGGAGTGAGGCAATTAATGAAAGAGATTTGTTTCTCTCAACTTGCAGTCATGGGAAATGGAAATTGTCTCTTATGAGCAATGGGCTTATCTCTGCAAACATAGTCCAATCAGCACAGGAAACACCCTCATCACCAGCTTCAGTAACAACTGCACTGCCTCATCAGAGGCTTTCAAGAGGAGATAATTGTGGAACAGAACATTAGGATCTTACAGGACTCCTCCATGCTGTCCCAAGATGGAAGGGGAATGCTGATTCTGCTCTCAGCTTAGCTTCTCTGTTGCTCAGTCTTTCTCCTAAATGATTGCTCAAAGCAATCCCAGAAGCCCCAACTCTACAGCATCGCTAGTTAGTGGATTATGGGGTGGCATCATTCATTGCCATGATGATGGCTATAAGTTACAAATGTAATATAGTTCCTGTTTCTCTCCAGCTCCATCAATATTGAGTTTTTATCATTTTTTACTATTTTCTCCACTTTCTTGAATGTAATGTGATATCTTAATGTCACCTTTATTTGTGTTTTTCTGATTATTCACTACACTGAATATTATTTCATGAGGTTATTAAGAGTCTTCGTTTCTCCTATGAAATTTATCTATTCAGATCTTTGACCATAACTTCATTGAGGAGTGTATACTAGTCTTTTATGTATGTATCACATCGGACTTTTATCTAGTATATTTACTGTGCATACTTTCCCTAATATACTTCATTTGATTTGAGAGTGATTTTTTTGAGGTGTGAAGTTATTTTATTTTTGTATAACCAACCTCATTGATTTTTGTTTCCAATAATTTCTTCCATTTTTTGGTTGATGGAAACGTCCCTCTTCTCCAGAACTGAGACAGATATATTCAATTTAATCCAATAAACATCCGTTAAGCACTTATTAAGTTCAAGGCAATGGTGCTGGGCACTAGAAAAACAAACATAAAAACAGGAGTCCTGGCTCTCAAGGATCAAACATCATTCCTTTTTCTTTCAGCTTTAAATTGTTTTTAAATTCACATAATTAATTCAGCTAGATTTTTCACCATATAACTTGATACATGGTTTTGTCAACTAAAAAATTTGAATAGTAATTTTCATTCCCCCTGTTTTTTAGACATGAATTTATCAGTCGCTGGGGCAGCTAGGGAATACAGTGGGTAGAGTGCCAATCTGGAGTCAGGAGAACTCATCTTCCGGAGTTCAAATGTGACCTCAGACACTTACAAGCTATGTGACTCTGGGCAAGTCACCTTAATAACCTGTTTGCCTCAGTTTCCTCATTTATAAAATGACATGGAGAAGGAAATGGCGAACTACTCCAGCATCTCTGCCAAGAAAACTCCAAATGGGGTCATGAAGAGTTGGCCGTGACTCAAACTACTGAACAACAACATCTTTTCAATGGCTAGCTTCTTTTAAACATCAGATCCTATTTTGGGGATCTCTTTTCTGTTCTGGATAATGTACTATTTTTTCCCCCCATTTCCAGAAAGTTTTTATAATTTTTTTATAATGCATTTTAAATTCTGGTAAGACAAACCCCTCCCAAAGACTGTGTTTGCTGGTTCTCCTTTCCCTAGTTCTTTCTATCCTTGCTAATCTACTTGTCATATGAATTTTATTATAGCTTTATCTAATTGTATAAAAATAGCTTATTGGTATTTTAAGTATGTAAATTCATTTTAGAAATATCAAGATTGTTATTCCATTTGCTTAGCTGATCCATGAGCAGAGGATACCCTTTTCAGTTTTTCCTTGGTTTTACAAAACAAAAACAAAAATATTTTGAAATAGTCTTTATATAGGCCTCTCCCTCTTCTTCATTAGTATTTTTTCATACTGTTTGCTAAAGCAAATTACGATTGATATTTGAAAAAATAATAATATTAATGGCTCACATTAATGGAATGCCTTACTCTTCCAAGCCCTTTCCAATTCATCATAGTATAACGTCAAAAGGAATGGATTTGGATTCAGAGAACCACATTCAGACTCTGGTTCTGCTGCTTACTATCTTCGTGACCATGGGCAAGTCAATCAGAAATCATAGAATTTCAAAATTGGAAGGACTTAGGAGGCCACCTGATCCAACCCTTACGTGAACAGAAGTCACCTTTACAAGACAAAGTACAGGTAACAAAAATATGAATTAGAGATCTTGTGGCAGATGTGAATGAACATCTTAGGGTAGGATGAAACCTATACTTGAAAGATGGCTCTGGATGGTTATAACTTATCCAAAAGAAACAGGATAGGTAAAAGGTTAGGGTGACTACTATAATATATTAAAGAGATGTACTCATGCCAGACATGGTGGCACGCATCTGTACTCCCTGATACTTGGAGCCTGAAGTTGATAGATCTCTTAAGTTCTTGGGTTCTGAAAAAGCTGATCAGGAGTCTGCATTAAGTCAAACATTAATACATCAAGCCTCTGGAATCGAGACCACCAAATTGCTCAAGTAGAGGAAAAACTAGCTTAGGTTGAAAATGGAGCAGTACTGATCATACTGATTAGTAGGGTTCAATATACTTCTAGCCTGGATCAGGTAGGGAGAGCTATAAAGAGAGGAAGGAAGGAAGGAAGGAAGGAAGGAAGGAAGGAAGGAAGGAAGGAAGGAAGGAAGGAAGGAAGGAAGGAAGGAAGAAAAGGAAAGGAAAGGAAAGGAAAGAAAGAAAGGAAGGAAGGAAGGAGGGAGGAAGAAAGGGAAGGAAAGAAGGTAGGAAGGAAGGATGAAAGAAAGAAAAAGAAAGAAAACCAAACTAAACCAAAAAGAAGGTAAACTCACATTAAGAAATCTAGGAAGCAGAAGGAGAAACCATGGTGGAAAGCATTTGGGAGCCAATCAGTGGGAACAGAAACTGATATTATATGTTAGAAATAATGAACTACAGGTTGGTGGTTTGGAAAGTAAATAGATGGAGAGTTCGGGAAACAGATCATTAGCCTGGAATGGAGACATGACATCATAGTGAAGGGGATCTTCAATTAGCTCTATGACCACTGCAGGTCTCTCTCTGCCAAGAGCAAAGCAGTGAATATGTTCTTGACTTTCCTTAGTAATAATTTCATCTTTCAAAAAGCAGAAGTAAAAGTGAGGGGGAAATTCTATCTTGATCTTTTTCTTACCAACAAGAAGGAGGTGTTTACTGGGTAGAAATGATGGAAGATTGGAAGAAACTGATCATTTCACAGAAGGAGAGGAAAAGTCAGGCGTTGTTGGGTGTACATCCTGTTTTGGGATAACAGATTTAAAAGGATTCAGCGGAAGAATAAAGGAAAGGGAGAAGGCGGATGCACATGTATTAAATGCCTGCTATGTGCCAAGTACTATGCTAAAGACTTCACAAACACTATCTCATTTTATCCTCACAATAGCCCTGTGAAGTAGGTGCTAAAATTATCCCCATTTTACAGTTGAGGAAACTGAAGCAGACAAGAGATTAGGTGACTTGCCCAAGGTCACACAGCTAGCAAGTATCTGAGGCCAAAATTTGAACTCAGGTCTTCCTGATTCCAGGCCCAGTGCTCGCATGGATAACTTGGGAGGTAGCATCTCATAGTTTAAAAGTTCTACAGGGGAAGTCAGCCCAGGGAGGATGGGAAGATGAAACAATTCTGATAAGAGGGAGAAGAGGAAATTGCCTAAAGAGACTGATGTGGGTGCATAGGGAATTCCCCAGCCAATACAGACTTTACAAATCATGGAAAAGATGAAAGCAAGAAGGGTAAGTCTGACTCAAGACAGGGCTGCTGTGGCAATGGGACGCTGGAGGTGGCAACGTGGGACTAGAAGAGAGGGCTGTGGTCAAGTGGACTTCCACGAGGAGGAATAAAAATTAGTCATGTAATTGTGACAGAACGTGTTACAATTCACAGAGAGGCAGCAGGTGCTGGCACAGTGCAAAGACCCCTGAATTTGGAGTCAGACAATCCTCATTCAAATTCCGCTCCTGCCTATGGGTCCTAGCACAGCTCATATCACTTCCTGGACCTTCAATTTCTTCCAACGCAGAGTCTGGAAACTGGACTTTACGCGTTCTAAGCCTCTTCCAGCTTGAAGTCTACTAGCCACAGAACAGAAATTGTAAGCCTGAATCTCTCCACTTTGCAGATGAAGGAAGATGAGGTTTTGGAGAGGGAAAGGGACTCACAGCTAAGAAACGCAAATGCAAGAGTTAATCCCAGATCCTATAATTTCAAGTTCTGAGTCCTTTCCTCAGAATAAACCAATATGCAGAGGAATATTTATCCTCTGAAGGGACCCAACGGTATGTCAAGCCCTCGAGAATGATCTGTTTTCACAGAGATGCTGTAGCTGCCATGTGAACAAAGGCCTCACTATTAGTTTGGGTGTTTCAGTGTGAGGATAAATCATTCTTAAGTCTAGTCCCCTAAGGCCTTCTACCTGGGAATAACTTATCATAGTTCCAATTACAGCATGTGCTAAAAGTCATAAAATAGCATGTAGTTTAATAACATTGTATAACTAGACTTGTAACTAATTTATAGCCGTGTTTCTCCCCCTAAAATCCTCCCTACCCTTTTCTTCCCCATCTAAGTCCAAATTAACATGACTTATCTATAGTTCTGATCTTCTGGGGGTTCCCTTCATCCCAATATAATCACCATTTATAACAGCTCAAATTTTAATAGCATTTCAAGGTTTACAAAATGATTTCTTTTCATCTCTGTGGGGCAGGGAATATAAGTTGTTATTATCCCCATTTTATAGGAGGGAAAATTGAGGCTCAGAAAGAAGAAATGTTTTTGGTTTTGTTTTTGTTTTTTGCCCAGGGTTCATGAGGAGGCAGTGCTAAGATTTAAACCCAAGCTCTTTGACTATGTTTTATTCTTTGTACTTGTATCCTCAGTACTTATAACAGTGCCTGGCACAGAGAAGAAGCTTAAGAAATACTTGTTGATTCCTTGATTGGCCTAGGTTCTTCCACTTTATGATGGGAATAGAAAAATGGAGGTGAATTTCTGCTGCAGATGCAATTCTCTTGGACTAAAGATGGATTGATCCCTCTAGCCCATCCATATCACTTTTATATACTCAGGAAAACTCCAAAATCTTTTTCTTGGGCTTTACCAGATTCAAATGATTTCTCTTGGGTGAAAGGAATTGGAAATGCCAGTACTATCCGTATTGTGGCTGTGCCCTCTTATGAGGCCCATTGTACTGAGAATTAAGAAAGGCTATGTTTACACTAAGCTGCTCTGATGAATGCAACTATTTCTTGAACCAGTTGATATCTTTCACAGCACATAGTAAATGCTCAGTAAATATTTATTAAATAGACTTCTTTTCCTCCCAATCACACTAATCTCTCCGTTGAAATCTTCATAATTGTTTAAGACACAACTCAGGTGCTATCTTCTTCAGGAATTTATCCCTGATCCTTTGATGTGCAGACAGAAGATCTGAATTTAAATCGCAGTTATATCCCTTACTATGTGACCTTGAGAAAGTCTCACTGCTTTTGGTGCCTCAGTTCCCTCAGTGGTGGTAAAATGAAGGGGAGGGAGATGACTAGATAATTCTAATGCTACTTTTCAACTTGGAAATCCCACGAGTTTACAAGAATCATCCTCATTAATTAGAATAGCTCTCTCCTTTTGCGCTCCTATTACACATTTATAATGAGTTAATCATATTTTGATTTGTTATAATTACGTGTGGTTGTATATATGTTTTATCTCCCTACTAGACTGCAAATTCCTTGAGGGCAGAGACTGTCTCATTCATCTTTTTATCTCCTGCATGGTCAATTAGAGGCACTAAATAGCTGTTGAATGTCTGGGCCTTTGCAAAATAATCCATACGTAGATTATACTTGTGAAGTACTTTGTATATTATCTATTTTCCCTCCTCACAGCAACTCTTCAAGGTTGGCAGAGAAAGAGTCATAATCTCTACTTTATAGTTCAGGAAACTGAGGCACAGAGAGATCAGGGGGCTTGCCTAAGGTCGCTGAGCTAGTAAGAGGCAGATCTGGGTCTTAAACCTAAGTCTTCTGAAGTAAAGGCTAGTACTTCCTGTATTCCACCAAAAGGCATTCCTTATCTTAGAAACATTAAGTACAGTTTTCAGGGAAGGAAATATTTTAACTCAGTAGGAAGAACAACTTTCTAACTCTCAGAGCTGTAGAACAAATGAATGAATTGCTTGAAAAAAGTAGTGAGTTCCCTGTCAGTTGAAGTATTCCAATAGTGGTTGATTGGCCATTTGTAAGGTCATGGGATGCCCACTCAGGTAGGGTTGGATTAGATGACCTTTGACCTCTCTTCCATACAACAGAATCAGAAAAGCCTGGCAGTGCCAAGAGCACTACCATTACTGGCTCTAAAGTCAGAGGAGCTGAGTTCAAATACTACTTCTTAGCCAAAGGTTTGCTGATAAACATTTAATAATCAGCTCTTTGTGGGGGAAGAGCTCACAAAACCATTTTCAGTTTAATCTGTATTATTACCACTTTCTCCATAACTTCTCTAGACAATTAAGAAAAAAATAAATCAAACCCTGATTTGTAGAATTTGCTGATTTCCAATTATAAATGCTCACACTGAAAATTCAACAATCAGCTCTAGAGAGCCAGTAAGAGTTGGTTCCAGCACACCCCTGGAGGCTCTGACATTCTTCTGTGCTCCAAGGTCCCTTCAGGTTCTAACATTCTATGCTCTACATTCTACGAATAAGACAAAAGGCCAGCATATCTCATATGTAATCTGAGTGTGAAAATAGCTCTTTGTTGAGCTTTCTTTTTGCCCATTTCAGATATCTCAGTGATTTGAAATATAAGGTGTCTCATCTTCCCTCTACTTCTGGGGGAAAGAAAGAAAAGAAGCCTCTATCCTGGGCTTTGTTTTGTTTTGTTTTTTTGAAGTTAAAAATAATCAAACTATTTTTTTAATCAAACCGCTAGGAAAATATGACATAGCCTTGAAACATTAAACAGGAAGGCTGTGCTAATTGCATTCAGTAAGAAGTTGGTATAAAGAAAACAAGATCTTTTCCAACACTATGCCTGGTACTAACATGTTGCTCAAAGTTTTAACCGACAGTGATAACTGGATAATTGGTGCTAACTGCTTCTACTACTCTGGGGTAGAGAAAAGCTCTCCCTTGCAACCTGCCCATGCCCCAGAAATTTAAGTTGTCTTCATAGCCTTTCCTCTCCTAGGAGGGTCCTCTCACTAAATTGTTTCTATTGAAGACAGCAAATGAGCAGGAATGGATTCAGATGTCACATCTTTTTCTGCTTTGGGGGAAACTTACTTTCCCCCAAACCAGTTTTCTACCATTCCATTAAGCAAGAGGCTTAAAATTGTTCTGCAAGCAAAAAGAGGTTTTCTTTGGCCTTAAGTCAAAACCATTTACGTTAGCTTCAAAAAACACTTTAATTGAAGTGTTGCTCCTGTAGTACCTTCCAGAAGGGCAAGAAAAGATAACCTGAGCAGCAATCCTAGAGAAACCGATGGGAAGGAACTGCAGCTTCACATGCCTGGTGGGAGATTTCCCTTTTATGCTCTTGCTCGGTGTCCCAGCTGAAAGCTGGCGTGAGAACCATCTTTATCAAAGGAAAGATCACCCAGGAGCTACTCAGTGCTCTAATCCAAACAACCCTCTTTCCCCAGACATCTTTCTGAATGCCAGGTTCTTGTGCTGGGGAAAAAAGCACAACTGCATTTCTTTTTTCCAATCAGTAGTGAACTCATGGCTGCTGCTTTATGGTCTATGGGAAGTGTCTCAGTCAGGTGGATATGAAGTTGGCACTGAACAAAAGTGGCCAGCTGCCTCAGGGATTCATACCAGATGGGAGGTAGGTTGGGGAGAAGAAAGGGATATTCCAGCTTCTAGGAATGGAATACCTCTGACCCAGATGAAAGCCATTAAGGGCTCCAAAAGATAGAATAGGGGTCATCTTCACTGAAGGGATGGGCCTAAGTATTATTAGCCCTCCATGCTACCTCCAATCCACATCTGAGCACCAACTTCTTCCATTTCTTCACCTATGGGCTAAAACATGTAATGGAACCAACAGAATCTAGTGGCAGATGCAAAATTTCCATACAGGTATTCTTAAACTTGCTACCAGCCTCAATTTCTTCATTCTTAAATTTCCACTGAAAGGTAAAAATTTCCACACATTTTTACAAGTAGACCCATTCTCCACCCCAGATGATTACTGATAATGACTATTTTGCAATAGATGCCAAGGAATCCTTCATCTTCTTGGTCATGGTGGGGATGAGGCGCATGCAGTCATTAACACATTTGGTCATACAGCTGTCTCTTCACCTGCTGCTCCTTGCTCCCAGCATCCATCAAGTCTTTGGCTTTGTCACTGCAGTGCATGGTGCATGGAGCCAGATGGTCCTGGAATTTCTCCACTTCACTGGTCACAAGGGCCTGAGCTTGAGCCAAGGGAGCATGGGAGCGCTCAGTGCGCTGATGAACCTGCTTCACAAAGGCCAGGGTATCGTCATCGTAGCTTGCTCTGCACCGGAACATGGTGCCCTTGTACACTGGATATTCTCTCTCTCCAACCCTTTCACCATGGTGCTCACCATCCCCTGCCCCCAAAGCTCCTGTGATGCCACCATGGTATACACCCCCACCCCTAGTCCCACACCCTGCCTGCTTCCTCTGTCCTGTTTTGCAGGGAAAAGTGGCCAAGGGGTGCTGCTGATTCCATCAAGAGTCATTTTGACATGGACCTTCTTTCTGGCAGAGTATCTTTGCACTTCTTAAGAAGAGAAAACAGGTTCCTGAGTCCTCTGAAGCTGGTTATATTTAATCCAATCTGACTATGATTTATGCTGAGTTGAGTACACCCCCTCCCCCAGGTCCTATGATGGGACCGTGGAAGATACAAGGATGAATAAAGTCTGCCCTCAGGAAGCTGACAATCCAATAAGCACTTAAGTCAGCTGTGAAGGGAAGTTGGAGGTCGGTTTATTGGTAATGATAACGTCACATTTCTATGGCACTAGGTGGTGCCGTGGATAGAGCACCGGGCTCGCAATCAAGAAGATTCTTCCTCCTGAGTTCAAATCTGACCTCAGACACTTACTAGCTATGCGACCCTGGGCAAGTCACTTAACCCTATTTGCCTCAGTTTCCTCATCTGTAAAAATGAGCTGGAGAGGAAATGGCAAACCACTCCAATATCTTTGCCAAGAAAACCCCAAAATGTATCAGGAAGAGTTGGAAATGACAGCAACAATAACAACAGGACGTAGTTTAAGGCTTTTGCCTCCATTATCTCATCAGATGTCCACAAAAGGGAAGGGGAAGGAAATAAGCACCTACTATGTGCCAAATACTTTACCATGCAAACCTTTTATAAGTTATTATTTCATTTCATTCTCACAACAACCCTGGGAGGTTGATGCCATTATTATCCCATCGTACAGTTGAGGAAAATGAGGCAGAGAGAGGATGAGTGATTTGTCAAGGGTTACATAGCTAGTAAGTATCTGAGGTAGGATTTGAACTTAGGTCTTCTTAACTCCAGGCTCAGCACGTTATTCACTGAGCCATCTAAGTGCCTCAGCCCTCTTATCTTGGTAGCAACAATTCTTATTTTTGACAGTGGGGACACAGGACCTAAGGGAAAGGGAGTACCTGTCATAGGACCATAAATTTCCATCTGGAAGGGCCCTCAGAGACTGTCTAATCCATCCCCTTCATTTTCTAGAGGAAGAAGTGGAAGCCCAGAATTGACTTACCCAAGGTCATCCAGAGAGTCAGTGTCCTCTGCCTCCCAAGCCAGAGTTCCTTTCACAGTAGTAGGCTACCACCCACTAGCAAAAATTTTATTCATGCCTGAAGGAATGAACTAGCAATATTGTTGGGTATATATGACATATCCACAGATAATAAACATCCAAGGCAATTTATTTTAAGAGCTATATAAGTGGTCAGGACAATATGTGCTTCAAGAATTTACTTTCAGCTGAAAAGATAGAAAATAGCACATCAGAACTAGGAGGACCTGCTGCCTAGAGCACTGGATGAGTCCCTAGAACATGGAATGCGGGGTGTTTAAGGACAGTTTCACTGAAAATGTGACACCTGAGCCGGGTCTAGAAGTCTCGGAAATATTCTTAAAGGCTTGAGGTGGGATTAAGGGAAGAAGGGCTTTGTGGGGGTAGGAAATCTCTTAAAATCTTTGAATGTCAGAACTGGGAGGGATCTTAGAATGTAAGATGTTAGAACAGAAAGGGCCCTTAGAACAGAAATTTTGGAGCCAGAAGGGGTCATGGGGATCACATAATCCAACCCTTTTAATTAAAAAAAAAAAAAGGAAAGTGAGGTCCAGAGAAGGAAAGTGACAAGGCCATATAGATTACAAATGGTATAGCCTGGACTTCAAGTTACATACTCATGCTGCACATTCAGCATTTTTTTTTAACTTAAGCTCCATTGACAGATGAGATAGCAGTCCACATTATGATACCACTTCAGAGTTTGCAAAGTACTTTCTCCACTGCAACATTTTAAGGCAAGAAATCCAGGTGTTGCTATCTCTATTTTACAAGTGAGGAAATTTGGACTTGGATAATGGAAGTCAATTGTTCAAAGTCACACATCAGCAGAGTGATATGGTTTTGACTCACAGGAGTGCTTCTTACTTCAAATCTGTTACTCTTTCCACTGAGACCAGGGGAAACTTCATGAAGGTGATAGCATTTAAGCTTTGTCTTGCAGAATGGGTAGTGCAGAGGGATTTTTTTTTCTTGTAAGCTGCTACATTCTGCATTAGGTCCATGGGTGAACGTAGCATCTTTTCCCCCTAGTTTTTTTTTTTTGGCTAGGCAATGGGGTTAAGTGACTTGCACAGGGTCACACAGCTAGTAAGTGTTATGTGTCTCAGGCCAGATTTGAACTCAGGTCCTCCTGAATTCAGGGCCGGTGCTCCACTGAGCCACCTCGCTGCCCTCCCCCTAGTTTTTAAAGGAAGATTTATTTAACAAGTTTCATTTAGTGTAATACACCTACAAGGAAATCATAATACAACAAAAGATTTAAATCAAGGCCTCAGAATTTAATACAAACACCAAGAATAAATCTTAAAGTATCCTCAAAATTGTCCCCATTAACTTAAAAAAAGGGGGGGGAAAGCTTAAACATGTGTGCCTTACTGGATAGTAAATGAAATAAACCAGAACCAATATGCCAAATGTTTCACTTTTGAATGGCAGATACAGCTCCTATACTTGTGTTTTTTTGGTTTTGGTTTTTTGGTTTTTTTTTTTTTTTACAAAAAAGCATGTCTCCCAACATGTATCTCAAAGTGTTCCATGCAATGTGGTATAAGAGCAACATTTAACTTAATTAAAACTGCCTTAACCTAAATATGCTTATTGTTTAAGTACACTCCTACAACGTGACCACCTTGAGAAAAGCTGGAATTGTTTAACAGTTACAGTCTTTACTCAACTTGGTTATTACAGCCTAGATAAATGTTTTTCTGTGTTCAAAAATACTGAACCCGAAGTTTTAAAACAATCCTGATTTCCCTTACAGAAAGCACATAGCTTGTATTGCAAAACTGTTAAACTTTGTTTTTGTTTGTTTTCTTAAAAAAAAAAAGTTGACCAAGAGTCAGTGATCAGAATTGCATCGTGCATCCACCACTCATACTGGACATGCCAGACATCCCTCTCATTCCTTTCACTCCCATAGATGCAAGGCTGCCGCTACTGGAGTAGCTGCTGTTCATTGCTCCTTGGCTTTCTATGTAATGTTTGATTGAAAATCCCCAGGGTTTTCCTGTAAAACTTGGTCACATGTTTGTGCTTATGCTGCTTTGACTGAGATAGCCTCTTCTGTAACCCTGCCTCAGCTGCTGGCTAGCTGGACCACCATAACCGAACTGGTTTGACAAGCCTGTGCTCCCAGTGTTTGGCTACCATAAGCACCACCACTCATTGCATCTTTTTTTAAACTGCCTTCTTGAACTGTGAGCCGAATAAAAGCTCTAAATAAGGACAAATGAGGACTAGCAGCCTCTGAGCAACCACGCCTTGGAAAAATGTCAGTAACATGTTGTTCTTAGGTAACCTCTTTCAAGACTGTAGTCAGAGCACTTCAACCAGCATTAACGCAATTAGGTTGATTTGGCTACACAAGGGAGTCGCTGAAAACTGAATGCTAGGCATAGGCTGCCCAGCATGGATTTCCCTTATGCTCTTGTAACAAGCCATTAGAACAGAGGGCGTATTGCAGAGAAGCCTCACTGTGATTGTATTTGTTATCGGGAAGGGGAGGGCAAGGAAGGTTGGGCTCCATTCCAATCCAGGAAAAGTCCATGTTTGAAGAGTTAAACGGCCTTGTTGTATACAGGACTCACCTTTAAGGAGGAATCACAGGATTTTAAAGTTGGAGAGGACCTTAGAAAATAGAGTGTTAGTATTATTATAAGAACCTAGAAAGTTATAGGTAGAAATCACAGGACCATACATGTAGAGCTGGAATACAATTCAGTAGCTAGTTCTGTACTCTCATTTTATGTATAAGGAAACTGAGGCCCAGGGAAGTTAATACTTTTGCCCAAGATCATGCATGTAGTAAGTTTCAGAGGCAAGATTTGAAACTAAGTCTTATAATTCCTGAATCAATATTTTTTTCTACTCTATCATTCCAGATTCTCTAACTCTTAGGCCAGTACTCCTTCCACAGTACTATGCTACCACAGAATAACTCTTACCCATGCCTGGAGGAATGAGCTTACAGTCTTGTTGGGTATTTATGACATATCCACAGATAATAAAAATCCAAGGCAATTTATTTTAAATGCTATATAAGTGGTTGGGACAATATGTAAATTTATTTCCTTTTAGAACATAGACTGCAAGATGTTAGAACTGAAAGGGCTTTTAGATTATAGAACATGAATATTTGTGATAGAGAAAAGGCATTAAAACATAGAAAACAGGACATCAGAACTGGAAGAACCCATAGTATAGAATATAGAATGTTAGCATTGGAAAGACCCCTAGAATATTGAACATGAATTATTAGATCTAAAAGGTACCTTAGAACATAAAACATCAGAATTGAAAGGGCCCTCAGAGCTTTGAATCTCAGAGATAGAAGAGATCTTAGATTTCAGGGGGCCCCTAGAACTTGGTTTGGCAAAACATTCCATCTTCATTTTCAATAACCTCTAACTGAAATTTACGATTTCCTTCAATTATTTCAAATATTATTTTTAGAAGAGGTTTTCCTGACTGCCAGAGGGTCTGTCTCTCTCCTCTCTCTCTCTCTCTCTCTCTCTCTCTCTCTCTCTCTCTCTCTCTCTCTCTGTCTCTCTTTCTTTCTCTCTGTCTCTGTCTCTCCCTCTTCCTCTCCTGTCTCTGTCTCTCCCTCTCCTCTCTCTGTCCCTGTCTCTGTCTCTCTCTGTCTCTCTGTCTCTCTCTCTCTCTCTCTCTCTCTCTCTCTCTCTCTCTCTCTCTCTCACACACACACACACACACACACACACACACACACACACAAGATTAAGAACCTGGATTTCATTAAGAACCAATCAGATAATTTTACGCACAATGAAAATGAGTCCCAGGGAGAAAAGTAACTTCCCGAAGACCACAGAACAAGGAAAAGCAGAGCCATTGGACTCCAGACCTTAAGATGCTTAGTGACATAGTCTTCAACTTACACCAGGCTGCCTACTTTAAAATGTGGGTTCTTTGAGGTAGTTTAATGTTATTCTGTGCCCTGAAGACATCGGAAGCTGTCCAGAAATGGAATGGGCTGTTTTGGGAGGCCTTGGGTTTTTCTTCAGTCAAGGTCTTCAAGTGAAGAAGATTGTGTGACTACTTGCTGGTCATGTAGTATAGAGGGTTCTAAGTCACATACAGGGAAGCTCAGTGGTGCAATGGAGTCTGGAGTCAGTAAGACTCACCTTTCTGAGTTCAAATCCATCCTCAGACCCTTACTAGCTGTGTGACCCTGGGTGAGTCACTTAACCCTGCTTACCTCAGTTTTCTTCTCTGTAGAATGAGCTGGAGAAGGAAATGACAAATCAGTCCAGTGTCTTTGCCAAGAAAAACCTAAATGAGATCATGAAGACTTGGATACGATAGACAATGACTCAACAACAGCTACCTGCATCCACCAGGGGACAGGATCTACAAGCACACTCCACTGATATGTTCACAGAGTGGAAAGAACATTGTTTCTGGAGTCAGAGGATCTGAATTCAAATCCTTCTTCTGACTGTTATTGTCTCTGTGACCTTGGTTAAGTCATCACAGTTTCCTTATTTGTAAAATGACGGCTTGGTCTGCTTGACCAAGACCATCATCCTGGGATCCGATGCGATCTTATACTGCTCATCATGGCTTTTCCAGAAGCTAGGATTCCCTATAAAAAATTAGACAAACCATAACCCCCCACCTCGAAGAGATAAACCCCATGTAAACCCACCACACCATGATGATGATTCAGAAAGGAAACCCCAAAGAAAATAGCATGGCACCACTGCCACCACACCTCTCAGGGTTCCTCACTCCTTTCCTTCACTCCTTTGATCTCATGCCACCAAACACATGGTTCATTCTACCACATGTCCCTTGACTTACACTCAGTTTTTAAAAATTGACATTCGGCTCCCTTGATATCAAAACCAGTCTCTAGATCCACCATTTTTGTTTTTGCCATGAAATCTTGTGATCCCTACTTCAGGATGTCTCTTAAGATCTTCAACTGACTATAATCAATCATGGCCCATCCCAGCTGCTTCCACCATGGACAGAGATACAGAGTGGATTTTTTTCCGTGCTAGCAGCAACACCATGATGCCTCTCCCCCTCACAGTTACACAGATATATCTTCCATCCTCCCACTCCTTTAAAGGCCAGCTTAAATACTCCCACCTCCAAGAAGGTTTCCCTGATGTTCCCAGTAGTTAATGATCATTTCTCCTCTAAGACCTCACATGGCACTTGGTTGTCACTTCTCTAATACATATTTCAAGGAACTTTGTGTATTACATTTGATTTATATTGGTTTCCTATCCACCAGCTAGGCTCTAAGTTCAGTTAGGACAACTCCTCTGTCTTACCTCTATTTTGTGTCACCCTCACTGCTAAGCACAATGTTGTAAAAACAATAGATATTTCATAAATGTCTATAGAATTGAATTGAAATGTACTTGTGGTGAGTGGAGGTGTGTTTCTGGGAGTAAGTGTGGTTGGGAGTCTGGTCTTGTGTTGCTTTAGTGTCTGGACCAAAGTAAAAAGAGAGCTGAGTGATGGAACTGTGTTTGTGATCCAGCTTTAGCCTGCCTACCTGATTAAACCAATTGAGTTGTTTCCCTTTCTCTTATCCAGAGGAAGGGGAGGATGGAGCAGGCACTAGAACATGACTCACAGTGTTTAAGCCCCTGCAGCCCACATAGACCACATCTGAAGTATTGTACTCACGACAACCTGGAACATCTTTAGAAGAGGGAGGGGGATCAGAATGGCTAGGGGCCTGAAGAGCAGCAAGCCACAGTGAAGGAACTTAATGCTAGCCTGAAGAAGAGAAGGATTGGGGTGTGGAAAAGGTACCTGTCTTCAATATCTGAAGGACAGAAATGTTCCAGAGGAATTAACTCTGATCTACTTAGCTCCAAAGGGTAGAACCAGGAACAATTAGTGGAAGTTACAGGGTTTGGTCTCAAATTGATATAAGGAAAAATAATTAGGCTGTTAAGAAGGAAGGAAGGAAGGAAGGGAAGGAGATTGGAAGGAAGGGAGGGAGGGAAGAAAGGAGGAAGGGAGGGAAAAGATAGAAAGAATGAGAGAGAAAGGAAGAGAAAGAAAGAAAAGGAATAAGGAAGAAAGGAAAGGAAAGGAAAGGAAAGGAAAGGAAAGGAAAGGAAAGGAAAGGAAAGGAAAAAAGGAAAGGAAAGGAAAGGAAAGGAAAGGAAAGGAAAGGAAAGGAAAGGAAGGGAGGGAAGGAAAAGACAGAAAGAAAAGAAAAGAAGGAGGGGGGAGGAAGAAAAAGAAAAAAATCTGCCCCAAAGTAGACCAGATTTCCTCAGAATATAGTGGGTTCCTCACCCCTGAAGGTTGTCACTAGGCAAAGGCTGTCCTTAGGGGAGATTCCTGCTCAGGTATTATGGGACCAGATGCTCTCTGATGACTCTTTCAACTTGACTTCTGTGATTCCAAAGTGTAGGTGGGTAACACAGTTCACTCCATTTCTAGCTAGCTCCTAGCCATTGCTTTCCTCGCCTTGGTCCAGAGATTTCAAAGACTGTTTCTCCTGGATGACAACATATGTAACTTCCCTTAGAGATGGAGTACTTCACATTCTTCTTGTAACTGCTATATTACTTCTATTCCCTCTGACTCTCAGAGCCTTCTGCCTGCTGTACACCACTTTGAGGGCTGATGTACAGAGAAGTAGAGGTAAAGTATTTACTGGAGTGATATGAGTTGTCTGGTAGTTTTCCATTAGGACATTCAAAAACAAGAAATCAGAAACAGATGCTAGGTAGGGCTAGAAAGAGTCCATCTCTGTAAGGAGCAACATAGGAGGCTCGGGCGAGTTTCCAGATCACATTCAATGCTAGTTTGTGTAAAAGGCTCCCCAAGGCTTTCTGCCCTGAATGTCTATTCACTCATTCAGTGAGTATTTCTTGAGCTCTTGTCAAGAGAACAGCCCTATGTGCCACACCAATGAATAGGAGTGGGGTGGGAGGAGAAGGTAAAAGATATAGTGAAGGGTCAAAGAAGGGAGGAAGCAGGAGATGCTTTCTACTGGGATAACTGGGAATCAGAAACACAGTGTCAGGGCTTAAAAATACTATACTTAAAAATAAAATGCTATTTAAAAAAAAAAGATTGCATAGTTCCAATCATCTTATTTTATAGATGAAGAAACTGAAGTTCCCAGAGGTGTCACAACTTGTCTACACATACATGTCATAAGTAGAAGAGCTTGGATTTGAACCCTGGCCCCCCAATTCTGAATATAGAACTGTTATCACTATACCAAGCTCCTTCATATCTATTATTTCATTTGATATACCCAACAAGTATAAGACAGTAATGTGGTACAGTGGATAGAAAGCTAGGCTTGTGGCTAGGAAGACCTAAGTTCAAACCCTGTGTCAGTATTTGCTCTATGATCCTGATCAAACCTCTTTTTGCCTCAGTTTTCTCATCTGTTACAGCCTTCTAATTTACTTCAAGTTAAGCAACTGTCCCTGATTACATTCTCCACCACCCACCCGACCACTCCCATTCACCTAACACACTGGTGCCACAGTAATATTCCTAATGTTCATGTCTTTTCAAGTCATTCCCCTGCTCACAGTCCTTCAGAGGGCTCCCATTTCCTATAGGAAGAAGTTCAAATTCTTCATCCTGTCATTTAAGACCCTTCAAGATCTACCTCTGACCTCCTTTTGTCTGTCTTTGCAGCCCTTGTAGTAGAGGAAAACCAGACTGTTTGTTACTCCCAAAGGGCTCTATAATCCAGTTGGTACCTATACATGTTCCATGCTTTCCTAACTCTATATCTTTGTTCATGCTATCCAATTTCTCCTGGAATGTCCTGCAGCCCACTTCTCTGCCTATTAAAGTCCTGCATACTCGTCAAGGTCAAGTTGAAACTCTACCCTCAGCTAGAGGGGATCATTTCTGTGTCTGAATCCCTTTGTCGATGTACCTATCTTATGTCACGTATCACACTTTGCCTTGTAATATACCTATCTACTTAGCTCAACACTTCAAGGCATATGATGATAATGATAATAATACTAATAATAGCATATATAATGATAATAATAGTTACGTGTGTGTGTGTGTGTGTGTGTGTGTGTGTGTGTGTGTGTGCAGTTTTAATGTTTGCTAAATGCTTTACAAATATTATCTAAGTTTATGCTCACACCTCTGGGAGTTAGGTGCTATTATTCTCCCCATTTTATAGATGAGGAAATTGAGGCTTAGAGAGGCTGTAAATTCCCCAGTGTCACACAGGTAGCAAGCATGGGAAACTGGATTTTAACTTAGGTCTCCCCAATTCTGAGTAATTCTTTTTTTCTCTTCTCTCACACGACTACTGTCTTCTAATATCCCAGGGCCTATTGTGTCCTCCCTTTCTCCCCAAGTCTTCTCTTCATTAAGCTAGACATCTACTAATGAAGCCTATGCTCACATGAGTTTTTGTATCTGCTACTTCAGAGAGTTCTGTTATAATTTCTGGGACTCCACTAAAGCCCTGCTCTAGCCCCTCCTCATGGTGTAGAGGTGAACCTGGGTTCTGGGATGCTATATTAATTAGCTCTGGCCAAGACTTATAAACTAGAATGGCTTCAGGTACACAATTATCTCATATCTTCTTCTCATCTGGGGACCAGACAAGCTAAGTTCAGAGACTTTATTGCCCAAAGATTAACCAATAAGGGATGGAGTTTGGAATGACAGTGACTGACCAAAAAGCTATCTATTCTAAGGTGTGGAGTTTCAATCTTTTGACAGGAGTGAGCATGCTCGCTCATGAAAGCATAGTTTTTTGAAGTATTAATGTAAGGCCATTCAACATGTTATTAATCCCACATAGCTTCATGCCATCTGCATATTTGATAGGACTGATATGTATGAACTCAATTCAATTCATTGATAAAAATCTTAAAAAGAAGTGCATTGGAGACAGAGTCCTGCCACACTCCCCCAGAGAATTCATTCCAATTTGACAATGGCCATTGAATCACTAGCCCACAAGGACATCATGAGAAACTTGGACACATGCCTTGCTGAAATCCAAGTATTCCATGTCCATGGGATTCCTATGAATTATCATCCAAGTTAAGAACAAAACAAAACAAAATAAAACAACCATCCCTTCTCCAAAAGAGAATGAGTTAGTGTAGTATGACTTGTTCTTAGCGAACCCATGTTAGCTCACAGTGATCATACTTTCCTTTCCAAGGGCTTACAAACTATTTATACATTTCAGAACATTGTCTGAGAAAGTGGAGAATCTTTTGGGTTTTGCAAAATTCTATAATCCAACCTGTAGACAAGGGTCCTTTCCCTGAAGTAAAGTACCTTCTCAAACATTTTAAAAATAGAAATAATTCCAGGATTAGGGGCTTCCTTGGGCATCTAATGTTGTACTACATTATAATGGAAAAAAAACATACACACACTTTTCCTGGAGCCATCCAAGCTACTTCTCTCTCCCTTTGATAGATGAAATTTGATTAGATTTTTACCTTTGGCTTCCTTAGCTTCCAAGCATATAGCCATCAAATGATTCAGAACCTTTGAGTTTTATTAACCTCTACATCCTTCCTCTGGTCACACCACATACAGTTAGGCTTAACCATGCATAGTTAGGTTCAAGGAATGTTCCTATTCAGGAGCCTTGGCAGATGCCCTGAAACATCAGTCATTACCCCTGCTAATAACTGTTTCCTTTTTTCACTGCTGCCACTGATGTGACAGACACTCTGAATAAAAGTTTTGCAAAACACAGAAACATTAGTGGGGAAGTCCCTCCCCACCCCTTGAGGTAAGTTTGAAGCCCAAAGTCCTTTCCCTTCCCACTAGGGAGCAATGAGAGAGACGATCAGCATTTTACCACAGACAACTTGTCTTCTCTAATGAACAGTTTTCATTTAAAGCTCCAATATTAAGGTGAATATAATACCACAATGTGCAACAGCTGGTTCCTTTGCCAGGATAATTAGTAATTACTTAGCTTTAATTGTTCACAGAAAACAACCAGCATGGAGCATGATGCTTATATTTATGCAAAGGGAGATGGAATTTGAAGATGAATAAGTTTTGTTTTCTTTCCTTATCTTATTTATGTTGGGAATTCTTGAAAAATAACTACATACCACACAAAACAATTCTGGAATTAGATGGAAGCTTTCTTAAGCACACCCCTGCTCCCCCTCCCCAATCTCTCTCTTCAGTATCTCTCCCCTAAATAGTGGAATAGAAAGACAGTCCCTCCCCCTCCCAATCCCTAGTCAAGAGAGCTGACATTTAGCCCAAGCTCTGCCATTAATTCATGACCTAGGACACATTATTCACTTCTCTGGGCCTCCAAAAACAAAGAGAATTAATGTAAACAATCTCTTTTCAGTAATCCTCACTATAAGTCATGATCCTTATATCTCACTCTTTCCCATCCCAAATATCGCATCGGTTACTATATCTTGACTATTTCTACTTCCCCAGCCTCCATCCTCTTCTCACTACTTTCCCAGTCTCAACCCCAGGTCAGGCCTTCATCATTTCTCACCTAGGTTACAACAACAGGGTAACATTTGACAGGGATCGCACATCATGCCATGTGTAGATGTTTGGGAACTCACAGGTGTTTCCTTATGGAAAGAAAGTTTGTTGCAGAATTTTTTCTGCTACCAGCTTCTGGGCTTCAGCTGGGATGTTTTCTCTTCTCTACAAGAGGAATGGGCAACTATTTTTAGCTTAGAACTCAATATCTTAAATTTCAAATATTACCCACTTTAAAGGTAAGTTCTGACCATTGTATTCTCCTACTCAATACATGTCAGTGTTTCCATGTTGTCCCTAAATTCCCCAGTTTATATCTTAAAGCCACTAATAACCTAGCTCTAATCTATCTTTCCAACCTCATTATATATTACTATCTTTCCCACACTCTATAGTCTAGCTAAATTGGTTCTTACTGTTCCTCTTACTTGGTACTTCATCTCCTATCTCCACATTAGGACTGATCATTCTCCAGGCCTGTAATGCACTCTCTCCTAATCTCTACCTTATAGAATATCTTGCTTCTTGACTCAGCTCAAGCATTACTTTCATTACTTCTTGATAAACTATTTTTAAAAATTAAATCTTATTTCATTTTCAGTTACAAATTCTTTCCCTCCCCCCCATCCATTGAGAAGGCAAGAAAAATAAAACCTGTTACAAATATGCATAATCAATCAAAACAAATTCCTACTTCAGCAACATCCAAGAAAAAAAAAGAATAAAGAAAACAAAGGGAAGAAACTAATTTGCACTCAGTTCATCAATTCTCCATCTGGAAGTAGATAGCATGTTTCATCATGAGTTATATTAAATTGTTTTCCTGGTTCTGCTCATTTCACTTTGCATCAGTTCACATGACTCTTCCTAGGTTTCACTGAAACCATTGTTTTCATTATTTTTTACAGAACAATAGTATTTGCTCACATTTATATACCACAAGTGGTTCAGCCATTCCCCAATTGATATCACTTCAAGTTTCCAATTCCTTGCCACCACAGAAAGAGCTGCTATAAATAAGTAGTTTTATGCATACTTACACTTTTATATGTATATATGTATGTATAAATTTTCCTCTTTCTTTGATCTCTTTGGGATATAGACCCTGTAGTGGTATTGCTGCACCAATAGTTTGGGTAGATAGTTTAGTAACTTTTCAGCTGTGGTTCCAAATTGCTTGCCAAAACAGTTGAACTAATTCACAGCTCTACCAATAGTACATTAGTGTATCTATTTTTCCGCTTCCCCTCCAGAATTGGTCATTTTCCTTTTTTGTCATCTTAGCCAATCTAATGGGTATGAGATGGTACCTCAGAGTTGTTTTAATTTAAATTTCTCTCGTTATTAGTGATTTAGAGTATTTTTTTTTCATATGGCTTTTGATAGCTTAGATTTCTTCCCCTGAAAACTGTCTATTCATATCCTTTGACCATTTATCAATTGGGGAATGCCTCTTCCTTCATAGACAATTACAACAGCTTCCCAATTGCTATTCCTTAGAATTCTGTGTTGCATGTTCTAAGTGACAGTCTATATTTCATGTTCTAAGGCACATATCCATTCTCACATTCAAGATTCTAAGTTCTCTTTCAGATCTGACATTTTATATTTTGTGTTCTAAGGTACATATCCTCTCTAATATTTTATGACCTCTTTGTTTTATAGTCTACAACTCTAAGAGTCTAGAACTTTATGGATTTTGAGTTAGTTTCTCAGTAATGATGAAGAACCATCTGAGGCATCAGGTAAGAGGGGATGATGTTTTATCCAATGTAAAAATGCCTGTAGTCTAACAGTCACAGCCACAACCTGGGCCTCATTAGCAATGGGATCATTTAGCAAATGAGCTCAATTAGCTAATGAGCTGGGCTCCCTAGCCATAGATAAGCCTCCCTGAAACTAGGCAACAGTAGCAATTGCTGTTTATGCTTGCAGCTAAACAAAATTCTTTCATAAGCTTTATCTAATTTCATATTTATAAAATCCCTACGAAGTAGTTCCGTATCATTTCCATTTTACAGATAAGGAAACTGATTCAGGGAAGATGATTAGCTCATAGGCTTTATTCTGGAACTTCCCCTAAAGATCATCTCATCTGATCTCTCTTCATTTTTATAGATGAAGAAATTGAGGTTCACAGTGAGGGAAGTTACTTGCTTAGTCATACATGGAGGTAGTGACAGAGGCTAGATTAAGTTCCATTCTCTGAACTGTAAGTCCAATATTCTTTGTACTATCTCATAATGAGCAGTGTAGTGGATATTTGTAGGACCTGGAGTCAAGAGGAACAGAATTCAAATTCTGCCTCAGAGACTTACTAACTGTATGAGCTTAAGTCAATCATTTAACCTATTAACCTCAGTTTCCTCAATTGAGAAATCATGACAATAGCACCTACCTCACAGGGTTGCTATGAGCATCGGGCCCAGACAATATATGCAAAGTGCTGTGTTGGAGTCAAATCTTACTAGCCTAGGATACTTGCTTATTAAATGTTCAGTGTGTTCAGTTACTCCTCAGAAATCAGCAAATGCTAAAAACCAGAACTTGATTTACTATTTTGTTGATCCTCTAGCTTTAAGAAAGTGATGGATAAAATGTTAATGCAGATTAAAGTTAAAAGTGTATGGAATGTACATCTTATTTTCTGGAGAACTTGTTGTTAAACATTTACCAGCACACTGCTGATTTAACGCAGAATATAAATTCTAGCTATTGTTATCAATATTAATAAGTAAAACAATGCTATGAATAATAATGAATCAATATTAATAATATTCATAGGGTACCTAAAGGAATTCAAGGTGAACCTAAATTATGAATCAATCAGGACATTCCTTAGCTCTTCTGTGGAAGATAAAACTAGTACCTACCTGGTAAGCTTTGCCTCTGGGCCCTTTGATTGTTTTCTTTCCTGAGAGATAGCTAAGTGGCAGAGTGGATAGAGTTCTGGACCTGGAGTCAGGAAGACTGGAAGTCAAATTCAGCCTCAGAGACTTGTGTGACCCTTGGGAAGTCATTTAACCTTTGCTTACTTAAATTTACTCAACATTGGTGTCATAATAGCACCTGCCTCATCAGGGTTGCGAGGATAAAACTGGCTAATATTTATGAAGCACTTAACAAAGTGTCTGTGACACAGTGGGTGATTAATAAATGCTTGTTTCACTTCCCTTCCTTCCTCCTTTCCTCCCTCCCTCCTTTCTTTCCTTCCTTCCCTTCTCTGGAACAAATTAGATAGCAAAAGCAAGAAAGCCCTGTTCTCTCATTGGTAATGTAGTATGCTATTTGAGGAGAGAGCATTCATCTTAGAAT
The DNA here is from genome assembly GCF_003287225.1 of Phascolarctos cinereus. NCBI lineage: Eukaryota > Metazoa > Chordata > Mammalia > Diprotodontia > Phascolarctidae > Phascolarctos > Phascolarctos cinereus. The sequence continues at coordinate 194,989,298 of NW_027556402.1, read as the reverse complement.
TTAAAAAAATAGAAGTTTGAGTCCCATACCTTTACCAGTTATGTGGTTCCTCGACAAGACCCTTCACCTCTCTGAGCCTCAACTTTCTTATTTATAAAATGGAGATAATGATACTCATGCTTCTTACTTCACAGGGCTGTGGTAAGAAAAAATACTTATTTTAAATTTTTTAAGAAAAGTATTTTTAAACCTTAAATATATATGAGTTATTATTATTCCCAGCAGAAGTCTTAATCTTCCATCAAAAAGTGATTTCTATTTTGCAAAAATTCCAACAGTAATTTTGTTGTTGTTTTTGTTGTTCAGTTGTCTGACTCTTTGTGATCCCATTTGGGGTTTCCTTGGCAAAGATTTGCCATTTACTTCTCCAGCTCATTTTACAGATGAGGAAACTGAGGTAAACAGGATGAAGTGACTTGCCCAAAGTTACACAGCTATTAAGCGTCTGAGGTCAGATTTGAACTCAGGGAGATAAGTCTTCCTGACTCTAGGCCCAGCACTCTATCAACCACACTACCTAGGTGTCCCACCATAATTTATCCAATAGTAAAAAAATCCAGCTTCCCCAAACTTCCTCATTCAGCCTCAGTTTGTTCATGAAACAAGGCAGCCTATTCCTAGACCTAGGGAAATTTTTTTGGCCATTACCTAAATCTTTTGCACTAGGGCTCATTCCCCCAACTGTACGTGCCTTCATCCAGACAAGCTATCTCCATTTCAAAAATATTCTGTGAGTCTACATTCCTAAAAACAAACAAAACCCACATAACTTGTGAACCCCTATCAGTGTGTGTACTTTTACTAGTCTGTCACAGGACAGAATTAATTGAAATCAAAGGCATTTAATGAAGTAGTGTAGTAAGAAAAATAACAATAGAACATTTCCTCCCCAAAACCTGGGAACCCAGGTTTTGTCCCACAAGTACACACATTATCAGAATAAGAGTAGACATACCTAGGGAATATACATAGAAGGACATACATGTGCCCAGGATATACATAAGAGAGGGTAATTCATGCTTTTAATGCTGCAGGACTGCCAATGTCTTCTGAGTGAGTAAGGCCTAGCAGTGGTCACAAGATCAATAGAATAACACTTGGCATAGACTATGCACCATATACAGAAGGTACAACACAATAGGATCACCAGAAGATGTCTAGAAATCAACAGGTTCATCTCTTTATGGACAGAAAGTTTGATTCACAACTTTTCTCTGCTATCAACTTGTGGACTTCAGCAGAGGTATTCGTCAGAGGATGGGAGCTTCTCTCTTTTGCCTTAGGCCCCAAAAGCTTTAGTCTTAACCTATTCAACAATGAATCTTCAGACCAAGAGGGAAAATTTCCTTAGCTGTTTTTGTTTCTTGGAGGGGGAGAAAACAAAACAACACAACACTTTTTCTCTTCAAGAAAAGAGGTATCTGTCAGTTCCCAGAGTTCTAGTTATGCAGCTTTTCTTTCCAGAATCATCCCATGTATCCTAGAATCATAGATTTAGAGCTGGAAGGGTCATCTATCCTAATCCCCTCATTCAATGACCATAGGATCATAGTTTACAGTTGGAAGGGACCCTGAAGAGCCCTTCAGTCAACCCCCCTCATTTAATGATCACAGGATCATAGGTTACAGTTGGAAGGGACCTTGAAGAGCCATACAATCAACCCCCTCATTTAATGAAAGAGGAAAATCTGGCTCATCGGCTTGCCACTGCATCTGAGAAAAGACTGAACCCAGAACACCAATGCTGTTTTCTATGATGCCAGACATACTCGTTATCTAAGAGAGAAAATGCAAAAAAAAAAAATGTGTCCTGCTTATGCTGTTTTTCATCAAGGACATCATTCCTTTTTCCTGGACTTGTTTTCTCTTCCACATCCCTGATAGAAGTGTAATTTTATGGGCAGACACAAATATGCAATTTTAAATCTCATTAGAACGAATGAGGTGTATATATGCATGCACATATTCTCTTGAAACTCAGTAACTCCTCCAGTGACATTACTCACAAGTAACAGCCACTTTTCCTTATTTCTTAAAAAATAAATATAAAAAAAACCCTTGCAAACAAACAAATACTTATCCAGCAGCTGATTACATATTGCTCGCAATAGCAAAACCAGACCAGAAGGCTACTGAACTGTTCATTAATTTCTCCTTGGTGTAACAACTCATTTCACCTGTGCCAGATGATGAGAGTTGGAATTGTTCCAGAGGAGCTCTAGAACACTCAGTACTCAAGCACTTCTTAACAGTCATCTTTATGATCTCCACTTCCCAACCTCTCTGGTGCTGCTATTGTACTATGGCAAGGTGATGGAGAAATACAGGAATAGGAAGAGAGAGAAATTACTTTCTTAATATTTCTGGGCATATCCAGGACCAGGCCCAGCAGAGGTGCAGGACCCAGGGCAAATCATTTCCCCTGAAGCCCTTAACATTTCTTTAGAGGTAAAACCTACTTGAAATGATCAGTTACTGAAAAATATTTGCAAGATGCTGTGATAAGCATTGGAAGTATACATGAAGGCAACAACAGTCTATCTTTAAGAGTTCACATTCTAATGGATAACAACAGTAATGAGGAAGGAGATAGAGTGTAAATGGGGGGTAACCTCAGAGAAAGCATTAGCAGTGAAGGAATTTGGAGGGGGAATGCATGGGAGGAAGCCTATTCAGAAGGTGGAATTTGAGCTGAATTTTGAAGGAGGCTGAGGTGTGGAGAGAGTACATTCTAGGTATGGGAGGGCAGCCAGTGAAAAGGTCCAGAATGGAAGATGGCAGTGTTCAGGAAAAAGAATTTGATCATGGAGTTCATGGGGGAGAGAAAATACAAGAAGAAGGGAAAGGTAGGAAGGGGTCAGGTTAGGAAGTACTTAACTGTCTCACAAAACATTTTATGTTTGATCCTGGAAGTAATAGGGAGCCATTGAAGTTTATTGAATATGGGGGCTGACATGGTCAGACCTTAGCTTTAGTAAAAATCAATTTGGCAGCTTAGTAGAGGCTAGGCTGGATTAGGAGAAGGCATATGCGCCTACTATGTGCCAGGAACTATGCTAAGCACTTTTACAAATATTATCTCATTTGAGTAAGGAAGTCAGGGAAACCAACCAAAAAGTTCATTGCAATAGTCCAGGTGTGATGTGATGAGGACCTGTACCAGGGTGCCAGCTGTTGGCGTCAAGAGAAGGGACATGCATGGTAAGACTTCACAATGGATTAGATGGGAGGCTGGGGATGAATGCAAGTGAGAATTCTAGAATGAAACTGAGTCTGAGAGCCTGAGGGACTGGGGAGAAGGCTGCTGACCTCAACAGTCATAGGGAAGGGGGGAGGTGAGGAGGCTGGGGAAGAAAGATAATGAGCTCTGTTGTAGACACGTGGAGTTTGAGATACTTACTGGATGTCCAGTTTAAGACGTCTGAAAAGTGGTTGGTGATCTGAGAGACAGGATAAGTAATAACGTGAGGAAAAAACAGAGTGATATGGAAGGAAGTCATTACAGCTTAACAAGCAATGATAAAGTGCCTAGCATGGGTCAGGAGCTAGGCCAGGCTGTGTGGAAACAATTATAAGAAACAAGAATCCTTCTCTTCTGGGTCAAAGCCGGTATAACTGGGGAAGGGTGATGGAGGGAAAGAGCAGGGGCTCCACGGGCTGATGATGCTCATTGTACTTGGAGAGGCAGAGGGCTGTGGTTAAAAAAATACTTATTATGTGGACTTCTATCAGTTACTTCCCCTCTCTGGATGTCAGTTTCTTTATCTGAAGGACGACCTAAAATCAGATGACACAGATGGATGGCACAGCAAATAGAGTGCTGGGCTTGGAATCAGAAAACCTGAGTTCAAATCCTGCCTCAGACACTTACTAGCTGTGTGACCTTGGGCAAGTCACTTAACCTTAGTTTGCCTCAGTTTTCTCAACTACAAAATGAGGGTAATAATAGCACCTATCTCATAGAGCTGTGGAGACCCTTTCCTCAGTCCATATGGAAGATTTATAGTGTCAGAAGAGAGGGTCCCAGGTCAGGGGAGGGGTACCTGAAATCAGATTTCCATCTAGCCTAGGAGGAAGTATAGTATTTCTCATGTTATTCCATAGCTATGTGCTATAGAAACAGAGGCTTTGATTTATTCACTCACCAAAGAGTTATTAAGTACTTACTTATATTCCAGGAACTGTACTAGACTCTGGGGATAGGATACAAAAGCGAGATAATCCCTGATGCAATGAGCTTACATTCTCAAAGGGAGGAGCACACACATGTGCATACATGGGTATATACACATATGCATATGTGTATATATAGCATGCACATGCATATTATGCATGTATATGTGATATGTATGTATATATATATGAAGCTGTATATGTATGCATGTATATACATTCTCTCTCTCTCTACCTTCCCCCTCTTTCCTCCCCCCCTCCCTCTTTCTCTCTGCTCCCCTCTATTTCTCTCTTTCCTCAATACTACCCTTTAAAGGGCAGTATTCAAGACTGGTCTTACATGTACAAAGAGTGGATTTCTGCCATGGATGTATGTTGTGAGGGAACACCAGGCTAGGTTACAAATCCCTCTTCCACTCTTTAGCATTTCACCATGGGAGGGTCAGTCCTATGGATTCCAAAAGCTTTTATATTCCAACTACTCGACTGACATAAAAATACCTCCAAGTGGTAAGGCACCCTGTATGCCACTACAAGAAAACCCCTTAGTCAATAGGGAGCCAGTGTGGAGTGGCAGAAAGAGTCCAGACCTTGCTGTCCAAATGCCAGGCTTCTAGTCTCTGATCAACCACTTACTTGAATGCTGACCTCTCTTAAGTCTCAGTTTCACCATCTTTAAAATGGGGATTATAACCATAAACAGGGTTCTTATGAGGGTAAAATGAGATTTAATTGATGTGACAGTGATGATCTTGGTAATAGAAGCCCGCCTCAATCTGACTATAAGATATAATCATAATCTGCATACACATAGTGCTTTAAATGTGTTAGCTCATTTGGTCTTCACAACAAGCCTGTGATGGATATATTCTAGATATTATCCTCACCTTCTTGACAAGAGAAGCTAAATGAATGAATGAATTTAAGGCTGCCAGGGGATGCCATAGTGCATAGTGCACTAGCCAAGAAGATCTGAGTTCAAATCCAACCTTAAACACTTACTACCTTTGTGTGACTGGGCAAGTCACTTAACCTGCTTTCCTCAATTTCCTCAACTGTAAAATGAGCTGGAGAAGGTAATGGCAAACCACTCCAATATCTCTGCCAAGAAAACTCCAAATTGGGGCAGCTAGGTGGTGTGGTGGAAAGAGCACCAGCCCCGGAGTCAGGAGGACCAGAGTTCAAATCTGGTCTCAGACCATACACTTGACACTGTGTGACCTAGCTGTGTGACCCTGGGCAAGTCACTTAACCCCAGTTGCCTCAGTAAAAAAACAAAAACAAAAGCAAAAAAAACAAAAACAAAAACTGTAAATGGGACCACAAAGAGTCAGACATGACTGACCAACATCAACGATGAATTAAAGGATGGGCTTGCAATACTTTGAGGAGTATCAGCAGTATACTGCTAAATGTTAAATAACCAGTTTTCTTGGGGGGAAAGGGCACAGAAAACATCCTTTTACGTTTAATTCGCATTATTGACATTTTCTCCATTTTTTTAAGCTTAAAAAACCAACAGAATAACAAAACTTTAATTTTTATCATTTGCTGATTTCTAAGTTGTAAATGCTCACCCTGAAAATGTAACAAGTGGCTCTTGTAAGGCAGTATGAGCTGGCCCCAGCACGCCTGTGGGCTTACCCTTCTTGGAGTCTCACAGTCAGAAGACCTGGGATCGAAGTCGAGTTTTGTGGTAGACTGTGTGATCTTGGATAGATCACAATTGCTGTGGTCCTCAGTTTCCTCATCTGTAAAATGATGGGAACAGACTGGACCAGATGATCTCCGAAGTCCTTTCTAGCTTCAAATAAATGATCTTAGAATTCTGTGAATCTCACTCTCTTCTGATGCCAAGAACCACCGTGTTCTTTTTCCTCTACCTTTCTCCCCTCATCTCAGTCTCTTCCCATTCACGTAATTCCCAATCACTGGACTTTGGTGGTGTTGTTGACTTGCTTCAGTCGTGTCTGACTCTCTGTGACTCCATCTGGGGTTTTCTTGGCAAAGATACTGGAGTGGTTTGCCATTTTCTTCTCCAGCCTGAGGTAAACAGAGTGAAGTGGCTTGCCCAGGGCCACACAGCTAGGAAGTGTCTGAGGTTGGATTTGAACTCAGGTCTTCCTGATTCCAGGCCCAGCGCTCTATCTACTCTATACTCTGCACCACTGCTGTGTCCTCTATTCTCATCCTACTCTTTACTGTCTCCGTGGAATGAATTTCCTCTCCTGTGCTTTCAATCTCTATGTCTGGAAAAGCTTGTCAGGCCCAGTTCAGAGGCCACCTGCCTGAGGAAGCTTTCTTTGAATCCCCCAGATGAAAGTGATCTTCCCCTCTCCAAATTTTCCCCAGACTTTTGCCTGATTCTTCCCTTATAACTTATCTCCCTTTTCTCGGCTAGTTGTATATACTACATCGTAAGGTCCTTGAACACAGAACCTGTGTTCCCAGAGCCTAATATATGGCCTGTTACATAGTAGACACAATACATTTTGTTGAATTTAATTAAAATGTAATTTTATTTCACTTTTCTCCCTTCTTTGCAGAGATGGGAGACTATGAGGGTGAAACATCACGTATACTCTACTCTTTTTTCTCTTTCCTTTTTATTATTTACTAGAGAGAACAAGCTCACTGAGTAAGGGGAGGCTTTTTTGGAAATGAACATGATGAATAAAATATAAAAATAAAAAATAAATTTGACTTTGATGTGAATTGCCTATTATTCTTCAAGTAGACACTTACAGTGTGGAGTAGTAGAAAGAGACCCAGCCCAGAAGTCTTTCATTCTGGTCCTGGTTCCATTGCTAGCCTGTTGTGTGACCTTGGACAAGTCACTTAACCTCTGCCTTAATCTACTGGAAAAAGAAATGGCAAACCATTTCCGTATTTTTGCCATGGACAGTACTGGTGTGTAATGGTCCAAGGGGTCATGAAGAATTTGCCATGGCTAATTGATTGAACAACATTATTTTTATCATATTTGGCTAATTTTGTAATATTCTAGCTGGACCCCTCTGTTCATTGATGACCCAAAGCCAACAATTCAATTCAATTAGTACTTATCAAAAACTGTTTATATGAAGTGCTGTGATGAGTGCTTAGTGGTACATGATATAGATATGAAAAGATCCCTGCCCTTAGGCATCATACAAAAAGATACAGTGTGTAGCCAGGACTATAAAGTGTTTTTTTTTTCTTCAATCCTCCCCTATATAGTTCTGGAAACCCCTCTACTGGATTTGCATAACTCTACCCCTCTGTCCCAGAAGGAATTGTTGAGGATCCAGAGATGATGGAGTTTTTCCAGAGCCTCTAGACCTATGGGGAGCATTTATATAAGTGAGATGTATACTCTCTGGAAAGCGAAGAAAGAGGAAAACAGACTGCAAAGTCACTCAGCCAACCCAGGAGTGAGGAAGGAAATCCATTTGTGAATGCAATGTGAGATGTGTCCCTAGGAGACCTCCAATGATATATTTTGAGCTGTGATGCTGGCTGCCAGAGATTCTGGAGATGAAGAACTGTCCCCTGGGAAAAGAAATTATTGCCATTTTCTGGGACCTGAGGAGAACTTCAGGAGATTTGAGTCACAGAACTAATACGGGAACACGAAAATGACAGCAACAGAAAGCAGGGACTGGCAACATCTGCTCTGAAATACAGGAGAAGTGAAAGGGAATGTCTACATGGGAGAGCTCCTCTCGAGAAGCCCCTCGTAGAGACCTACCCTCAAATACTATGAAGTAATTGAGAATCTACAAGGTATTTTGGGGGTAGGAAGAAAGTTGCTAAATGCTATATAAGTTGTTACTTTCTATGAATTGTAATATGAATTATATCTAGGTTACCTTACCTGTATTTACAGGTAACTGGTTTATTTAAACCAATGCAAGCTTTGAGCATTGTGTACCTGTATATTTGTAACAGGGAATTTGTCATGATAATTGGGGATATGAAGAGCATCAGATCCTGAAGTTTCCAGATTATCTGGGTGTTGGGAAATTCCCCCAAAAGTACCTGGACTTTTGTTTGCAATAAGAGATCCTCTTTTGAAAGGTTACATGGCCTAGGTACTTTTTTCATCTCTTGAGGGGGAAAGAGGTTATTTTAAAATATGTGATAGAAAGCATCCCATAAGATAGAAATCAGTAATGTTTATCAAGTAAAATATAAAGTTCTTGCATAAACAAATCAACTATAGTAAAAATCAGAAGGGAAATGGGAACTGGGAAAAAAATTTCTTTACAATAACTTTCTCTGATAAAGATCTCATTTCCAAGATGCACAAGGAACTGATTCAAATGTGTAAGACCAAGAGCATTCCCCAATCAATAAATTGTCAAAGTACACAAAAGTCAGTTTCAAAGGGAGAGATTCAAGCTATCCACTATCATATAAAAAGGGCTCTAAATTACTAATAATTTAGGAAATGCAAATTAAAGTAATTTTGGCAAAGAAACTGGCCAAGATGAAAATAACAAATTTTCAAAGTAGCTGTGTGAAAACAGGTACCCTAGTTACTACTGGTGGAGTCATGAATTGGTCCAGTAATAATGGAAAGCAGTTTAGAACTATGCCCAGAATGTTACCAAATTGTGCATATCCTTTTGACATATAATACTACTAGGCATACACCTCAAAGAGATTGAAAAAAAGAGGTTAAAAATAGAAATGTACCAAATTACTTATTGTAACTAGTTTCATGATATTCCCAAATTGGAAACTAGGATAGTGTCCTATTGGGAAAATGCTACACAAATTGTGTAATATAAATATAACAGAATATTATTGTGCCATAAGAAGTGATGAAATGAATAATTTTGCAGAAATCTGGGAAGATCTTTGTGAACTGATACAGAGTGAATTGAGCAGAACCAGGATCATATTTTGTTTAGATGATAACATTGTAGAGCTAAACAACTTTGAATCACTTTAGAATTAATCAACACAATGATAAATGGAGTCCAAAAGAATAAAGATGAAAATGCCACTCACCTCCTGATACAGAAGTAATGGACTTAAAATGTAGAAAGAGACATGCATTTTTGGACACAGCTAATGGAAGAATTTGTTTTCCTGGACTTTGCATTAAGGAATTTGTTCTTTAGGGTTTTTTAAATTTGATTTTCTCAATGGAGATAGGGATGTACAGGGGGAAGGACAAATTAATTTTAAAAATACATGATACTTGAAAAATAAAAAAATAAACTATTTTTGAAAGGTTACAACTGTAATATACAATATTGAATTAACCACCCTGACCCACTTTTAATCCTAAATTTTTAATCCCTTATTTGTTCAAAGATGAAAATGAAGAATACTTTCAAATTTTTTGCTTTTGCTTTTTTTCTATTTTTGTTTTTTTTACTGTCTTATTAATACTTTTATTTCACACACAAAGAAAAAATAAAGATTTAAAAATATATAACCACATAGATTTAAGTGAAATACTTTTTTCCATTAAATTTCAACTGTTGTTAATACTTATTCAACCTAACTTTGATTTTACTTCCTGTGTTTAAATAAAATGTGCCTTGATTCCCTTCAGGAGACCAGTTTGATTTCTGCCTCTATCACTTATGACCTTTGATGAGTCGCTTTGCATCTTTGACCTCCAGTGTGACTCTCTGTAGTATGACTTACAACAGACTGTCACAACTGGGAAGGAGCTTGGAAATCACCTAGTTAACTTTAGAAATGGGAAAACTGAGGGGCGGCTAGGTGGCGCAGTAGATAGAGCACTGGCCCTGAAGTCAAGAGGAAAAGAGTTCAAATTCGGCCTCAGACCAAACACTTGACACTTATCAGCTGTGTGACCCTGGGCAAGTCACTTAACCCCAATTGCGAAAGAAAGAAAGAAAGAAAGAAAGAAAGAAAGAAAGAAAGAAAGAAAGAAAGAAAGAAAGAAAGAAAGAAAGAAAGAAAGAAAGAAAGAAAGAAAGAAAGAAAGAAAGAAAGAAAAAACTGAGCCTGGCTATGGGAAAATTTGATGAAGATCACATAGCAAATTAAATGCTATACTGAATATAGAGCTCAACTTCCCTGACTCCCATCCAGGTCTTTTCTTTCTCTCATCCTTTGACAACCTGGTTCTAATAAAGCATTCTGCTATAGTTTTATCATCCCTCCTCCTCTCTACCTTTGTTCCTACTGATTTGCTCTCAAAAGCTCTTTACCCCCATTCCCTTTTTTAAAATACAAATTTATTTATTTTTAGCTTTCAACATTTACTTCCACAAGATTTTGAGTTCCAAATTTTCACCCCATCTTACCCCTCCCCCACCCCAAGATGGCATGCATTCTGAATATCCCTTCCCCTAGTCTGTCCTCTCTTCTATCTCTCCCCCCCTTCTCTTATCCCCTTCCCCTTCTGCTTTCCTGTAGGGCAGGATAGACTTCTGGACCCCATTTCCTGTTATTTCTTATATCCCAGTTGCATGTGAAAACATTTTTTTTAAACACATGTTTTTAAAACTTTGGTTCCAAATTTTCTCCCTTCCTCCCTCCCCACCCCCTCATTGAAAAGGCAAGCAACTCAATATAGGTTACATGTGCAGTTATGCAAAACACTTCCATAGTAGACATGTTGTGAAAATAACTCCCCTTAATCCTATCCCCCTCATTTATTCTATTCTTTCTTTTGACCCTGTCCCTCCTCAGAAGTATTTCTTCTGATTACCCCTTTCCCAATCTGCCCTCCTCTCTATGATCCCCCTGCTCTCTTGTCCCCTCCCCCCTATTTTCCTGTAGGGTAAGACAGATTTCCATACCCAATTGAATGTGTATGTTATTCCCTCCTTAAGCCAAATCCTATGAGAATAAGATTCACTCATTCCCTCTCACCTTCCCCTGTTTCCCCTCCACTGTAAGAGCTTTTCTTTTCTGTTTTTTGTGAGATAATTTACCCCATTCTACCTCTCCCTTTCTTCTTCCTAGTATAATCCTCTTTCATCCCTTAATTTTATTCTCCAGATATGACCCCTTAAACTTCAACTCACCTTGTGCCCTCTATCTATCATCATCTATCTATCTATCTATCTATCTATCTATCTATCTACATACATACATATAATTTTTTCCCTCCAACTACCCTAATACTGACAAAGGTCTCATGAGTTATAAATATCATCTTTCCATGCAGGAATGTAAACAGTTCAACCTTAATAAGTCTCTTATGATTTCTCTTTCCTGTTTACCTCTTCATGTTCCACTTGAGTCTTGTATTTGAAAGTCAAATTTTCTATTCAGCTCTGGTCTTTTCATCAAGAATGCTTGAAAGTCCTCTATTTCACTGAATGACCATTTTTTCCCCTGAAGGATTATACTCAGTTTTGCTGGGTAGGTGATTCTTGGTTGTAATCCTATCTCCTTTGCCCTCCGGAATATTATATTCCATGCCCTGTGGTCCTTTAATGTAGAAGCTGCTAAATCTTGTGTTATCCTGATTGTGTTTCCACAGTACTTGAATTGTTTCCTTCTGGCAGCTTGTAATATTTTCTCCTTGACCTGGGAACTCTGGAATTTGGCTACAATATTCCTAGGAGTTTTCCTTTGGGGATCTCTTTCAGGAGGAGATCAGTGAATTCTTTCAATTTCTATTTTGCCCTCTGGTTCTAAATATCAGGGCAGTTTTCCTTGATAATTTCTTGAAAGATGATGTCTAGGCTCTTTTTTTGATCATGGCTTTCAGATAGTCCAATAATTTTTAAATTCTCTCTCCTGGATCTATTTTCCAGGTCAGTTGTTTTTCCAATGAGATATTTCACATTGTTTTCTAATTTTTCATTCTTTTGGATTTGTTTTACTGTCTTGATTTCTCATAAAGTCACTGTCTTCCAATTGCTCTATTCTAATTTTTAAGGAAGTATTTTCTTCAGTAATCTTTTGGACTTCCTTTTCCATTTGGCCAATTTTGCTTTTTAGGGCATTCTTCTCCTCATTGGCTTTTTGGACCTCTTTTGCCATTTGGGTTAGGCTATTTTTTAAGGTGTTATTTTCTTCAGTATTTTTTTGGGTCTCCTTTAGCAAGCTGTTGACTTGTTTTTCATGATTTTCTTGCATCACTCTCATTTCTCTTCCCAGTTTTTCCTCTACTTCTCTTACTTGCTTCTCAAAATCCCTTTTGAGCTCTTCCAAGGCCTGGGACTGATTCATATTTTTCTTGGAGGCTTTGGATGTAGGAGCTTTGACTTTGTTGTCTTCTTCTGGTTGTATGTTTTGATCTTCTTTGTCACCAAAGTAAGATAATATAGTCTGACTCTTTTTGCGCTTCTTGCTCATGATCCCAGCCAATTACTTGAGTTTTAAACTCTTTGTTAAGGTAAGAGTCTGCTTCCAATGTGGAGAATGTACTATCCCACGCTTTGGGGGGATTTACAGCTGTTTTCAGAGATACTTGTAGGGACCTGTAAATTTTCAGTTCCTGCAAGGTGGTGTGATAAGGGGCAAGGTGTTCACTACCTTTTTGGCCTGTGCTCTGGTCCATTAGTGACCACAAGCACTCCTTTCTTTCCTGGAACTGTGAGGAAGGTCTCCTCTCCACAGCCAGTACAATCTCCACCACTCCAGTGCTCCTCCTGATCCCAGGACTGCCACCCAGAACTGTGACCCAGATGCAAGCATGGGTAAAGCAAGAGATTCCTGCCTCAGCACTGGCAAAGAGATCCCTGCAATCCCCCTCTGATCATCCACTGTATTCCTCCTCAGTCTGTGGGCTGTAAGCTCAGGAGGCCACTGTTGCCCCCGGGGCTCGAGCTCCACTTGCTCTCGGGAAACTGGCGCTGAGACCCTGTGCTCCTCTCTCAGCACCGCAGAAACAGACTTTTTCTCACTGACCTTCTAAGTTGTCTTTGGCATTCGTGGGTTGAGGAGTCTGGAAACCACCACAGCTGCCTGTGATTCAGTCCTCTGAGGCCTGCTCCAGGTTCACTGTGGCCTGCACACCCATGCAGCACTATGCCCCTCTCCCAGCTTGTGTGATAGACCTTTCTAATCAATCATCCAGGTTGTCTTGGGCTGGAAATTTGCTTCACTTTGTCTTTTTGTGGGTTCTGCTGCTTTAGAATTTGTTTAGAGCCATTTTTTACAGGTATTTGGAGGGGTTTGGGGAAAAGCTCAAGCAAGTCACTGCTTTCCCTCTGCCATCTTGGCTCTGCCTTCCTGTTTTTGCTTTTTCCAAGTAGTGTTTACTTGAATATCTGTCATAACTCACCCCTAAAAGATTTATAAGCTTCTTGAATTCAGAGACTATACCCTTTTTCATTTTTATATCTCCAACGCTAAGCACAGGACATGGCCCATAGCACTTAATTAATGTTTGCTTGATGGAATTGAGGCAGAGGCCAAATGACCACCTTTCAGGATGCCATGCACAACAAACCTTTGCTTTGAATTGGAGGTTAGAGTCACTCCCATAGAATGGGAATTGGGAGGTCCCTCCTACCTCTAGAATGTTATGATTTAATGATTAATACTAATTTCTCTTGGTAGTCCAATCTCACTCAATTTTGGATCCTTCCTGCCCATTGCCTGTCCAAGATTCATCATGGACTAACTCAGAGAGCTACCCTCTCCAATATATGTCCCCTTGATGTATACTTTATTCAATGCTATTATTTCAGAGAATAGTTGAACAATGTTATCTCTACATTCACATCTGTCATGAAATTTCATGTGATCTTAATATATTTGATATGAACAATTTGTTAGAGGAGAGCCTTTACCATTGCATTTCACTCTATGCCAATTAGAGAGAAAACAAACAATAGACACAGTAGGGTCTCTCGGTTTCTACTCCTCTCATCCAATTATGGAACTGCAAAAATATGGTCTGAAAGCCATCTGTGTGCAAAAGCTTTCTTATTCCCTTCCCATGTTTTCATAAATCATGTTCTTAATGAGTGCATGGACCATGCCCAAAGATTCTATAAGCATGAGAAATAGACCGGGTAATAAATGCTCCACAAACTGCATAGACAGTAAGGACCAGGCATTTTGAGTAAGGGAAGATCAGTGAAGATGAAGTGATCAGAAGGGCTACCTGGAGTAGGGGAAGTGTAATTGTGATCTTGAAGGGCAAGAAAAATCAGACAGAGGAGGTCAGATATCCCAGAGGAGAATCGCAATGTGACCGAAGGAATGGAGTGAGGATGATCCAGGTGAGTTCTTAAGGATGTGATCTTACTTTGAGTTCATGTTTGTTCTTTATAAATGCTGAGGGAAGTGAACACTAGAGGTATAAATTCCCTGTGATAAAGTCAGAGACCAAATGCTCCTATATCTGGGGTTCTGTGGCATGAGAATCTGGTCCTTTCCCCTTGAGGAAAGCATCCCAGAGGTGTGGAAGGGCTACAACAAAGGTTCTTGATCTTTTTTGTGTGCTATGGACCCCTTTGACACATGCAGAAGACTGCAAAGGAAGCCAATTATGTTGAAATTTCATTTTCAAAATACATTTTTAAGTTCATGAACTCTGGGTTAAGAACCCTTGGTCTATGAACAGAACAACCAAAGTAATCCATAGATTGGGGAGATAGTATACACTGACAGTCTAGACAAGAGTCATAGGATAAGACCATCAGTTCTGCAAGGGGTCTTAGGACATAGAATATGAAATCTAGAGGGCACCTAGAAACAACAACGACAACAACAACAACAACAATAATAATAATTCAACTTTATTTAGTGTCTGATACCTTGCAAAATACTTTTTACACATCACTCCTGCGAGATGGGCAATACAAGTGCTATTAACCCCATTACAGATGCAGGAAATTGAGTCTCTGGGAGGTAGAACGTCAGAGCTGGACAGGACCCCAGAAATCAGACAACAGCTGTTATAAACACCTCATTTTACAGATGAATACCCTGAGGTCTAAAGAGTCAAAGTGACTTGCCCATAATCACAGAGCAGGTTAATGATAGAGTCAGAATTAGAACTCAAGCTTGCTGACTCCCCACCCTGAGTTCTTTCCATTTCACTGCCTGGCCTCATTGATGCTCAGGTGAAACAGATTAAGTATAGTAGGAGCTTGGAAGGGGAAAAGATGAATGTGGCCTAGGCTGACATGCCCAGTCACTGCGAAGGAGAAGTCTGCCTTCGGAGCTAGCCCTCCACCTGTAAAGAACAGTGCCAGAGAGCAGGGGGAGGGTAGAAGCCAGGCAAAACCATCTGGGAAGGGTTTTTTGGGAGATGGGTTAATGTGCTTTTGGGAGGAAATCTAGGTTCAAATGAGACCGCCCACAATCACCATCTATCCATCACCTCTCTTACAGTGTCCAGACCCTTCAAACCATTCTGTCCCCATGCTGCTTCTTAAATGAACTCCTCAGGGCAAGAAGCTTTTTTCTCAGACCCTCTGTTTATTGTCATTCAATGATTTATGACAATGGCATGGAAGCCATTTAGGGAGATAGTAGACTGGAAGGGAAAGAGAATTATATAGATAGATTTAGAGCTAGGAGGGACGTTAGAGGGCAGTAAGTCACCCATCCCCCCTCCATTTTATAGATGAGAAAACTGAGGTACAGAGAAGCTGAGTGACTTACCAAAGGTCACCCAGCTAGTCAGTATCTGAGGCAGCATTTGAATCTAGGTCTTTATAACACTAATTCTGGGACTCCGAAGCATCCTAGAACCTGATGAAATCAAATTTGAGCCCGGTTCTTTGTATTGGCTCTGTCACTAATTCTAGAAGGGGCCTTAAACAAGCTACTTCCCTCTTCTCAGTCTCAATCTCCTCCCATATTGATTCCTGCCTTAATGGTCTGTGTTCTGAGATTCTTTCTAGATCTGACACCCTATGTTCTTAGCCCATTTTCAATTCTGACACTTTAATTCTAATCTTGGCTAGATTTATTGTGGAGATGTCACTGTCTCGTGTACTCTCTTGGTTTTCCCTATAAAAGTTAGTGTTTGGTTCTTGGCTTTGCTTTCCACAGTCCAAACTCTTTGAGAATTGGGAGCAGAAAAGGAGTGTGCTTTTGTTATATCTCCCCTCTCTTCTTCTTCTTCTTCTTCTTCTTCTTCTTCTTCTTCTTCTTCTTCTTCTTTCTTCTTCTTCTTCTTCTTCTTCTTCTTCCTTCTTTCTTCTTCTACCTATCTCTGCAACCCACTCATCATCCCAGACCATAACTCTTTGCCAGCTCATTTTACAAATGAGGAAACTGAAGCAAGTGACTTGCCCAGGGTCACACAGCTAGTAAGTGTCTGAGGCCAGATTTGAACTCAAGAAAATGAGTATTCCTGACTCCAGGCCTGGTTCTCTATTAACTGTGCCCCCTAGCAGTCCTTGACTTGTGTTATGGGACTCTTTTCCTCATCTGAACAAAGATAGTTGTAGATACAATAATACTCAGCAACTTAAGCTCATTTTAATAGTTTTAAAAAGTCATTTCCCATCTCATTTGATCTCCCAGGAGATAGTAGGCAAAATGTTGGCCTTGGAGTCAGGTATCTCTGAGTTCAGATCCTGCCTCAGACACTTCTTAGTTGTGTGACCTTGTAAGAAGTCATTTAAACCTCCCTCCGCCTCAATTTCCCAATCTACTAAATGAGGATAGTAAGAGTACCTATACTACAAAGTTGTCAGGCTCAAACAAGATGATAAATGCGAAGCGCTTGGTAAACTTTTCCAGTTGCTTTGTTTTTTAATTATTTTTTTTAATCAATGGTGTTATATTTTTTATCTTTCTTACTTCCCTTCCAATACTGCACTGCAAATAAATAAATAAAATTTATTATAAATATGTAGAGTCAAGCAAAAATAACTTCCTGCATTGGCCATGTCCTAAAACATGTCTCATTGTGAAAGTCACGTGTGTGTGTATGCATATGTGTGTGTGTATATGTGAGTATATATGTATGTGTATATGTATATATGTATGTGTCTCATTTCTGAATCCATCACTTCTCTGTCAGATGGTAAGTAGTTTGATCATTGGTCCTCTAGAATTATAACTGGTGAATGCATGCATCAGAATTATATCTTACTTTGAGACACATGACATATAGCAAGAAAGAAAAGAGAAAGAGAGAAAAAAAGAAAGAGAAAAGAAGGAAGAAAGGAATAGAGAGGAAGGAAAAAGGGAGGGAGGAAGGAAGGAAGGAAGGAAGAAAAGAAGGAAATTATTCTATTTTTCAAGACAGCCAGGTGGCACAGTGAATGTAGTACTGGGTTTGGAGTCAGGAAGACCTGAGTTCAAATCCAGCCTCCAACACTTAAAAGCTGTATGACCCAAGGAAAGCCATTTAACTCTAGTCTCTTCATCTGTAAAACCATTCCCCAACTGATGGGCACCCTATCCTCAGTTCCTATGACTGCTATTTATATGGCAGGATCATGAAACATTTCACCATTCTGGCTGCCCTTCCATCACCAAACAGGGATGGGACAGGGGAAAAGAAAGATCCTATCCCTTCAATGAGAGCTAACTAGAGCATAGACAAAAGACAGGACAGCATGGCATAATGAGACAAGAACTGGACCTGGAGTGAGAAGACCTGTGTTTGAATCTTAGCTCTGTTATTTACCTACTTGTGTGACCTTGGGAAAATAGCCTAACCTCTCTGGGTCTTATATCCCTCTTCTCTAAAATGAAAGGGTTAGTCTAGAACATCTCTCAAGTCCCTCCCAGCTCTAAATCTTGCGACGCTAAAATGAAATTGGGAGATAAAGAGCAGGTCAGTTTGACAAGAATGTAGAATAAATTAAGGGGTTGATTCGATAACCTCATGGAGCCAAGTGGTAGAAGATCTGGAAGGCCAGCATCTGAGGGAGTTGCTTCCATGTTTTCCCTTCCAGTTAGTGAGTGACATGAACATAATAGTCAAAAGCACAACATTGGGAAATTTACCTGGTCAAGTATGTAAAGAATGGCTCAAAGCTAGGCGGAGCAAAAGCGAGAAAAGTCCATTTAAGGAAAAAGCAATGGTTTTGTTGAAGGATTAAGTTCCCTATCTCCAGACGTGTTTGGAAGTAGGTGTCACGATGCCCTGTCAGCAAAGTGGCAAAGATGTGACCTGAGCTATGCCAGGAAGCTGGACTAGAATGATGCCTTCCCCAGGTCCCCAAATCTGGGTTTCGGGAGGTTTATGAACTCGACAATTGGACCTCATTCTTCCTTTCCAAACTTCTTCCAGAGAAAATACTAGTTGTCCTAACTTTGCAAAGTCTTACAGGCCTCCTTGCTCATGCCAAGTCATCACAGCAACATGTAATTCAATCTTTGAGAGTGGCGCCAATGTTTACAAAAGCTTTTAGTCCCTGGGTTCAGTTAGAAATTTAATATCTACATTCCCAATTTGCAGATCCTTTCTAATCTCTGCTTTGAGTTTTGTCTTGGGCATACTGGTCCCATTTCAGTCTTTATTTATTTCGGCAGCTCAGACACGGAATGCATTATAAATCACAGATTCGTTTCATATCAAATTTGGGGTCCTCGCTTTGCCCTCGGTTCAAGTTGCTCAGCGTTTCACGTCTCTAGACAAATTCATTTTGCTAATAGAAGCCACGGGGCTCAAACATAACTCTGTGTTCCTGCTGTAATTGGAGAATTGGCTCTGATTTATCACTGCGGATTTGAGCACTTGTCTCTCTGAAGTTCAGAGATGTCTTCTACAATGCTTCTCATTGGTTAGCTCTGGAACACCAGAGCCAAGAATGGGTTGCTCCCTTGGGTGTAGCACGTGGACGCACAACAAGGGACACATTCTAATAAAATCAGGAAATCCCCTCTATGACATAAGGGATATTGATAATACTAATACTCATTACAGCACCTAGCATTTACATAGTCCTTTAAAAGGAGGCTTGCCAAGCACCATACATGTTATCTCATTTAATCTTCAACATAACCCTGGGAAATAGTTGCTGTTATCCCCATTTTATAGATGAGCTGACTGAGATACAGAATGATTAAGTGCTCTGGCCTAGGGTCACATAACTATTAATTGAAGTCTGAGGCAAGATTCAAACTCAGGATTCTTTAATTCCCAGACCTGCACCCTATGCACAGTTTCACCTAATTGTCTCTCAACAGTGTTTGCTGTTGTTGTTGATGATGTTAAATTGTGTCCAACTCTTCATGATCCCATTTGGAGTTTTCTTGGCAAATATGCTGGAGTGGGTTGCCATTTTCTTCTCCAGTGAATTAAGGCAGACAGAGGTTAAGTGACTTGCCCAGGGTTACATAGCTGCTACAGATTTGAACTCACGTCTTTTGACTCCAGACTGGGCACTCTATCCACTGAGCCGCTATTTCGATCCAAATATAAATTTCTTCTGAATATAAACCACACCCTAAAATTGAGAGAAGGCAGTAATGTATAGGGCAAAGAACTGAATTTGGATTCAAAGCATCTAGATTCAAAACTTGATTTTGTCTAACCTTAGACAGCCTCAGTTTCCCTCATCTATAAAAGGAAAACGTTGGATTAGATAATGTCTCAGGTTGCTTCTGGTTCTAAATTTAGCAGAATGGAAGAGATTCTTGAAGGAAAGGCCTGTTCCATCCCCAATGGCTATAGCACAGTGCCTTGCTCATATAAGCCATTTAATAAATGCTTGCTGAATGAATGTCATCCCTATCCTATCTCTTTTATTTTGGTTTTTGTTTTTTGGCTAGGCAATGGGGTTAAGTGACTTGCCCAGGGTCACACAGCTAGTAAGTGTTATGTGTCTGAGGCCGGATTTGAACTCAGGTCCTCCTGAGTCCAGGGCCAGTGCTCTATCCACTGCACCACCTAGCTGCCCCCCTGTACTATCTCTTTTAAAGGAATAAAATGCATGATTATATGCTCAATAACACCACTGACTATTTAACCAGATTTAGGGAAAATATAGCCCATGTTTGGATGAATTATTGTACATAAGAACCCTAACTCCATATTGGGGTGTGTGTGTGTGTGTGTGTGTGTTCATGAAATAGATGCAATAAGTTAAAAGGAGAATATAATTGGTATAGTGGAAATAGTGCTTGACTTGGAAGCAGAAAGCCTGCCCAGCTACCATACTTCCTGGGTAGGGCTGATCCTGAGCTAGTCTCTTTACCTCTCTCTGACTCAGTTTCCACATTTGAAAAATTGGTGGCTGATGATCCCTGTGCTCTTACCTCCTGTTCTGAGACAAATGCTTTGTAAACTATTCAGTGTTATCCAGAAAGGTAAGGGATACACTGCTCCTCCCCCAGCATCTGAGGCTGTGTAATGTTCTTGCAAATTTAATAGATGGTATATTCAAGAGAATTATTGATGAATTCATGAATTACACACAGAAATATGTTTCTCCAGCAATCTATTACTACTGTGTGTCTCTAGGCACTTCGACTTGGCAAACACGGCTTGAATAGATATTAATATTTAATGAATATTTCTTGTGTTTCGAAATAGGAACCCTGCCTGGAAGGCCCTCTTTGCTCTTCAGCAGCTATCCAGCATGGGGGAGTGACAAGATAATACTGGGCCTTGAATAAAAGACCTGGGTTCAAATCCCAGCTCTTGCAACTGGTATGACTTCAGGCAAGATCTTCTCTGGGTCTTCTCTGGTAGGTCTCAGTTCCTCCCATCAGTAAAATTAGGGAGGAGGACTATTTGATCTCTAAACATCCCTTCCTTCCAGCCCTATATCCTCAAATCCAGTGATCTCTCTTTCTCTCTGTCTCTGTCTGTCTGTGTCTTTGTCTGTCTCTCTGTTTGTCTCTCTGTCTCTCTCTCTTTCTCTCTCTCACTTTCTCCTGAATTATAATGTTCTCAGGACATAACAGTTAATCCACCATTTGGTGGGAGACTGGTTTGTTCACTGTGTGTGATTATGTCTCTCCTAAATGGTGATTTCCCTCAGGGCAAGAACTAAGTATTTTTCATCTCTAGGCCGTCAAAAATCTAACATAGTAGTGGCTACTTGGAAAACATTTGCATTACATTGCATCAAATTGAATTTTTTAGTAGAAAAGGTTTGGACTTGGTGTTTGAGGTCCTGAGTTAAATCCTAGCTCTTCCACTTACTAGCCATGTGACTTTGGTGGTCATTTCCCTTGACTCGGTCTCAGTTGTCTTGTCTATAAAATAAGGGGTGCCCACTCAATAATTTTTATTTCTAATTCTCTTGCTGGAATGACATTGAATATATAGAGTCTGAGTAGCTGGACAGAAGTGCTCAATACCTTAAAAGGCTTGTAAAGGGGGAATGATTTCCTGTGGATCTCTGTGGTCTAGGAAAAACAAACTACCAAACAAACAAAACAATCCTTTCTCTGTCTTTCTTGAGATGAGTCAGGTTGCATTTCTAGGCCTCAGATTTCTTATGTGTAAAATAAAAAGAATTTTTGTGTCACAAACCCCTTTTGCAGTCTGGTGAAGCCTATGGACTTTTTTTCAGAATGTTTTTAAATATATAAAGCAAAATATATTAGGTTACAAAAGAAACCAGTTATATTGAAATATTAAAGCACACACAAGTTCACAGACTCTTGGTTCACTGAGGTCCCTCCCAACTCTAAATTCAGCAGACTATAAGCTTTTTGAGAGTAAGGGCTGTTTCATTTTTGGGTTTTGTATTCTTAATGCACATTGCTTTGCATATAATAAGCACTAAATAAATGCCTGAAAAACAGGTTTGTATTTTGGTTCAGTCTCTAACTAGCCGTGTGACTTCAGGTAAGTCATTTCCCCGATTTGTGACCTTGAGTAAGTAATTTTCCTAATTCATGAACTTGGGTAAGTTATTTCCCCTCTCTATGCTTAATCACTTCCTCTTTAAAATAAAGATAATACTTGTGCTACCTCCCCCACCAAATGGTTGTTAGGAAAGCATTTTTTTAAACCTTAATTTCCATAGAAAAAGAATGATTATTTTATTTATTATATTTATATATAATATTATATAATAACGTATTATATTATACATATCTAATATGTCATATTAGATATTATATATACTATCTACATATTATTTTTATAGAAATAGAATTATTATTTTCTCCTCCCTGCCCCTAGACAAGAGTATACTTGCTACCCTCTGAATCCTCAGGATTGAAGAGAAATGGACTTGAATGCAGAAGACTAGGGTTTATATCCAGCCTTCATTATTTTCTTTCTCTGTAGCCTTGGGCAGCACAATTAAATTTCTCCCAGCCTCAGTGTCCTCAGCTGCAAAAGGAAAGTGTTGAGCATCCTCCCAGCTCCAAATCTATCTAATCTATTACTTGAAGGAAGTCTGGCCCAAGTGGGCAGCTGCTAGTAGCTGAAGGAGGGAAGGACAATAATCAGAGGAAGAGATTTCTATTCCTGAGTCTATGGTCATGGGCAGGAGCCCTAAGACTCTTGCTACAGCTCTGAAGGCTGAGTTTGTGCTTCCATCGCTGATGAAGAGAAGGGGTTCAGGCTGCATCGATTTCAAACTGAAGGCTATTCAGAGAAACAAAAAGCAGGGTTGTACCCCTCCTGTACTTAAAATGCTGTGCTGATGCTGAACAATTATTTATGGAGCCTCTTTGCTCAAGTTTAGGCCTTGCTGGGCATCTAATTTCTCTGCACTTGGGCCTGACTTCAGATTGTATTTCTGCCTTGACCCTCTGATCTTAGGGACATCTGGAGGAAAATTGTCCTTCTGGTCTCTGCAAAGACTTCTATCTCTTGATTCTGGCTCCTCCATGAGCACAGACTTTAACGCCTCCAGTAGCCTGGCACTGTGCCCTAAGAGGCCTCAGCAAGAGTCACAGATCATTCCTGACTGCAGCCCATTGGTGAGTTGTTTTCTTTTATTCTTTCCAAAACTGAGAGACATTTGGAGTACAGACTAGTGCCATCTCCTGAAAGGTCCTTGAGGCCATTGTTTGAAGTATTTATACAGACCTCAGGAGTGAGAGAATTAATTTAGTTTGTATATTGGGATGCTGAGCAGCCACTCTTTGGGCAAAGTCTTTGGGGTTTTGAGTCACTGTTCTGTCATGCACTGTTCCTCTCCTCTCTCCACTTCCACCCCACCCGCGGGGGCATGAATCACTGACATCAGAAAATGACAAAGGAACAGAAGGGCAAGGGCATCACCAGCCAATCCTTACCTTTTCCACGCCCCTCCCCTTCTTCCTCTGGCAAGCAGATCCAGGGAGAGGAGAGAAGGCTTCTTCCAGTTTTGTATGTGTCCAGTTTGCTTTGGGATCTTTGCTGAGTAGCCTAGGGTTGCTAAAGCCTTAGCATGCTAAGGAAAGGTGAGTTCATTGTGCGTCCAAAGGCACCTTCAAAGTTTCAAGTTGGGAGAGTGGTGAAACCATTATCAGAAATGAAGAAGACCAGATGAAGGGGAAGTTGAGATGTTCTGCTTTGAATTTGGTGAATTTGGTGAATAGAAATATCCAGTAAATGGTTGGAGATCATAGAACCACAGAATAATAGAGGCAGAAGGGATATTATGAGATCATCCAGTCCAAAAGCTTCATTTTATTGATGAGGGAATGGAGACCCAGAAAGTAAAGGAACCAAAGCTTGACTTTGAGTACTGGAAAAAATAAAGAACTCACTTATCACTACTAAAGGGATGCTTT
Source organism: Phascolarctos cinereus (assembly GCF_003287225.1). Lineage (NCBI taxonomy): Eukaryota > Metazoa > Chordata > Mammalia > Diprotodontia > Phascolarctidae > Phascolarctos > Phascolarctos cinereus. The sequence continues at coordinate 194,965,583 of NW_027556402.1, read as the reverse complement.
GTGAACATCTAGAAAGGGAAACAGTGATCATTAGGAGTCAGCATGATTTCATAAAGAACAGATCATAATACACTAACATAATTCTCTTTCTTCTCCAGGTTATTATATTGGGATAAGATCAAAGAAATGCTCAAGCCAGTTTACCTAGATTTCAGCAAAGCACTCAACTGTCTCTCATGCTATACTTAAGGAAAACATGGAGTTACATGGGCTAGAATATAATAGCTGGAATTGCAACTGGTTGGTTTTTGACTAGATAAAAAAAAAGTCATCGATCTTCAGTCATAATCAAATGGGAGGGAGATCTCTAGCAGAGTTTCCCAGTGTTCTGTCCTTGGCCCTGGGCTATTCAACATTTTAAATCAATGAGGTGGATATAGGTGTAGACATCATACTTGCAAATAAGTAGATAACCAAAAGGTGGGAGGGATAGATAACACATTGGGTGACAGCATCAGAATTCATAAAAAGGCTCTGCCCGTAGACAAAAGAGCCAGATCTATTCTGATGAAATTCAATAGTGATTAATGTAAAGTCCTGTGTTTAAGTTAAAAAAAATGATTTCACAAATGTAAGATGAGGGAAGTGTATAATAATTTGTGTAGGGGGAAAATATCTGGGAAGTTTAATGAGCTACAAGCTCAATAGGAACCATAAGGACCTATGCTATGGCCGCCCAGGCAGCCAAGCCAGTGCATTAAGGGAGGCACTGATCACACCACATTTGGAATACCAGATTCAATTCTGGGCATCATATTTTAAGGAGGGTGTCCAGAAACAGTAGGCAGGGTTCTCAGGCATCTTGAGACCATTCCAAACGAGGACCTGCTAAAGAACTGGACATGTTTAAACTTGAGAAGAGAGACGGTGAGGGAGAGGGTTAAGATAGCGAGCTTTAATTATTTGAAGAGCTGTCCTGTGGAAGAAGGATTAAAATTGTTGTACTTAGCTACAGAATTGTTAGAAATCACAGAGACTGATTTTAGTTTACTGTAGGGAATGCAGCTAGGTGGCATAGCAGATAGAGCATTGGGCCTGGAGCCAGAAAGACCTGAGTTCAAATCTGCCCTCAGACACTTACTAGCTGTGCGACCGTGGGCAAGTCACTTAATGTCTGTTTACCTCAATCCATTGGAGAAAGAAATGACAAACCACTCCAGTATCTTTGCAAGAAAACCCCTTATATGGGGTCACAAAGAGTTGGAACAGGATTGAACGACTGAATAGCAACGACATTGGGGAATCCCAGCATGGGATACTGGATTTTAAATCAGGGGATCTGGTTTTGAATCCTAGTTCTTTTAAATTTAATTTTTTTTTTTTTGCTTTTGATGAGGCAGTCAGGGTTAAGTGACTTGCCCAGGGTCACACAGCTAGTAAGTGTCATGTGTCTGAGGCCAGATTTGATCTCAGGTCCTCCTGACTCCAAAGCTCTATCTACTGTACCACCTAGCTGCCCTTTGATTCCTAGTTCTTGAAGCTACTTAATACATGTATGAACTTGGGCAAGAGACTTAATCTCTCAAATTAATTTCCCTCATTTTGTAAGATAAAAATGTTTGACTAGGTGACAAGTAAAGCATTTTCCAGCTCTACATTCTATGATCCCATGTAGACATAAGATTCTTTATAAAGGAGAATTGGAAGGGTCTACCTCAAAGGCTGTTCAGGCTGGTCTGAATGGCCACTTGTTGGAGACAGTGGTTCAAGGATTTCTGCTTACATGCAGGAAGGACTCAGTTCCCCTTCCAGCCCCTTCCACAGCTAAGATTTACAATCCTGCTAAGTTCATGCATGGGATTTCTTCTTTAAAGCAAGGTATAGTTGATACTGAGAAATGAAAAGCAAGAAAATATTGATTGGCATGCTCAAGCATCTGAACCCATAATTATTTCTCACCTTCCTGAACTCCTACAATATACCTCTCTACCATTCATTCCTGCACTAATTATATGGCTTTTTTTTTTTAAATCTAGCTTATGTATCTGGCTTGCATCTCCAGCAATAACCCATTTCAATAGAGCTCTCTGTCCACTATGCCCTTTACATCCATTATCTCTTTGATTCTTACAAAATTCTTTTGAATCAGGGACTCTCCCTTTCTGAGTCCACATTTTTTTTTTAATCTATAAAATGAAGAATTAGGGCAAGATGATCCTCTAAGACTCTTTGCATCTCTGAATCTAAGCTGAATTTTATTATGGAATTACAAGATTCAATGCTAGGAGAGACTTCAGAGAATAGTATTTCACTGTGTGACCTTAAGCAGAAGATTTTGTCTTGTTAGGCCTTGATTTCACCATCTATAATGTGGAAATGACGATCATGTTCATACCAGAATCAGGGAGTAGAGTTTTGGAGTGCAAGACGCGGTTGGGTCATTTGCTCAACTTGGGACCTGCTGCAACTAATAAATACTCATCTGAAAGATGAGGAAGCTGAGGCTCAGACAGGGAGAAATGACTTTCTTAAGGTCACCTAACTAAAGGGCAGAATCAGAACTTGAGCCCACAGGTCTCTAACTCCAAAATCAAGCCTTTTTTTCATTTCTTTCTGTAGCTTCTAGAAAGCAGGGCTATTTTTTTCTCCTGTTCTTACCTTCTTCAGAGAACTTTTTATGTTATTGTGCTTATGTTTTTAAATATCCTAAGTTAATGATTAGCTGAGAGAAGCAAGCTCCAAGGTTGATGGGGTATGGTGGGAAAGGGAATTCAGTTAGGGATGCCCTCCACCAATCCACACAATAGCCTCTCTACATCCCTTTATTTTTCCTGGATGCAGTTGGGGTTAAATGACTCGCCCAGGGTTACAGAGCTAATAAGTGTCTAAGGTCACGTTTGAACTCAGGTCCTCCTGACTCTGGGGCCCATACTCTATCCGCTGTGCCACCAGCTGCCCTCTACTCCCTACATCTTAAAAAATGGTTCTCAATGAGTGTCTGTGACCAAAGAAATTTATCTCCTGGTGTCTGACTTTCTGACAAAGACCATGCTTTCCTAGTATTTGGGGAGAATAATAGTAGCAATAACAAAACAGATACGTGTGGTTCCATGATAGTCCTTAAATCCCCTCCTGCCTGGTAGGACTGTCCAGAGCTTATGTTCCTCTGGACAAAGCTTTTGAGAGCTAAGAATCACCTCTCTGCCAAGCTACTGGGAGGATGTCAATGGGCACTTAGAAAATGCTCAGAAGTACCTTGCTTTGAATTGATTTGAAAAAATCCAAGGAAGTGAAAATCACAAAGCTCATTCTCCAAATGGAATGAATTCTACATTCTCTCTGTTAGTGTTGTGGGCTGAGGTGCTAACAGTGCAAGTGTTATGTTAAATACAGAAGTATCCTGCCTATAAATCTTCATCATGATTGCCAGAACCTTCATAAGCTATTGGTGCTGATGCAATTAAAGAATTTGCTTTCATATAGTTGGGAAGCAGCAAGGGAAGAGGGAAATGAGGCCTAGATCTTGAGTCAAAACTCCCTTGACACCTTGGCAGAGTCCCTTCTACTCTCTGAATTTCAGTAGCCTCATCTAGAAAATGGAGATAACAGTTATGCTGCCTACCTCACAGGGCTGCTGTGAGAAATACATTTTGCAAACCTTAGAAGGGTATAGAAATGGAAGCTATTACCATGCCCTCCCCCCACCTCCCAAAAGAGAGTTGGCTTTGGACACCATGAATCAGATCTGGAATTCAATATCCAGTTTGTTCACAAATACAGCCAAGCTTATACCATTCAGTGGGTGTTCTCTCTCAGACCTCACTGACTGGGCCAAATGAAAATTCAATCTTGTTGGGCAAAGACTTCACCTGAGATGACTGGTATAATAAAGAATATAGTGTTTTCTTGTGCCTTTTCATAAACACTGGTAGATTAGTTGTTTAGGAAAAGTGGCAGAGGCCCTAAGGTACCTTCTGGGAGACAGGCACATCATACAATCAAAAATACATATATATATTGAGACTAGAAGTGGCCTTAAAACATAGACTATCAGAATGGAAAGGAGTCATTAAGGAATTTTCCTACCCCACAGCAAGCTGTGAAGTCATTATTTTTATTGGCCACAGTATGAAAAGTCATTTAATACCTCATAGGAAACATATAATGATTGGCTGAGAGAAGCAAGCTCCAAGGTTGATGGGGTATGGTGGGAAAGGAAATTCAGTCAACCTCATCTATTACTATGAGCCAGATTCCTTCCCTGGAGACTAATATAGGAAAATGTGGGATCAATGTATATTTGTTGGACACAGGAGAGAAGGGAATGGGAAAATCTTCAGCAAGTACAGTAATAATCTTGCACCCAGGATGCTGCTTTTCCTAGCTGAAGCCCTCCTCATTCTCCCCTCCCTTGGCACCCTTCTTCCTTTGGCTTAGCTTCTGATGGTGTCCTCTTTGTCAATTTCAATTGTCCTCAGTGTATGCAGGGACCATGGCTGATTCGGCTCTTTGTGCAGTGTGGTTTGGCTAGGTCTGCCTGCACACCAATAAGCCATACCATCCATGGGGCCATCCCTTCTACAAATAACACAGACGAGGCTACCCACCTGATCATGCTCAGAGAGACATCCGATGATGGAAAGCTCAGTTGGCGATAAACAATCGCAGATGAAGAAAAGGAGCAGCACAGAGGAAGGAGCGTGAGATGTAGAAATGGGGGACCCTTGTTTTCAGATCTTAGCTCTGCTGCTTACTTCCTCCCTAAGAAAGCAAGAAAGTAACAAATGTTTAGACATTTGGTTTCTAGTCCCCAAACTCTGCCACTTACAACTTGTGGGATTTGAAACAAATCACTTGACAAAAACAATAGTAATATTAATAGCAGTCAGTACTTACATAACACATTAAGGTTTGTAAAATGTTATACATATGTCATCTCATTTGAGCTTCACAGTGACTGTGTAAGAGAAGTACTATTTTTTATCCTTATTTTACAGATGAGGAAACTGAGGGTGAGAAAGTTTATGTGACTTGTTCACGTAGCTACTAAATGTCTGAGACAAGAATAGAACTTGGGGCTTCCTGACCCTGTGCGCAACATTCTATTGACTATGTTACTTAGCTGCCTACAAAGAAAAGATTGGATTAGGTCCCTAAAGTGATTTCATTTCCAATACTTTCAAATCTGAGAGCTTCAGAGATTGAAATGACTTATTCAGAGGTCACACAGCTAGTAAGAGGACTCCATTCGAATCTCTACTACTCCAGTGATCATTGCACAACACAAGAAAACCTCCCCCTAATGAAGAACAATTCACCCTTACAAATAGGAGCAGGACAGGGAGCAGGGAGCTCTGTTTCACAAATGAACAAGCTAAGGCCCACACAGCATCAGAAGTGGGTCTCTTTTTTCAAGCCTCTTTCCAGGGCACCAGGAAGTCTCAATGATAACCAAGGGAATGCTGGTTGATCATGGCTTAAGAAGTCAAAGAAAGGTCTCTCTAATGCTAGCAAAGTCTAGTGTGACAGACAGTTTTGGGCTGAGGGGGGAGGATGGGAAAATATTTCTACATCTCTATGATTATCCCAACCTTAGTCCTGTCTACACGCTGATACCTAAGGTAGCCCTGTCTGAAAAGAACTGGTCCTGAGCTAAAAAAAAAAAAAAAACAGACTTTCCCCTGGGGCACAGTGGCAAAGACAACAGACTGAGTGAGAATTACAGAATGTGTTCCACAGATGGTGATCAACAGATAATGCAGGCACAACTATGGCAAGCATTTTGAATGAGCTGGACGAAGGGGAGGAAAACAGGAAGCTACAAATAGGGAAATATGTGTGAAAACCCTCATGATTCTCCTCATGATTATTCCTGGATGGTTTAAATTCATGTATTCAAGATACATTGATTAAATGTTTCCTATGTGTGAGAGGCAACAGGTTGAAGTGGATAGAGAGCCAGCCCTAGAGCTTGAAGACCAAGGTTCAATTCTAGCCTCTGACACTTACTGATTGTGACCCTGGGAAAATCCCCTAACCTCTCTGAGCCCTGGGCAATTCTCAAAGACAGTATGTGGCAGAGAAGAGTGCCAAGCTGCAGCAGTGGAGGGGGTCTCCTCACCTTGGAGTTACAATAAATTCACAAGTCCAATCACTTTCCACTCCCTATGTATAAGGCCCCATGCTACACATTATGGAGGATGGGATTTGGAGCCTAGAGGAGAGAGGCAGAGATGCCTAAAGGGAAAATGATAGTTCTCTTTTTCTACAGAGCTTTAGCTTATATAGAACACAATCTTATGTGAGAGGTAGTAGAGGTGGTACGGTACAGTGGAAAGACTACTGCATTTTACAGCTGAGGAAACTAAGGCAAAAAGGGTTAAGGGACTTGCCAAGGGTTGCATAGCTGGCAAGTATCTGAGGCCAGATTCGAACTAGGGAAGATGAGTCTTCCTGACTCCAGGCCTAGTGCTCTATCTACTGTGCCATCTAGGTGCCTGGCAGACTGAATATCTAAGTGTAAATTCCAACATTTCCACTTATCATGTATGTCACGTTGGGCAAATATCTGAAATTTTCTGGAAAACAGTTCCCTCATCAATAAAATGAAGGGGTCAGACCAGAAGACCTCTAAGGTCCCTTTCATCTTGAAATCCTCCAACTGGGGATGTACTACACCTGCTGTCATTTCACTATGAAAACAGCTTCAATTTTCACCTTTGAAAGTTGAGTATAGTCTGAGTAAGGGAACAAATAGAAGCCAAAAGAGATATCAATGTACTTTAAAAGGTCTCCATCCATCCTCTATAGAAAATAAAAATGAGTCTTCGCTGAGTAGCTTTATAGTTTTCTTGGGGAAAAAAAAATTATACGCTCAAAGAATTTTGTGAATAAGAAAACACATTTAATTTTTTGCTTAAGATTTCAAATTTAGTCTATTGGGGAAGCTTTTTATTAAGTGACCTCACTTCCTAGTTGAGGAGCGTTTAGGAAGGAAAGTAGTGATCATTAAAAGTTGTGTTGGATTCACCTAGAGCAGGTCATGGCAAAAGAGTCCCATTTCCTTTTGAAAGGGTAGCTAGACAAGCTGACTATCCTAGATGCAAACCAGCTGGATTTCAGTGGGGGATTTCACAGTATGTCTCATGCTGTTGTCAAAGACCAGATGCTCCTATGGGGTCGGGTGATGGATCAATTTCAACCTGGAAGGAGGATTCTAGTTAACACCTCATGAACTAGTGAGCTCACGTTACTAGAAGTGTTCCGAGCAGAGGCTGGACGAGTACTAGTGACTCTTTTTTGCCTTTAAGATCGAATACAAATTCCTCTGTTTGGCATTTAAAGTCTTTTACTTACAATCTGGCCCCAGCCTACCCTTCCAAGCTGATTACACATAATTCAAATTGATCTTGTTCCTCCACACACAACATTCCATCTTAGCACAGTGCCTGGTATATGTTAAGCACTAAACAAACGAGCGACTAAACAAATAAATGCGTAATTTAAAAAAAAAATTCTTCTCCTCTCTTCTTCCTTTTCCCCCTCCCTTCCCTCCTCCTTTCTTCTCCTCCCTTCTCTTCTCTTCTCTCACCTTTATACCTATGCACAGGTCATCTCCATGCTTAGAATGTACTTCCCTCTCATCTCTTGTCTTTTAGAGTCTCTAGCTTCCTCTAGAGCTCAATTCAAGCACTACTTACTATGTAAAGCCTTTCCTGATTCCCCTAACTGCCAGTGCCTACTCCCATATTACCTTACATTTATTTTCTATATATTTAAATGTGTGCATGCTGTTTGTCCTGATGGACTATAAGCTCCTTCAGGGCAGGGACTGTTCTGGTTTTGTATCCTCAGTGCCAGGCAAATCGTAAGTATATAATACATAATTGATTTAATTATAAAGATTAAAAAGATTAAAGATTAAAAGTGAAAGCAAAAAGGAGCCTTCCAGTTGCTCTTTATCCACTATACCTGATTGTTTCTTGTTATATTTTCCTACTTCATTAATCTGTTATTTCATTAGCGCATGTGCTCCTTTCACTAGTACAGATTATAAGTCCTTCATGTCTTAGGAGACAGTTTCCTTCCTTACCGATTGATTGTTTCCTTCAGGTATTTATTTTTTATTTTATTGTTTACTCATTCATTCATTCATGTGGATATTCATTCATTTACTTATTTGTTTATTTGTTTGACTATCTATTAATATTTCCTCTTTTGTTTGTACCCCTCAGTTTTCAGCACAGTGTCTGGTACAGAGCAAGCACTTAATAAACTTCCTGAATCCAAAATTTTATCCCATGGTGACCAACTCTTTGTTAAGGACTTTCTCCAGGCTCCAAATCCCATCCTCCATAATGTGCAGTTGATAGAAATACGGCCCATTGCTAGATCCATGAATGAAATCTTTCCAGTTCGGTGGGCCCTGACAGCCCATTGGAAAATTCAGTCAACTCAACATCATAGTGAGGCATGAGAATAGAATGTTAGCAGAGCGTTATAATTACCAGATATTTCAAATTTAATTACCATACGCATGTGTATGTATATATATGTGTGTGTGTGTGTGTGTGTGTGTGCATGTATATATCTATGCATATATGTACATATATGTGTATAAGTATGTGTGTATATACATATACATACATATATATACATACATATATATATATGTATATATATATATATACATATATATATATATATATATATACACACACAGTCCTGTTTAATCTTGAAGCCTGATTAGACAAAGGCTGATTAGCCAGCCCATCAATTTTCCAACAGTCTTGAACAAGTAAGCCAGTCAGCCAGTCAGTCAACAAGCTTTTGTTAAGTTCCTAGTATGTGCCAGGCGCTCTTCTAAACACTAGGGATACAGAAGGAAGGCAAGATGATGTGCAAGCAACTATGTACAGACTATATATGTATGTATATACATGTATATATATGTATCCATGTAAACATACATGTGGAATGGGATGAGTAAGGTGTAAGAAAATTGGAAAAGTAGGAAGAGATCAGGTTATAAAGAGCATTGAACATCAAACAGAAGGTTTTCTATTTGATCCTGAGGATGATAGGAAACCACTGGGATTTATTGAATGGGGGTGGTGGTGGTGGTGATGTCACAGGCAGACCTGCACTTTAGAAAGATCAGTTTATAGCTGAGTGGAGGACAGGCTAGAATGGAGAGAGATTAGAGGCAGAGATACCAACCAGAAGGCTATTACAGTAGTCTAGACCTGAAGGGAAGTGCATGACAGGCAAATAGTCAGTGCTGTTCCACGATGTGAGAGATTGCTTTGGGAGAGAGTAAATTCTCCAGCACTAGATGTTTTGAAAAAGGTTGGCTAACTGACTACTGGGAATATGGTAGGATAAATTCCTAAATGAGGGGAGTGCTAAGGTCCCTTCTAGCCCTGACATCCTATGTCACATTTTATAAGGTTCTTTACATCCTATCTATAAACACTCCATTCTCCCAAGACCGGGTTTTCCAGACTCACTATGCTCACTCCTAAACTCAACACTTTTGCTCAAGCTATTCTCCCCATTTAGAAAGTGGTCCCTTTCAATAATGTATTGTTGGTGGAGTCGTGAACTAGCCCAGCCATTCTGGAGAACAATTTGGAACTACACTCAAAGGGCTATAAAACTGTATATGCCCTTTGACCCAGTAATGCTACTATTAAGTCTGTATCCCAAAAAGATCAAAGAAAAGGGAAAAGGACCTATTTGCACAAAAAATATTCATAGCGGCTCTTTTTGTGACAGCAAAGAATTGGAAGTTGAAGGGATGCCCAACCACTGGGGAATAGTTGGATAAGTTGTGGTATATGATTGTGATGGATTACTATTGTGGTATAAGAAGTGATGAGCAGGCTGATTTCAGAAAAACTTAAGGAAAACTTATATTAACTGATGCAAAGTAATGTGAGAAGAATTAGGAGAACATTGTACACAGTAACAGCTATATTGAAAGGATGATCAGCTGTGAAAGACTCAGCTACTCTGATCAAGACAATGATCCAAGCCAATTCCAAAGGACGCATGATGAAAACTTTTATCTGCTTCCAGAGAGAGAACTGATGAATTCTGAATGCAGACTGAAACATATTTACAAAACCTTTTTTATTTCTATTGTTTACTTTTGTTTGTGTTTTCTTTTGTACCATGGATAATATGGAAATATGTTTGCATGACTTCACACATGTAATAGATATCAAATTGCTTGCCTTCTCAAGAAGAAGGGATGGGCAGGAGGGAGGAAAAGTTGGAACTCAACATTTTGAAAAACAGTTGTTAAAAATTTTTTTACACGTAATTGGGAAATATTTAATGAAATAGAAATAATTTTTAAAAATAGAAAATTGTTTTTCTCTGCTTTTATTAGCCTCCCAAACCTTCAAAGGCCAGCTTACCCTTGTGTTTCCAGGGAGCATTCTGTGATTATCCCACCATGGGACCCACTATAGGGTCCTTGTTATAGGGACCCACTCCCTTCAAAGCTCCTATGCATTGGGCCCTTATGCACAGCATTATATTGTTGCCTAGTATTTTCATATGTGTAGGGCAATAGTTGGTCTCTGACTAGTTGATTTCCTCTCTAATTCCCATGACAATACAGATAACAGAGGCTATAAAGTGTTGAACTATAAAAATCAAAATGGATGGTTCCCTTTAAGAAATGTGAACAAGTTTCTTGACTGTATTAGAGAGAGAACATAGCAAGTAGACTAGAAAATATTGGCCATCCCCCTAGAATCTTTAAATAAGTAAGACTGCCAGTCCTGGAAATCTGTCACCATGGTCAATGGCCAAGGAAAAGGACAGAGAATCCCCTTCTCACCCCACTCCTGACCTCTGGTATAAGCATAGGTGTCGTACTCCACAAAGCTGCTCTCTGCCTATACCAGCAGTGTGAACCTGCAGCCTCAAGACTACATGTGACCCTCTAGGTCCTCAAGTGTGGCCCTTTGACGGAATCCAAACTTCACGGAACAAATCCCCTTAATAAAAGGATTTGTTCTGTAAAACTTGGACTCAGTCAAAAGGCTGCACCCAAGGACATAGAAGGTTCCTCAGGTTCCCCACCCCTGGCCTAGACTCTCCAAAGCTTCAGCTTTGGGGACTGACTCCAGGTGAGTCCACAGTTTTTAGTTTAACATCTCCTTAACAAAGTCATACCTCATTACTTCTATTATCTGCCTCTCTTGCTTTCTGTGACTACATCAAGTAGGAGCTGAAGCAAAAAATCAATTGTAAAAGCCCAACTACCCATCCTCACCCCCTATATGTACATGTCTTGCCTCTCCAATTTCCTAGAAGACAGAAATCATGTCACACATTTGTTCTGCATCACCCATAGTGTTCAACATTGGACTTGGAATGTATTTCTTCCTGTTCCTCAAATTTTCCTGGAATACTTTGTCTTATCACACACTACCTCGCATCATACTTATGTTCATATAATATGCCCTCTTAGAAAGTAGTAACAATAAATCCCATACTCTATTAATGAAATAATAACAAAACATACAGTTGTTCAGTCATGTCTGACTCTTTGTGACCCCTTTTGGGATTTTCTTGGCAAAGATACTAGAGTAGTTTGCTATTTCCTTTTCCAGCTCATTTTACAGATGAAGGAACTGAGGCAAACACGGTTAAGTGATTTTTTCAGAGTCACACAGCTTGTATGTATCTGAGGCTGGATTTAAACTCAGGTCTTCCTGACTCCAGGCCAGGCACTCTATCTACTGTACCACATACCTGCCCTAATAACAAACATAGGGCTATCATCCTAAAGTATCTATAGAAAGAGAGATACTTCCTTAACAAAAATGGCAAAAGGATCAAGAGACGTTCTCAGACCAGAGGATAAACAAGTCAGAAACCCAACAAAATACTTTTGGAACACATAGACATTACTTCATCCAGCAAATAGTGACAAGAGGCAGACACCTTTTGGATTTGTCAAATGTGACAAAAAGAGTTTTGCCTCTGAATAGAGCCTATGAAGTGGCTAAGATACAGAAACAAAATCAAGGCCTTCCATGAGCAAAATTTGCATGAACTCAGCCAATAATACATTGACAAAGATGTGTCAAACAAACGGCTGGATCTTCTAGATTTATTTATGGAAATGGAGGGGCCCATGATGATAATTCAAGATCATGTCATCACTATTAGAAATTACCAAGGGGTTAAGGAGCCCAGATTTAATGATCAATGCAGATAATGCAAAGAAACAATGGAAAATGTGCAACATATCACTATAGGCTTCAAAAATCTTGGACCTACTGAACACTTGGTAAGACACAAGCTGGTGCCTAGATTTTTACCTGAAGCTTGTGATCTTTCATGGACTGACAGATAACAAACCTCCACCCCAAAAGAGCAGATTTCAAAATATCTTTTTAGCACTCAACCAATAAATTGCATTGGATTTGGAATATTACTACCGGCCAAAACATTATCTGTAATCATATGGTGATAACATTGACCCAGAAATTTAAGAATAATTTTTTAAAAATAGATGTTTCCATAGCAAATACTTATAATCTCCATGCTATATGAAAAAGTATTCAAAACATAGGATCCTAGGAGAAGAAATCAAAGTGATGTGAGGACAGAATTAGGTACATATCACTCCTCTCATCTTGTCTGTTACCAGAGTTATACCAAGGATCGTTTATGTGAGCTTGTGGAGAATGTTACATTCTAATGATTTTATTAAAATACAATTGTTTTACCCTCCCGTGCAATGGCCCATAGAGCAGTTAACATGAAGTAATGTTTGCAGGAAAGTGACTTGGCCAAGCACAATTTCTATTTGAATTTCATTGAAAGGATGAGGATAAGGTAATAATAATAATAACAACAACTCCCATTTCTATAGAACTTTCAAGCTTACACAGGTCACTAGCAAGAGTAAATCATGACAGATTTAACCATGACTGGCTATCTCCGAGCTTGGGTATATGCCACTAACAGCTTTTAACACAGTATGTTAACAAATTTCAATCTTGCCTTTAAAATCTGTTAACCAGGTAGTCAGGAACAAGTCCCCTTATCTTTATAAGCCTATAAGCCTTGTTTCCTCACTTGCAAAAATGGGATAATCAAACTTGCAGTGGATGGCTTGTGAGGTCCAAATAAGATAATATATATATAAAGCACATTTGAAACCTTAAAGCAACATGTCAATGGCATCTATTATTATCCCTGGATAAAGACTCTGAGTCTTAACAATGGGAAGTGTCTGATGAGATCACATGACTGATGGGCAACAGAACAGATTCTTAAACCCTGTTTTTAAGAGACCAGGGTTTAACAATCTGCTCTGGTGCTCATCAAGGTCTCTTTACTGCCTTTCTGGAATTATAATTCTTTTTTCTTTTTTTTTTTCTTTCTAATTAGAAAAAAAAATAGTGATCTTTTTTTCCTCCCTCTCATTTTCCCCTCCCCCACCATGGATGGGGAACTTCTTGTAACAAATATGTATAGTCAAGCAAAACAGTTTTTCCACATTTTCCACATCCAAAATGCAACCCTCACACTTCATCTCGAGTTCATCACCTCTCTGTCTGGAAGTAGGCAGCATTCATCATCACTGATCCCCTGGAAACATGGTAGGTCATTGCAGGGATCAGATTTTTAAGTCTTTCACAGTTGTTTGTTTTTACAATAGTGTTATTGAATAAATCGTTCCTCTGTTTCAGTGTAGTTTATTTTCAAACACACCCGGCTCGTGAGTTTTAGGAGTCATCTAATGCAACCGCTTCCTTTTACAAATGAGAAAACAGAGGCTCTGGTTTGCCCAAGATGGCCCATATGGTAATTTGCATAGCTGAGGTCTGAACCCAGGTTCTCTGACACCAAATTCCATTCTCTACAGTCTAGGGACAAGAATTTGTAATTTCTCTGCAAATGGGATAAATAGAGGCAGGAAGAAAAGAGCAAATTTGGATACAAAGGGTTGGGTATTTCCTCAAGAGATTTAGAGTCCACAGAAAACAAAGGAGTCAAGTGGGAAAAAAGTTGGGAGATTGCAAGGAAAAATCTTTGCTTCAAAATCTTGTTTGGATCTAGTCAGCCTTAAAATCTGGGCGTCTTCAGTTTGGCCTCACGAGAAGAAGAGTGGAGTTTCTGAAGCGACAAAGGTCTATCTCCCAAGCTCAAGGAGAAAGAAGGAGGCAAACAGATTCCATTCAAGAAGGCAGGCTTCAGAACCAAGGAGCATCAAAAAAGAGATGAGAGAGAACTGGGCAACGAGGGACCAAGTGGGTAGGAATGAGATGGATTGAAGGAGAATGAGGGGGCGATACGTCCCTGACAGATGGTGTTGGTTTTACCGCTGACGAACCCTGCCAGATGGTCCCTGGCACACTTTGGTGGGATAAGCGCTGTGTACTTGGGGATAGGAAGACATGGGGAGGGGTGGGGGGAGGGGATTGTGAGAAATGGTAGAAATTGCAGCATAAGGTACGAAACATTCCAGGATCATATTTGCACAACCTTTTACTGATCCTCACAAGCAAAGGGTGGAAGTTGGTCTTCTCCCAAGTGTTGTGGTGAAGCTTCAAATATAGAGTAAGGAAACACAGTACCCATTGAGGCCATGGGAATGCCAACCAGACTGTAACAACGTGTTTGTTTTCCTCTTCTTCCTCCTCCTCCTGTTTTTTCCTATTGTCAATATCAACAGATAATAGTTTGAACTAATGGTAATATGATAGGGGGAAAAAATCTTCCTAACAGAGTAAGGTGTCCCAAATTGGCATGGACTGCCTTGGAAGGTAACAGGTCCCTGGAGATTATCAGGATCAGAGATTTAGAGGCAGAAGAAGGCTCAGAGACCATTTAGTTCAACCCTCTTGTTTTACAAATGAGAAAACTGAGGTCCATGGAGATTAAATGACTTGCCCAAGGACACATAGGAAGTAGGGATCAGAGTCAGGATTGGAACCCTGGAATGTTCTCTGATTGCAAAGTCCACATTTTTTCCATTACACCACATTTTATAAGCAGAAGATAACTTATCAGGGATATTGTAGAAGGAGTTTTTATTAGATGTACTCTGTGGGATCCTTTCCTACTCTGAGATTCTTTGATCCTATATGAGTTGCTCAGAAGTTCAGAATTGGAAGACACCTCAGAAATCATTCAGTTTTACCTGGACTTGAACATATATGCCCTACCAGGGGTCATCTTTCTCTGTGATGTTGTGTCCTGCCTAGGAGGGAGGAAGGGGCCGCCAGGTAGCTGGTGGCTCAACCTTGAGATAAGTAGTAGGTGGAAACCAGGTAGAGAAATGTTGCTCTTTAACATCAGGTGTGCCCCCAGGCAATTTGGCAGTGTCATAACCAATGAGCTAGAGGAGAAGGAAGGAAGGAGGGGAGGAAGTAAAGAAGGAGAGGAGGAATGCAGGAGGGAAGAAAGACTTCTGATAGGCATTATGCTAAGCATTTGATCCTCACAAAACTCTGTGAGGTAGGTGTTGTTATTATCTCCATTTTACAGTTGAGAAAACTGAGACAGAGGTTAAAGGACATGCACAGGGTCACACAGTTATTAAGTTTCTGTGGTAGGCAGGCATGTGTGGATTCCCTTCGGTGACCTCACTTCTCAGGGAAGGGGATAGATTTCTCTAGACAAGGCCTTTTTGACCAAGGATTTGTGAACTACTACATATTTTTAAAAATCTGATGGCAGAGGATTTTATATTTTTTCCTGGAGGTGATAGGGAGTTAATAGAATAACATGAGAAGTTTTCATTTTCATTTGATAACTTCTAATGTTCCTCCAATTCTAAATCTATAAAACTATGAAGGAGATATTTGGGAATAAGAGATTTCCCAGGGCCTTTATAGTCACCTCTACACATTGATCACCCACTATGCTTACACAGAAGATTTTCTCTGTCTCGAGAAAATATATGGAAATATATTTCCCAATCAGATGTCTTACTTGGTCTATCTCTGGGGTTATAAATTCTCTGTATTTACTTCATGGCAACATCACCAATTTCTTTTTCATTAATCCCAGTTTGTCAAAATCCTCCAGTTCCTACAGGGAAGCACACTTGGCTCAAATAATTTTGGTTCCTGCATTTAAGATAAAATTTGTGCAGGACAGCTATCTCCCATCCATCAGCTTCCTTTCAAAGCTTAGCTAGGTTCTCCAGCTGTGGAGAAGGTGAAGAGAAAACAAATATTCCTTTCTCTCTGTCGACAGCTGAGGTGAACCTCAGGAAGTTGGAGGCAAAGCCTCATCTGTTGCCAGAAAAGTTGATGTTGCCTGCAAGGAGCAAGAGGAGAAAGGGGGCAGGTAGTTAGGAGGGAAGTCAAGAAAAAGTGGCATCCTTGACACATCTTAATTTTTAGCTGCAGAGCACTTGCTTTCTTCAACTGGTGGTCTACGGTTGCTTACATCCTATACCTTGAGACATACACTCAAAAGAGCCTTCCTCAGCCCCAAGGGTGTCTAATCTCTCCTTTCTCATTGACTCACAGGATCATAGGTATAGACCTAGAAGGGACCTCATAGGTCATGTTGTCTAACTCCTTCATATCATGGATGAGGAAACTGAGGCGCAGAGAGCTTATGGAATTTGCTCAAGGTCCCAAAGACATTAAACAAAGAATAATAGCTGAAATTCATAATAGGCTATAGGGTGTTCAAAGTGTTTTGCTGTTTCAGTTTGCTCTATCTTAGGGATTGTGGAAAGGCAAACACAATAATGCCTTGTTGTTGGAGCTGTGAATTGGTACAACCATTCTGGAAAGTAATTTGAAATTATGCAAATGTAGTGAACAAAATATCCAAAGACTTTGATCCAGAGATTCCATTGCTAAACACATACCCCAAGTCAATGACAAAAAGAAAGGGTCCATATAGCAAAGTATTTACAACAGTACTCTGTGGTAGCAAAGACATGAAAACAATGTATATGCTCATCAACTACGGATTGGACAAGCAAATTTTGGCACATAAATTTAATGGAATGTTATTGTTCTGTAAGACATCACAAATGTGATGAAAACAGAGAAACACATAAAGACTTATGTGAACCGATTCAAAATTACATAAGCAGAGCAAGGAAAACAATGTACACAATAACCGCAAAAATATAAATGGAAAGATCAGCCACCACAGAATAAATGAGACAATATTGTGAAATTATGAAGTCCAAGCTTGACTGAAAAGAAGAAATATGACAAGACTCCTCTCTTCCTATTTTTGAAGAGGTAGAGGTTCATGAGGATGGAACATGGCATATTCAACATCAGAATTGCTTTGATAAATTTTCCCTCTACTTCCTTCTTAATTTTTTTGAAAAAACAATTCTTTGTTATACAAAAAGATATCAACAAAAATTTACTCAAAAAGGGAAAAAATTGCTCTCTCAGAGAATATAGATATTATTGTATTTTTGAGAAATGGAGTGATAAGGAAACTTTGTGTTGGAAATTAAAAGTCAGTTGAAAATATCTTCTTGTAAGGTACTTCTCCCTATGGAATCAAAGAAAGCACGTGAGTTAATTTTGATCTATGAGATAAATTGTGAAAAAGAGAGAGAAGAGAGAGAGACTTTTTCCCCTCCCCAGTGGAATTATGTTACCTTAGGAAGAGGATTTTTTTGAGAGAGACTATGAAAAATGTTAGATTGAGAGAAGCTGAAAGGATATTTCTTCTGATGGCTGGGGAGATGAAAAAGAATAAGTACTAATGTAATGTACTTCCTGAGAGACTGAGCCTAAACCTAATCTTGAGGAAAAATATGAGAAAAATTCTTGAGAGACTTTAATCAGTGTCTGGCGTGAATTTGATGGTGATATTGTCTTTGTGGAAGTGAAGTCATTTACTATTGTTATGTTGAAGGCTTGAGGAGATTATGTCTGTAAACTTTCTCATAGTCAAAATATTGTAAATAGTTACATATTTCTTTGATTTATCTATTTTTGCTAATAAGTTGTATATGAGTAACTACTGTTATGAAAAGAAATTTTTCCAGTTGATTTAGCAAATAATATTTATTAAACAAATTAATAATTAAATATAATAATATAATAAGTAATTAAGGGATTCAAGCAACTTAGTGAAATATTATAATTGTATTATAATTACTAAGAAATGAAATATCACAATATGCCCTTGGATCACTCTAGGATTCAAAATGATAAAAATTAAATAAGCAAATGAGTCAAAGGGTCAGGCCAGGGAGTGAACAGGCAGGTGGTGAATGTGGTAGACTCTATTACCCTTGCTACACAAGAGGACCAGACTTGTTAACCTAATTATATGTGTATTTGATTTTCATAACAGTTCTGCAAAGCAAGTGCTATTAGGATATTCATTTTACAGTTGAGGAAACCAGGCTTATAGCGATGAATGACTTGACTTGATCACAGGTTTCCTTGACTCTAAGTCCAATGTTCAACATACTGTCTCACCACTTGACTTAGATCTCTCTAAATCTTAAAAACAACAACTGAAAAAAGTACCCAATAAAACAATAAAAATCCTTCTTCATCCTACTACATCTAGATGTTTTCTCTTCTCATTCTTCCCTTTCAGTACTAAATGTCTTTGAAAAATTGTCCATAGGCTACCAGGGCTGGGGAGCCTGTGGCCTTGAGGACACATGTGGCCTTCTAGGTCCTGGGGTGAGGTCTTTTGACGAAGTCCAAGTTTTACAGAACAAATCCTTTTATTAAGGGAATTTATTAAGGGAATTAAGGGAATCCAAATTCCCTTTGGATTCAGTCAAAGGGCTATACTTGAGGACCTAAGAGGGCCACATGTGGCCTTGAAGCTGCAGGTTCCGCTGGTAGGCAGTCATGGGATTAGGCCCTTGAAAGTCTGTTCTGCTTCTAGCCTGGGTGAAATAGGGAAAGCCAGTCTTAAAAAACAAAATAAAATAAAAGTTTGCTATCCCTGATTCTCTACTACTCATCCTTTCTTCCATGGCATTGATTCTGGCTTTCGCACCTATCACTCAACTGTAACTACTCTCTCAAAATATCTCCCAGTAACTGAAACCTTTGTGGAGTCCTCATCCTCCTTGACCTGTCCTGCAGCATTTAACATTGTTGGATCTAGTCTGCTGTGTATGCTTTACCTCATGACTTCAAGCACATCACATTCTCCTTGGCTCCTACTCTTCCTTATATACAATCTCTTTCATAGTAATCTCATTTACTCCAATTGCTTTAACTACTAACTCTATGCATATACCTCCCAAATCTAATATCTTGTCTGAGCTACACACTGGCATCCCCAATTGCTTATAAGATATCTCTACCTTGGTGGTCCATCAGCACCTCACTCCTAGAAGATCCAAAATGAAGCTTGGAAAGCAGTTGCAGATTACAAAAGGATTGAGGAGAGAATGGATGGAAAGTGAAGGCATTAGAGATAGGCACTTTTTTATGAAGTTTCGCAGCAAAAGGGAAGAGCAAGATGAGAAGAAGAGCCAGATCAGAGGTAGAAGAGTCCAGAGAAAATATTTTTGGGGAGCCTAAGTCCTGAAAAGGGATATAGAATATGGGTAGGAGCCAGTGAAGGGGGGAAGGATTGAATATGAAGGATCAGGGACTGACTGAGTAAAGATTGCTTGAGAGAGAATTTTGAGTTTTTCAACAAAACTAGAAAGTAGAATCATGGTGTCATAGATTTTGAAACTGGAAGGAACCTCAGAATCCATTCTTCTTTGGTTAGACCCTCTCATTTACAGAGGAGTAAATTGAGACCCCAGGAAGTTAAGTGACTTACCCAAGTTCCGCAGCTAATGAATAACAAAAGGGGAATTTAGGCATTTCTATAGGTTGATACAGCAGAAAGAGCATTGTGTTTGGGTTGGGAAATATAGGTTCAAATTTTGGTTCTGTTGCTACCTATATGACTTAGGCAGATCAAACTACCTCTATGAGACTCAATTTGCTCTTCTACAGTGACAAGGTTGGACTAGATGGACTCTAAAATCCTTTTGAGTTCTGAAACTATGATCTTTTGATCATGTGGTCATCCCAGTGATGTAAAATAGTCAGTGCAAGAATTATTATGCCCATTTTACAGATGAGGGAACTAAAACTCAAAGGTAAAGGAAGTTGCTCCTAATAACAGAACTGGTCATTTGCAGATCCAAGGTTTGAACCAAGGTTTTCTAATTCTAAACGATTACCCTATTATGGCATAATGCCCAGAAAAGCACTCTTGTCCTCCTTCTCTACCTCCTGGAGTATCCACTGATACATATAACCCAAACACTGTCCTGTGCTCCATTCTTCCTCAGGTGGACATCAACTAGCCTCCATTAAGTACTTGCTAACATCTCAGTGAATATTTACCAAGCAAATATTTCTTCTGTGCAAAACACTTTAGAGGATATAAAAATTAATAAATCATGTTCCTTGCCTTCTAAGAGTTTGTGCTGGAGTCAACCATAATAAAATGGAACTGGCCCTGTTTTCATCAAGCAATTAGCCCCAGTAATTTATTATAAAGGTTGTTTGTAAGAAATATAGGCAGGAACGTCAGAGGTCAAAGGTCCTTTACATCTACAAGTATGGAAAGCAAGGAGTATTTTGCAGTTTTGCACAGAGAGTGGGCTCTCTTTGTATTTCTTCCTGTGCCAAGTAACTGTCATGTATTCCCAAGGTGCAGGTTAATCTTTTTCCTAAGAAGAAAAAGTGAAATGGCTAGAAGAATGTTTCTTTGCTCTTTAGCTTAATGGGGGAAAGAAAGTATTCCTTGAAAAAAAAAGGTGGGGTAGAATCATTTAAAATTTAAAACAAAGATGAGAAGGAATCTGAAGTGACAGAAGGAACCCAGATCTATGTCAGGAGGTGAGAAGATGGAAGAATGTGCCACAGAGAAGGAAAGAAAGGAGAGGGACCATTAAAAATGTTTAGCTACTAAACATTTAGTAGATAAGATACTCTTTCTATAGAAGAGTTAGACTCGCGGGAGAAAACCCTCTAAGAAACATTAATATGGATGTATTGATATGGAAATACTGACATAGAGAGCAGTGGAAGAGTCATCACTCAGTAAGGGTTAATGGAAGAAGTGATGACTAGTGATGGTGGCTGGTGGCCCTTCTAAGGGTTATCAGATATTTGCCGACCTGTAAGTAACAGCAGAGATGTCTTCTATCTTGCTGGAGAGCCTCTTCACACTTGTCAAACTCAATCACGCCACATGCTTCTGGAGAGTCACATGAGACTTATGTGCTACCACCAGCAGTAACCTAGAAATCATTGACAGGGATTTTTCTGGGCAAAAATATGAAAACCTCAGGACAGGGGTTCTTAGCCTAATTTTTAAAAAAATACTTATTTCATAGACCCCTTTGGCTGTCCGATGAAACCTAAGGACTCCCCCTGTCAGAATCATGTTTTTAAATGCATAAAATAAAATACGTAGGATTGCAAAGGAAATCAGTTACATTGAAACACAGGTAGGCTGGTCAAGATAGCTCATGCTTGTATTCCCAGATGCCAGGGAGGCTGAGGCTAACAGAACTCTATTACTGGGAAGTTATAAGCTGCAGTAAAGTATGGCGATTAGGTGTCCACACTCAATCTGGTATCAATATGATAAGTCCCTAGGAGCTGACGATTACCACATGGCCTAAAGAAGGGGAAAACCAACCGAGGTTGGACACAGAACAAGTCAAAGTTCTCATTCTGTTCAAAGATAGAATGGACCAATGAGCAGCCCCTGTACTTTTAGTCTGGGTAAAATAGGGATACCTAGTCTTTAGAAATAAATAATTAGATGAATGAATGAATGAATGACTAAATGCATAAATGCATGAATGAATAAAAAATAAATAAAATAAATAATAAATAATAATAAAATAAAAAATAAAATAAATGCAATTATCATTTTTGTAAGAGCTTAAAGGGATATTCGAGATCATCAAATCCAACCCTTTCATTATTAGATGACTTACCCGAGTTTACACAGGTAGGCAGAGGCAGGATTCCAAGCTTGGTCCTCTGAAATCAAGTACTGATCTCTCTCCACTACACCAAGCTTCCAGCCCTCATTTTACAGATAGGAAAACTGAGAAGCAAAGAAGGCTAGTAATTTGACTGAGGCTACACAGGGATTGATGGAGAAGTAAAGCATTCAATCCAGGATGCTCTCTACAACATTCTATAATCACTATGATTCTGGTATCCTTTTTCTTTGGCTGGGTGGTATGGTGGATAGAGGGCCAGGCCTGGAGTCAGGAAATCTCATCTCCCTGAGTTAAAATCTGGTCTCAGACACTTACTAACTGTATGACCCTGGGCAAGTCACTGAACCCTTTTTACCTCAGTTTCCTCATCTGCAAAATGAGCTGGAGGAAGAAATGACAAACCACTCCAATATCGTTGCCAAGAAAACCCCAAATGGGGTCATGAAGAGTCAGATACATCTGAAAAATGACTGAACAACAAAATTGTTTTTCTCACAACGGCTTTCTACTTGAATCTGCTCCCCAGAGGACATCTTTTATCCTGAGTGGGGATGTTTTTCATTTGTTATACGAAGAGCCTGTGAACAGTGATTCAGTGCCCAGCTCAACCTTGAGCAAGTTTTCTCATAATTCCACTGAGGGATTGTTGCCATAAAATTGAATCCAGCCTCATCCCACAATGCACCCTCATAGCCAAACACATCCCCCAAAATATATACCATTTCTTCCACCTCCACACCTTTACTTATGAAGTCCCCAGGGCCCAGGATATCTTCCCTTCAAACCCCATGTCTGCTTATTGTAATTCAACCTTTAAGATTCGGCTAAAATGCTGCCTGCTCCATGAGGTAATGTAGGTAAAACTCTTGGAAAACTTAAAGTTCTCTACGAAAGTTAGCTGTTATTAGCATTATTATCATGAAGTCTTCCCTGCTGTGTGGCCCATCCTCCAGTCATCTCCTTTTCCTCATAGGAAGTTTCTAGAGTACTTGGTATTTCAAGTCATGGTCAGATGATACGGCCTCACTGGTAAAATGGCTAACATGCTTCTTTCAGGAAGACTCAGTTCAGATCCTGCCCAGACATTTATTAGTTGTATGACCCTGGTCAAGTCGTTTCCTCTCAGACCCTTGGTTTCTTCACCATCTTCCAAGTCATCCAGATTTGCAACCTCAGTGTCATTCTTGACTCACCCCTCTCTCTGTATGTGTCCAGTGGTCACCCAGTCCTATCATTTCTACCTTCACAGTATCTCTCATACATATCCCCTTCTCTCCAAGCAAGCTCATTGTGTCCCTATTCAACACCAGTAATGACACAGCGAACCTATATGACTCTCACTCCTCTCAGACTAGAAACAAACTGAAGATGATTGGTTGCTGTGGGCTGCAGAACAAACAGGAGAGACTCTTATTCAGACCCTTATCACCTCTCACCTGAACTACTACAATTACCCGTTATTGTTCTCCCTGCTTCAATTTTCTGCCCAATCCAAGCCATCCCACACTCAGCTGCCAAGGTAATTTTCTGAAAACCCAGACTGACCCTTTGCTCACTGAGCTCCATTTGTTCCCTATCACCTCCAAGTTCAGCTATAAAATCCTTCATTTGGCATTTAAACTCTTTACAACTTGACTCTTTCTTACCTTCCCAGCCTCCCTTTCACACATTCTGCTAACCAAATACTCTGCCCTAATTTTTGGTCTTAGACCATTCACTCTCCTGTTTCCAGGCCTTTGAACTGACTGTTCCCTAGGTCTGCAATGCTCTGCCCCCAGTTCTGCCTCTTATTTTTCCTGGCTTTCTTCAAAACTCACCCCAAAGCACACTTTCTGCAGGAGACCTTTCCAGATCACCCCAGCTGCTAATGCTTTCCCCTTTCAGGCTTCCTTCCTTCTCCACAGGTTCCCAAAGTGGGATCCCCTCTGGGGGGCATGGGAATGATCGGGGTGGGGTGATAATAGCCTTTGGTACAATTGGGGGACTTTGAATAAAAATGTGGGCATAGTGGAAGCATAAGGAAAGAAGAAAAGAGAAGAAAAATCTAAAAAACCATAAGTACATGTTTCATCTATTGTGTAATAGAGTTAAAGTTGTAATGATTATATTATTTTCCAAATAAACTCACAAAATGCAAGTTATAACCAATTAGTGGTCAATTCTGCCAATAGGTCTTAACAAGCAAGTGTTGGCAGGAGAGCGTGTCATGCATTGTGGGGAAGTCCAGCATACATCATGAAGAATATGTGTGTGTAATGACTTGTTTACAGTGTTTGAGTTATATGAGGTTTAAGTTTCCACAGTTTCCTAAGGTAGAATAGTGCAGAGGATTATAAAAACAATTCAAGGAAGCAGTTACACTGCAGGTGGGCTTGGGCTTAGCCAATAAGAAGTAAGCTGATGGTTCTAAGAAGACCCCAAAATCAAGATAAGGGCCAAGCCAGCTCAGACCAGTTAAGGTCAACCCGAGAACACTAGCAAAATGTTAGTGTGCCTGCTACCTATGATGAGGGAGGAGGGCGACAGACCTGGGAGGCCTGGGAGGTTTTCTGTTGAGTTTAACTGCACAAAAGTACTCTCGCCTTTGCACTTAGGGCCCACTCCTCCTGAAGAGGGGTGGAGCCTGCTTCTGGCCAGAAAAGTATAAAACTTTATGACTTTCTCTGTAATAAACTTTTCTTGATACTAATTTTTGGTGTCAAGCATGTTTCTGACAAATATGATACTATATGGTTACATGATGCAATATTGCATCATCAAAATCTCAACGTAGGAAAAACTTTACAAATTTACAACAAATTATTAAATTTAAGATGTGTCATTTAAATATATATATATACATATATATATTTAAATATATATATACATATATATATTTAAAATATATATATGTATATACATATATATATTTAAAATATATATATACATATATATTTAAAATATATATATATGTATATACATATATATTTTTTTAAATGATTCAAATTTCAAAAAACTGTTAAAGGGTTAAAGAAAGTAGATTTCTAGGAGGGCACTGAGTAATTTTATTTTTTTTTTAAAGGGGCCAGCAGGACAAATAAGATTGGGAATCTCTGTTCTATTCTGTATTATGCCTTGAATACACCTAGTTAATTACATATTGTCCCCCCCCCTTTGAATATGCTCTCTTTGAGGGCAGAGACTGTTTTTTGCCTTTCTTTGTAATCCTACTAGCACTTTAGCACAGTGTATGGAACATAATAAGTGCTTAATAATTGTTTTTACTAACATAAAATAAATAAATTAGCAAAAGAACAAAAATTGCTGCATTATAAAAAGCCCCCAGGCTTTACGATGACCCGTATTGGATGCTTGGTCACTGATGCTGAGAACATGAGATCTTAGCACACAACCAGCCATAGGCAAAATGATGACTCACAGACTTGGAGCTGGAAAAGACCTCTGTGGTGATAAAGACCAGCATCTGTCCAAATTGATGAGGCTAGAGGTTTAGGGACACTGGAATCCCAAGATCACGACACGCAGGCCCTGCTTGAATGAATTCAATCCAAATCTTCTTTCAGCCAGAGAAAAAGTTTTTTAGAGATAAACCATTCAGGCCAGACTCTTAAGGAGTCTGAACATTAGTGACATTGGTAAGGATGAGCTGGCTTGAGAAAATCAAAAATCTCAGTATTTACATTGGGGCCAGGGTAACCAGAGGAGGGGCTGGGAAAAGGGTCTAGGTTTGAATTTTGATTGGAATGTCTGAGAGATTGAATAGACAATGGGAATAGATAATAAAGGGAACTGGAAGGAAGACGTTTGAAAGGCATCTGAATAAGGTCAAAAGGTGGGGCTTTCAAAGGGAGATAAAGGAAGTCCACGAGGAGCCATTTGAGATCAGAGTAAGAAAAGTTTAAGGGTTTTCTGGGACTTGTAGACAAATGAGAGCCAGATTCTTTTTAGGGCAAGAGGTGAAGGTCTTGGCTTGGGCCCATACCCCATCACAAATCACAAACCTTTTCATGATCTCCATGACAAGAAGAGGTCACCCAAACTCTAGTTATCGGCTAATCTTGTCTTCAGTGCCCCTGTTTTCTTTCTCTACCTGTTGTTTCCTTTCCCCTTCTTCTTCCTCTTCCCCCTCCTTCCCCTCAACCTCTCCCTCCCTTTCCCCCTCCTCTACCCTATCTTCCCCTTCTCATCCTCCTCCTTTTCTCCCTTTCCCTTTCATTTCTTGCTCTCCCTTTTCCTTTTCCTTCTACTCTTCTCCCCCTCCTCCTTTCCCTCTTCCTTCTTTCCTTTTTCCCCCTCCTCCTCCCCTTTTCCTCCTCCTTCCTCTCTACTCTCTCCTCTTCTCCCTCCTCCCCCCACCCTTTTCTCTCCTCCTCCCTCCCCTTCCTCCTTCCCTTCCTCCTCCTTCTTGTCCCCCTCCTCCCTCTCACCCTCCCCCAGCACCTCCTCTTACTCTCCTCCTTCACATCCCCCTCATTTCCCCTTTCCTTCCCCTCCTCTTCCTCACCCCCCTTCTTTCCCTCCTCCTCCCTTCCCCCTGCCTCTGCATCCTCAGTTTAAACTCTGCCTTGGTGTGAAGAGGCCCTATCCCCAAGGCAAGGGGTTTTGGTCCCCTGTCATCTCTCCCCTTTCCCCTACCCCCACCCAATCCTCAGAAGAAACTCTTCTGAGTTTTGTTCCCTTTCCATGTGAGTGGCAATGAGGTGGTATGCAAAGACTGTGTATCTAGTGTCAGATGACCTGGGTTCCAATCCTGCCTCTGCAACGTACTACCACTGTGACCTGGGGCATGTCATCTCAAGTCCTTGAATCTCAGTTACCTTCTCTGGAAAACAAGGGGGTTGGCCTATGCTATCTCTTTGGTCCCTTCCAGGTTCCGGGTCTATGATTCTAGGCTAGGTCCAGTATCCTATCCTCCTGGGGCTCTGAAGCCTCAGTCTGACATTAACACTGGGGAAGGAGGAGCTCCTTCTCTCTCCTAAGGAAGGGTTTACAGACATCTGTGATAGGATATGGAGGTACACTGGGCACCCCTACCCCATACCTCACCTGTCAACTCTGTCAACCTGCAAGAGGCATGAGGAGTCCAAGTGGGATTGGTTTTAAACTTTGCTTTTTAAAATTTTCTGTAAAAAGGTATGGAGCCATTGTGCCTTTGGGCTGGTGTGGGAGGTCTCTGGTGTCCCACTCATTCATTAGTCAGCATTTCTTCCTATGGAATAACTTAAATTAGTTTGAGCTCTTGAAACTTTTTTTTAATGTTGGATCTGATGGAATGGAACAGAAGTTTCTTCCCCTGGTAACCTGTCACTGTTCCCCAAATTCCACTATTAAAGATGGTAGACAACATAGCATAGGACAGTGGTGTCAAACTCAAATAGAAAGGAGGCCACTAAATTGTATATGAGAATCCCTTCTGGCTGCATATTGATTGAGTTTTAAAATATAATGTCCTCTGTGTTCTGTTGTACCTTTATTTTGTTAAATATTTCCCAGTTACATTTTAATCTGGTTCACGCACACAGGGGTGTTGCAGGCCTATGTTGAACACCACTGGGGAAAGCTCATTGGATCTGAAGTCAGGTCTTGGGTTTGAGTCTCAGTTGTAGGATCTACTAGTTGTGTGATGCTGCCTAAGTCACTTGACCCCTCTGAGCCTCAGTTTTGTCAACTGTAAAATAAGGATGATATTTGGTATACTCACAAGGGCTACTGTGGGAATTAAATTTAAAAAATCTATCTATCTACACAGATATATATGTACATCTATCTATTTAGATATGTATGTATGCAAATGAATCTGTCATCCTAATTGATTTGGGTGCTGCCTCCAAGATGCAAATTTTTACCTACTCATGACTACTCATCCTACAGGACTCTCTTTCTTTTCTATGCCCTTCTACAATGAAATCACAGGGAGTCCACTCCATGTGCTAGAAACCTTCCTTGTTTTACTAATAATGAGCACTAACATTACTAACACTAGAGCGTTTTGACTGTCCATTTGTCATTCTTTGACTATCTTCTTTTTCGTACTTTCTTTCTGTATCACACTTCCCTGCTGACACACATCTTTTGCTCCTATTGTCCTTCCAGATCCGTCAGTGGTATATTAGAACCTCCCTTCTCACCATGTGCCTCTCCATTACCTTCAGATACTCATTTTCAGTTCTTCACAGACTATCATCTTCCATATCTCTTAGTCATACAATGATGCCAGTACAATATTAGTATTAAAAACATGGATCTTCGTTTCTATTTAGGCTTAGCACTTTATAAATCTTAAAGAACTATATGTAAGCATCAGCTCTCATTATTATTATTATTATTATTTTAGTTTCATTCCCAGATTAAGGTATTGCATTTCCAGGAGTCCATTTTTAAAATGTAACTACTCCTTGAATGGAATAGTCTTCTGGAGCTAGGAGAGAGTTTAGAACAGGAATTCTTAACCTAGCAACCAAGGACACTTTTGGGGTCTGTGGATAGGTTTCTGGGGGGTCCATGAATTTGTATGGAGAAAAAAAATTACCTCTTTATTTTCACTGTTTAAATTAATCTAAATATCCGAATTAGTGAAATTTAGCAGTTCCTTCAATTATTTAAAAACATTACTCTGAGATAGGGGTCCATAGGCTTCACAATGCTGACAAGGGGGTCCATGACACAGAACATGGTAAGAACACCAGCTTTTAGAACACAGAGTGTCAAGGTAGGAAGAGAACTCTGAGAACATTTAGTGCAACTCTATTACTTTACAGATGAGGAAACTGAAGCCCAGTGAGGGAAACTGACTCCCAAGACCACACAATGAGTATGTGCCACAGCAGAGACCAGTGTCCTGAGCTGCCAACTTCCACACTTCTTTCTACCATTCCTCACAACTTATGCTCCACAGTGGATTAAGGACTTGATTCCAAGTGCCCCTGTCCTCTCTCCTGGTTGGCTCTTCTTGTCTGCTATGACCTGGTCAATGGGCATTGGTCCTAGAATCTGATTTCCTGAGAGAACCGAGCATATGCTTTTCACTGGCACCAACAGGAGTTGTTAGCAAGGGCAGGCAGGGGGTAGAGAGGGGGCTGGCTCTGAACTCCTTGCAGGTGCATCAGATGGGCTGGCTGCTCATTAACCATCTGAGCAAAACCATCTGGGACTCTGGAAATTCAATTGGTGTCAGGCAGCAAAGCCACCATGGTGCCCGCCACCTAGCACGCAATGCAAGACAGGGATGGATTGTTTTGGCTTTTCTCCTTCCCATCCACCACAGTCATAGGAAATGAACCTGTGTCCTTATTGGCAGTCAGGGAGCTGTCAGTACACATTGTCCATGTGGAGTCTGTGTTTTTATTTCTCCCAAGCTGTCTGCAGTTGTGGCTCTAAAATTCTGAAATTCAGTCCCATGATTTCCCTCCACTGGTCTATGAGGTGCATCAGTTTAAAATCAGCTGAATTATAGAAACCTTTCGGTGTCAATTACTTCATAGAACAGAGCCCAACAGGACCAGAAAATCTTTGAACATAGAATGTGGAATGTTAGGACTAAAACATTTCTTAGACTACAAAGCTTAGAAGGTGGAGTTGAAAGGGCACTGTATAACATAGGTCATAGAAGGACTGTATCTGGCAGAGAACTTCAAATTCAATTCAGTAAGCACATTTAAGTAATTACTATATGGATCGTAGATGTCACTGTGGAAGGGAAACTAGATGTCATCCAATCCAATCCCTTCATTTTACAGATGAGGAAACTGAGATAAGAGGAGATTAACTGATTTGCCCAATGTCTCAGAGATGGTAAATGGAAGACTTGGGTTTCAAACCTAGATCTTTTTATTCCTAATTTGGTTCCTATTGCACCATACTACATTGTAAGACACTGAGTTAGGTGTTGGGAATACAAAGACAAAAATGACCCTGTCCCTGCACCCTAAGAACCGACATTCTCTTGGCTAGATATATAAAATACACAGATGAAGATGGTACAAAGTGGGAAATAATGATGGCAGAAATCCAGAGAAAGTACTCTAGGGATATTTGAGCATTTCCACTCTAGGCTGAGGTACTAGGGAACATTGCTCCAAGTAGTGGTTCCTGATTTGATCCTGGCTTTGACAGTCTGAGTGCTGTATCTGTGGTAGAACTTCATAATATAAGACCTAAAAGGTGTCTTAGAAGTCATCTGCTCTAACCTCTTCATTTTACACATGGGGAAACCAAGTTAAAGTGATTTTCCCAAGATCACACAGTTAGTGAATAGAAGAGACAAAACTAGAACCTATTACGGGTCAGATCTTGTTTCCTTAAGCTTGTCTAATCTGTAGTCAGTGGTAGCTTATATGCTATAATTTCAGGGCATAATGGGGCCCAACACTCCCTGCACACAGTTTAAATTTAATTTTTTTTTACTTAAATCTCTCCCCCACTTCTTAACTTCTGCCTAGCAACCTTCCTGTCATGGAAAGGATCTCTCCTTCCCCAGACATTACCCTGTTGAAGTTGAAATTGCAGATTTGCTGGGGAGAGGGAGTTGGGGTTTTATACATCTTAAGGAGGAAAAGATGTAGGTTTGAGCCATTTCAGAGAACAATTTTGGCTAGAGGGGTTAGGAAAGAGAACAGAAGGGCCATGATCAACCTGAAGAGGCAGGAAAAATAGTATAGAAAGGAAAATTTGGGAGAGAAAGATTAAAAACAAGTTTCACCCTCATCACACTCTTATAAGAACCAACATTAGTGGTCTCCAAAGTGAGGATTCCCATATGCCCAGTACATTATGACATGAGACCAATTGATGAGTGGGTAAATGGATCATATCTCACCTCCCCCAATACAGCTTAGGTCTTATCTACAGTACAACTTTATCTCCCCTAAATGAATTATTATCTAATTCTTTCCCCCTTCTTCTTGATTCTCATGGCCTTTCATTTCATCAATTGACCTCTCAGGGCACTTATGACCTAACCTTTACTAGGACATGTAAACCAGAAACTTCAAAGGAAACATCATTCCGCCCTCAGAACAACCCTGAATCACCTTATAGTTATGGTGAGGGCATATGGATAGAATCTGAACTCCCAAGCAGGGGCCAGTCAGTAGCGTTCACTACCCTCATTTTTTTTTAAAGTAAGTTTCACAATGGGAATAATTAGTGGTTATTAGCATAATAGTATACATATAAATTTATAAGTGCATGCATGTATACATATATACCTTATGTACATATACATACATACCTATATCTATGTATATGTGTATATGATCAAAAACTTTTTACAGATAGGGGTATGAGACCAAAAAAACACCAAAAACAAAAAAAAAATGGAGATCACTACCCTAGGTAGTTAGAGGTCAAAATTAGGAGGGAAGAAAAGTGTAAAAAGATGGGAAAGACAAAAAAAAAAGAAGTTCAGTATGATAGATAAATTATTAGATTTGGAGTCAGGAAAATTAATCCTGCCTCAGACACTTTTCAGTTGTGTATCCTTGAATAAATTAGATAATCTCTCTAGGCCTCAGTTTCCTCATTTACAAAATAATGAGTTTGAATGTGATGACTTCTAATTTCTTTTCTAGCTCAAGCACTGTGATGCCATCATTTCATGATCCTAAAATCGAGTTTATGTGCATTCATTAAATAAAGAGGGAGACTTTAAAATAGATTGTCTCTAAATCTCGTTCCAGTTCTAGAATGCTATGTTGTAAGATCCCTTGTAACTCCAACACTCAATGTTCTGTTTTAAAATCCTTTTCAACTCTACTATTCTATGTTCTAAGGTCAACCCTTTCCAGTGGTAATATTCCATGTTTTACATTTTAGGACATCTTTCAGGTGTGACATTCTGTGATTCTAGATTTTGATGAGTATGTGTATGAATGAATACATAAGCATTTCAAACTTAATATGTCCTAAAGAGAATACATTATCTTTCTCTCTAAATCTTCCTTTCTTCCAAACTTCTGTGGTTCTGTTCAGAATACCAATCAACCAAAAAGAGTACTTATTAAACACCTAAGGCTAATTATTGAGGATACAAACACAAGAGAATGCCTGCCCTCAAGGGCATATATCTCCTCTTACTAAGGGGATATAAAATGTTCACAAATAAGTAAATACAAGACATATAAAAGAGAAAAAGCAAAACTTTATGGTTATTTCAACAGATGTAGAAAGACCCCTTAATATAAGGGTTTTTAAATAATATAAAGTAATCATTTGTATTTAAATTTATATAATACAAAGTATAATAAATAAAATATAATAAAATACATTATATATAAATTTACATAACATAAAGCAGTCATTTGTATTTTTTTTTAAAAAAGCTTGGAAGGCTTGGAAGAGTACTTCTTTAGTATGATCATAACACATGTAAAACCAAGAACTAACATCATTCATCAGAGAGAAACAATAGAATTACCTTGCTACAAATGAGGATAAAAGTGAGAATGCCTCTTCTCCCCACTTTTATCTGGCCTAGTTCTGGAAATGCTAACTATAGCAATAAAACATGAAAATAAATTAAATGAATAAGCTTTGGCAAAGAGAAGACAAAACTTATCACTTTTTTCAAACTTGGTAGCAGATTAAGAAAGCCCCAGGGAATCACTGAAGAAACTGAGACAACAGCCTCACCAAGGTAACAGAATGAAGTCCACAATAAATCCATAAAATCATCAGCATTTCTTTACATTACTAACAAAAACCAAGAAGAACTAATCATATGAGAAATGCCATTCAAATGAGCAGCATACATATGATATTTAAGAATTAACACCTACCAAGACCCACACAAAATGTATATAAATAAAACCACTTCTTACAGAAATAAAGGTAGACTGAAATGACTGAAGAGTTATTCATTGCTTGTCACTGGGCTTCTCCAATAGGATAAAAAAGACAATTCTACAAAAAATAATTTCTAGATTTATGGCTATACCAAAGAAATTATCAAGGGGATATTTTATAGAACTAACAAAATAATAACAAAATCCAATTGGAAAGGGAAAAAAGAGCCCACGATCCCAAGGGAAATGACAAGAAAAAATACAAATGAAAGAAGTATATCTTCTCCATTTTTCTTCTCTTTGTAGTCCTTTTTCTATTTCATCCTTGAGTGCCCTTTGGATGATTCTACATAGTTGGATATCTTGCCAAGCTTTTGTTAACCTTGATTTACCCTGTGCTGCTTTTCTTTGTGAGATGATACTACTTATAACTGTCCTTTATCTTTCTTCATAAAATTTTGCAGATGAATTTATACTCTGACCCTGTTTTGCCTGTGGTAGCCATTTTTCTTCCTTTAAGTAAATTAAATGTTTTCTTACGAAGGCACATTTGGGACTCTTTCTGTCCAATCATCATAGCAATTATTTTGCACTGGCTTAAATTCTCAAAGAAATTAGTATAATCATCTATATTATATCATAATACAATCTTGAGAAAGATTTGAAAAAAAATTCAGCAATATGTGTGTGTTTTTCCCCCTTCAAAAATTGTGGAACCATCAGACAGAAACAAAAGACTAACATGAAAATAGCCACGTATGTGCACTTTGTAGCAACAAAAGCTGGAAACAAAGTGTGTTTGTGTTGATTGGGAAATGGCTAAAAATAAAACATGATATATGAATGGAAAGGTGTATCAAAGTTCAATAAGACATGAGGAATACAAAGAATTCAAAAAAGCAGAGAAGATTTGTATGAAGGAATGCAAGAGAAAAACAGGGAGAACCAAGAGAATACAAACAAAAACTGTAATGAATGTGAATTAGCATATGACTAAAAAGTTATTAAATTCTGAGTAGTGGAAGAGCCAGTAAAGCTTATTAAAAAAAAAAAGAGATATGGAAGTAGATTTTCTTCCTCATAGCAGAGGGAGGAAGGGGGGAGTGAGGGGCTACTTGGATAGAACACTGTATGTAATGTCGGACGTGGCCTTTGCAACAGATGTCCTTCCTTTGTCATAAAAGATGGTGTGGGAGTGAAAGACGGGGAGGATTACTGTGATGTAATAACAAAAGGCATCAATAAAATAATTTTTTGAATAAAAAGTTATTGGTGTAGGGCCACTAATGATACTATTCTCCCTGTCACCCAAGGAACAACTTTGGAGTTATTTTTGACCCTTCCCCCTTCCCTTATCTCCCCTTTTCAACTGGCAAGTCTTGTTGACTTTGAAGTCCACAATATCTCTTGTGGAAGTTCCCTTCTCTCCACTTGCATGACCACCATCATCGTTCAAGCCTTTATTACCGCTCACCAGTGGGGCCATCTCCAGGCATCCTGATCTATATCTGGCCACTGGATCCAGATGACTCTGGAGGAGAAAGTGAGGCTAGTGAATTTGCACAGCCCTGCCTCACTTCAATCTAATTGACTTGCTAGTCATAGCATCATCTTCCTGATGTTGTGGTCCTCTTTGAGAATGAAGGACAAACAACAAGAGCTTCTCACCAGGACAGCAGCCTCCAAAATTGGACTTTCAACTCTTTTCTCCAAACCAGTCTCTACACAACAATTAAAATTATCTTCCTAAGCCAAGATTTTGACTATATCAATTTCTTGTTACATAAACTTCAAAGGCTCCCTATTCCCTCTAGGAAAGACCCTAAAGGTGCCATGGCTTAACTTTCTCACTTACTGCATGTGACACCCCTCCATTCCATCCAAAGTGATTCTCTGTTTTCTGTCTTCTTGCCCATGGAAAAGTATGAAGTCAGGAAGTCTATACTCAGCTATGGGGTAATCCCTGAAACCTGAAGAGTAATCCTTTCATGCTTACTTCAGCCTCTTAACATCCCTAGCTTCCTTCAAGACTCAGTTTGGGTGACTCTTAGTTGTGTGTGTGTGGGGGTACCATTGTTAATCACTATTGTTTTTAGTACTTCCCTTTTCCTCAAATTATTACAGATATACTTATCAGCTTATAGCTTGTTCTCCTCTTCCACCATCACCTCTTAGGGGGCAGGGACTTTTTTTGGATTTGCTTTGCTTTTGTATCCCAAGTGCCTAGCACAGCACCTTGACTGAAGTAGGCACTTAGTAAGTACTTATTGGAATGGATAAAGTGTGGAACAAGTAGTTTCATTTCTACTCTTGCTTCAGTAGAGGAGTAATTGGCCCCTATGGCTTTTGTGTTCTGTTTAAGTCCTTTTGATGAGGGGTAATAAGTAAAATCCAATTCACCATGTTATTAAATTCCTGCTACCGCGATTTTGCATACATTAGTTCTCTCTGCTATTTAGGCTATGACTGCTCCAGGCCTGTTTCTCTGATTACTCCCATGGGGTTCTGATTTATAAAAAGGGAATAGTAATCTCTTTACCACTCCACCCCCCAAACAACACACACACACACACACACACACACACAGACAGTTTTTGTGTGGAAAGAACTTGGTAAACACTAAAAGAGAATAGGAAAACTTGTTATTCTTGTTTCAGTGATGAAGGTAAGTGTGGAATAGTAGATAATATTCTGGATTTGGAGTCAATTCTTAGCTTCAAGTCCCAGTTCTTCCATTTGCTACCTGTCTAAGATTGAGTAAATCATTCAATCTCTTCTGGCCTTAATTCCTTCATTTATAATATGAGAGCATAGAACTCAATGACATCTAAAGTTCTTTCCCTGTTCTAAATCTATGACCTGTGATTTCATGAGTGTGGACACTCCATCCATTGAAACAGATCCCAAGCCCTACATGCCGCATTAATTGGCAAGGCTAAAATAATGACCTACTTGGTAGACTGTCCCTCTAATGATGAGCCTCCTCCCATGTTGTTTTCAATAACAGGTACAGAGTCCATTCACTGGGAGATTCTTAAAGGAATTCCAGTGGTATGATTCAGTGCTCCATGAACAGAGCCTTTGAGATCTATGTCACCTTCAGAGTATGATATGATGTAAGAGAAGGACTTTAGCGAAGGATCAGTAGCAACAGTCTTGACTTGTGACCCTTCTGAGTGAAGGGTCAGTAGCAGCAGTCTTGACTTGTGACCCTTCTGAGCTCATATTTGTCTGATCAGCCACAGTCAGACACACTGTATTTGACCCCAACATATTGCTATTATTTTGGTTCTCTTCAAGAATAAAGGACAGCTAGTAATAGAGCTACAACTAGTAGTAGCAGTAATAATAACCTTAACAAAGACAAATAGCTATAGACTCTAAAGCAGTACTGGAGCAAAGTTAAACACATGTGCCTGACCACTTGAAGATTAACAGGCATATCATGCTTCTATCAGCAATGAAAAAAACGAATGGGAGTTCCAATGTAACAGACATTGAGTAGATGAGTACTGTTATGATCATTTGCCAACGGTTGTGTTTACCACCCTACCCCACTTACAGTAAATACAGAACATGGCCCAGACTTATCCCTTGAATCAGTCAGTTTATCAAAAGCATAAACTCGATGAGAACAATTCTTTAATCAATTTAGGAGTTAAATGCTTCAGTCATTGGAAATGTCCTGTGATTGGCTAAAAGAATCAGACATACCTCTGAAGCTATATATAACATAGCCATCCAGTCTGGAATCTTACACTGCAAAAGTAGGCCAATCTAATAGTTGAATAGCTCCAGCTAAGCCTCTAAATGGGCATTGCTTGTGGGAAAGAGAAGAAAGAGAATTTATCTCTTCTCTTCAAAAACTGACTTGCTAACATCTATGAAATCACATTCATTAACTTTAACCTATCGTTCCGGGACCTTCATAATCTAGCTCTGACCACTCTTTCCAACCTTGTCTCACCCCTTTATGTACTTTGTTCCAATAAACGTAGGTTACTTGTCACCTCCTGTAATCATCTTGACCTTTTCCATTGCTATACCTTTTTTCTTGCCATTCACCATGCCCAAAATGACTCCTGCCCTGTTTAGTCTGTTGCAATCCCTCCCTTACTTCAAGGCTCAACTTAGATGCCACTTCTTATGTGAAATATTCCCCTCTTACTTTTTTATATTAGTGCTTGGACTTGATCTCTCTTTTGCCCTATCATATTATCATATGTTATTTGGGTCAATCAATAATTATTTACTAAACACAAACTACGTGTCAGGCACTGCTAGGTGCTGGAGATACAACTTCAGTGAATGAAATGATCCCTCATAACAAGTCTTCTAGATGCTTGAAATGAAAAGCAAAGGGGATGTAAAAATCAGGAGACCTCAGTGCAAATTCTAATCTGCCATTTACAAATTGTGTGACTGTGGATTATCCAATCTCACTGAGCCTCAGATTTCTTACCTATAAAATAAAATGAAAAAAAAAACACCTCAGTCCTAAAAGAACATCTCAGTCCAAAAACTTTGAGGTTTTTGTAAGGGCCAGATGTGTGAGAACTTGCTTAAAGAAATGGAAAAATCCCTAAAGATGAGAGGCACATTCAGAAAAAGAATAGAGATAAATTAACAGGAAACTTCTCCTATAGCAATGGGGCATCCAGGTAGAGCTGTCCAAGAGACAATCCATGATATGAATGTAGACCTCAGGCAGAAAGTCAGGGCTGAATTTCTAGATTTGGCACTCCTCTATTTTGAGATGACTGAAACGAGACCTCTAAGAGTGTGGAAAGAGAAGAGGGTACAAAGCATAGCCTTGGAGGATGTCTACAATTTGAGGGAGGAAAATAATTTATGAAAGAAGGTGAGAGGAAATTAGATTTTATCATAATCCCAGCACTTTAAGGGATTTTAAAATATACACTGTTAAAGCTGAATGGGGAAGTTAAAAATAATTTTAATGATGACTGACTCTTACATACATCTTTAAAATGTGCAAAAAACTTTACATTGATTATCTTATTTGAATCTCACACCAACTTTGTGAGGCAGGGACTACAGATAATATTACCCCATTTTAAAGATAGGGAAACATAAATACAAAACTAAGTGGTTTGTCCAGAATCACATATCTAGGGGAGTATCAGAAGCAGAATTTTTTCCCAGGTCTTCCTACCCTTGGTTCACCATTCTCTCTAGTGTCAATGAGGAAAGGAACATGAGAAATCATCTACTCTAGTCCTGTCATTTTACATAGAAGGAAACTGAGACCAGGGAAGTTTAGTGGCTTACCCAAGATTACACAACTACTGAATGTCTAAGCCTGACTGCAGGGACCTGACTGCAGGTTTTCTGATTTCCAGTCCAATGCTAGGTGGTGGCTCCTGTTCTCAGGGAAGTGTGGCCCAGATCTGTTCCTCCAGGATTTTCTATTGATTCCTTCTCACCCCAGAGTTCATGGCTTTGTCACCTCACGGGAAAGTGCATTGTTGTTGAAATATTAAGAATACCGCAGGTGTGCCAGGGGGGCGATGTGTGAAAAGAGCCCAGGGATGGGTTTTCTCTACTCTCTTGATTACTGAAACAATTTAGTTTGAAACAATCAAAAATTCCAAGGCAGCTATTAAGGAAATAATGGCACATTCTTCATAAGAACAATGGCATTAACTTACTTGTAACTTTGGGAGGAGTTATAGAGTGATTGAAGACGGGAGAGTGAGATGTCAGGGGAGTTGAACTCTGAGCAGGGAGGGAGTAAGGAACACAGTGGCAGATCCTTAGTGCCACCATTCCACTCCACTGGTGGACTTGTCTCCTGGTTCTCTGACAGTCAAGTGCTCACCAGAAGTCCTTTTGTAAAGTAGGTTAAGTCCTCCAAGATCAATTTCCCTGCTTGTCCCAATGCTCTGCCTCAGCTGACAATCTTTGCTTATTAATTGTAAGATAAAATCATAGGTTTAGAGAATGTCAGAAATGAAAGGAATCACGGGACATTGAACACAGAATGTTAGATCTGGAAGGGACCTTAGATCATAGAACTTAGAATGTTAGAGCTAGAGAGTTTTGGATCATAAAAGCACTTAGCATGCAACTGCTTAGCACAGTGTTCGTCACGTAGTAGGTGTTTAATAAATGCTTGTTGACTTCACTTGAGAAAACATAAAATTTTGGGGCTGGAAGAAATCTTAGAAAATAGGACATGGAATCTTAAATTAGATCTTAGAACATGGAAAGAACAAGTGTAGTTTATTTCACCCAACCCCTCCTCTCCCTAAGCTTCTCTATTACTTTGGGGAAACTTATCATGCTTCCAGTTTGCAACTGTCATGTCATCCTCAATTCCTGTCTCTCACCTAATTCACACATCCAACCAGTTGACGAATCTTGTAATTTCTTTCTCTACAACATCTCTTACACTTGCTCTCTTTTCTTCACTCAGATAGTCACCCTCTCTGCTTTCTCTCTTCCCCCTGTCCCTGCCCCACCAAATTCAAGCCCTCATCACCTCTAGTCTGCACTATTACAACAGTCTTCTAATTGATCTCCAGCCCCAAGTCTCTCCCTGCTTTTACCGGTCCTCTATTCAATAGTTTTGTTGTTGTTCAGTCATGTCCAGCTCTTCATGACCCCATTTGGGGTTTTCTTAGAAAAGATACTGGAGTGGTTTGCTATTTCCTTCTCTGGCTCATTTTACAGATGAGGAAACTGAGGCAAAGAGGGTTAAGTGACTTACCCAGGGTTATATAGCTAGTAAGTGTCAGAGGCTGTATTTGAACTCCTGAAAATGAGTCTTACTGGTTCCAAGACCAGTACTCTATCCAATGCACCACATTTAATGACTTCTGTGATATAGTTGCAAATTACTTTGCAGAATGTCTGAAATAATGGCTGCTCAGCAACAGTGCATTAGTATGCCTTTTCTCCAACAATTGTATTATTCCATTTTTGTCAGCTTTGCAAACCTAACAGGTACAACTTCAGTTGTTTTCATTTATATTTCTGATCGTTAATGATTTGGAGTGTTTTTTTTTCATGTAATTGTTGAAATCTTAGATTTCTTCCTCTGAAAACTGCACAACCTGGCCATCACCAGTTGTCTTGACTTTTGTCCTGCCCGTGGACTTGGATAACCCTGAAAGAGAGAGGGAGGCTGATGACTTTGTGTGCAGCTCTGCCTCACTTAAATCCAATTCATGAGCAAGTCAAGGCATCCCCTATGATGTCATTGATCCTCTTTGAAAATGAGGGATGAATAACAACCACAATTCAGCTGCTAAAATGATTTTTCTAAAGAAAAATTCTGACCTCCCCTCCACACCTCACCCTCTATGGATACCAGTGGCTCTCCATTATCTCCAAGACCATATATGAAGTCCATTGGTATTTAAAGCTTTACACAACCTATCTCTTTTTTACCTTTCTAATCTTAAACTCTATCCCTTCCACTCAGTCTAGGATCCAGACATACTGGCCCACTTGCTGTTCCTTGAACGTGATATTTCATCTCCCATCTCCATGTCTTTGTGCTTCATTTTTTCCATGCCTGCCCCACTCCACCCCACCAAGGACTAGAGTCACCCCTTCTAAGGGTGGATACGTTCCCTCTATTCTATATTTAATTTGTGTAATCTGATGTTTACATATATACACATATATACTTATGCATATATGTGTGTGTATGTATGTATACACACATATACATATATATGTGTGTGCGCACACATATATACAAATATGTGTGTATGTGTGTGTGTGTGTGTGTGTGTGTTCTCCCATCAGAATGCAAATTCCTTGAGGGCAGGAATGCTCTTTGCTTTTTCTTTGTATCCTCGATGTAAGCTTACCACAGGTTCCGGGACATAATAAAATAAGTTCTTACTGAATGACTGATTAAAAGGGCATTGTATATGTCATCAAGAAGTCTGAGTCTGTCTGGGCTTCACTTTTAGTCTCAGTAAAATAAGAGACTTTTCACATCTTTCCCAATCTGACATTCACTGAATCTATGAGCCTGACACTGGCCTCTTACATAACCTCTCTGGCAAGATAATTTTTAAGTAAGACAATTAATTAGTCAGAGACAAACTATTCCTACCCTTTATGCAAGTAAAGTACTTTATGATAATTATTACCTATTGAGTAAAAAATTTATTAATGAAGTTACAGAATAAAGAGATACATAATGTTACATGAACAATGTCACAATAATAATACAAAATCAGTTG
This sequence comes from Phascolarctos cinereus, assembly GCF_003287225.1. Taxonomy (NCBI): domain Eukaryota; kingdom Metazoa; phylum Chordata; class Mammalia; order Diprotodontia; family Phascolarctidae; genus Phascolarctos; species Phascolarctos cinereus. The sequence continues at coordinate 194,924,664 of NW_027556402.1, read as the reverse complement.
AAGACAGTGTGGTAAGGAGAGTCCTGGTTTCAAATCCTAGTTCTGAGACATGGTAGTTGTGTGACCTTGGACCTGACATTGAACCTAGCTGAGCCTCAGTTTCCCCCTCTGGAAATTAGAAATGATAATCCTTGCATTCCTTATCTCAAATGGTTGTTGTGAGGAAAGTGCTTTCTAAACTTTAATATGAAATAAGGATGGAACCTATTATCATTTGGTTGGGAAGCCTTAGGGTAGGGTACTACAACTGTATGTACCTGTAATGTCATTATTGCTATTATCATAACATGATTTTTATATTTCCTGGATGTCAAAGCAGGAAGATGGCTTCCATCTCACCACTGGGACTATTTCAGAGAAAGCTAAGAACATATTTGGGGAGGCTTTCTCTGTTGGGAAAAACAACATCCTGCCGTCTGGCTCATGTTTTAATTAGCAGTTTGGGGGCACTAATGGCAATTTGCAGAGAGTGTCACCACTTGGGTAGAATTGTGATTAAATATTTTAAAGCTTCATGGGGTGATCTGGGAACTTGGCCTGAAACATTTCTCCTTCCTTTTCATTCCTTGACAGAGCCCAGGTTCTCTGCTGACAGCACATCGAACTGGTCTGACACAAGCTGTGGGTTTGTACTACTGGGTTTTCACCAGAAGCCAAATCACAGTGGAAGGAGTGTTAGACTTGAAATGGCAAGATCTGGGTTCAGCCCTTCCTAGCTGTCTGTCTATGGGCAAATGATTGTATTTTCCTCCATCTTAGATTTCTCATCTGTAAAATGTAGCTCGTAAGCTTGTACACCCAGTACTGCTGGGATCAAAGTAATTTGTATAGCTTCTAATACCATAAAAGTGGAAGTTGTCTTTGTTACTACTATTATCCATATTGTTGTTATTGTTATAACGATAGCAATATTCTCATTATTATTACACTTGGTCTAAGGTTCCTTTGGGAACTAAATATGCACACATCCACACAATGACCAATTTTAGTGACTGAGGAGTAAGGCCCTCAGTAGCAAATCTGACCCAATGCTTTTTTTTTTTTAACCCACTATGATCTACTCTAGACTCTTATAGACAATGCCAAGGGTGAGGGAGTCTGAAAGTCTATTTAATTCTTCTAGCTAATATAAGGAGTTGCTACAGTCTATGCTCATTTGCCGAGGCTTATAATTTTTGCTCAATATATATCTCCGTAAAGTTCATGAAGCTAAATCAATTGAAGAATGTATGGAAGGCCCTTCAATAACAGGTAATTTAGAGAACTTAGAATGTCAGAGCAAAAAGGAAACTTAGAATATAAAAACTAAAATGTCAGAGCTAAAATGTCCCCTAGAACACAGAATGTCAGAATGGAAAGGAAATTTAGATCCATAGAATATCAGAGCTTGTAGAGATATTGCTGGGTCAAAGGGCATGTACAAAGTATAGTTACTTTGGGTACATAGTTTCAAACTTTCTAGAACAGTGAAACAATTCACAGATCCACCAACAGTGCAATAATATTCTTGTTTTCCTTCAGTCCCTCCAACACCTGTCACTTTCCTCTTTGGTCATGTCTTTTGATCGTTTGTTTTGTTCCTTGCCTTTTTTTTAATTGCACAAATATCTTGGTTACATTTTGGTTTTTGCAAGGCAATTAGGGTTAAGTGACTTGCCCAGAGTCACACAGCTAGTGAGTGTTATATGTCTGAGGTCAGATTTGAACTCAGGTTCTCCTGACTCCAAGGCTGGTGCTCTATCCACTGTGCCACCTAGCTGCCCCTACATTTATTTTTTAACATTCTTTTTTTAAAATTTAAAATTCCAAATTCTCTTCCTTCCTCCAGCCCCTTCCCCACACATTGAGAAGACCAACAATATGGTACCCATTACACATGTAAAATCATACAAAAGCTATTTCCGTATTAGCCACCCTGCAAAAAAAAAAAAAAAAAAGGAAAAATTTTTAAAAGAATGAAAAGCAGTGTGTCAGAGTTCATCACTTCTCTTATGGAGTTAGATAACATTTTTCATCATGAGTGCTTTGGAATCTTCTTGAATTGTATTTATCAGAATAGTTATCTCTTTCACAATTGATCATTACAATATTGTTGTTAACTACAACATACAATGTTGTTCCAGTTCTGCTCACTTCACTCTGCATTAGTTTATATAAGTCTTCCCAGGTTTTTCTGAAATCATCCCCCTGCTCATTTCTTTTCATATGTTTTTTTCTTACCTTTTCTTGTAGCACAATAATATTCCATCACAATCATATAGCATAACCTGTTCAGCTATTCCCCAATTGATGGGCATGACTTCAATTTGTCAGCACAAAAAAGAGTTACTATAAATATTTTTATAAATATGGGGCTTTTCCCCTTTTCTTTGATCTCTTTGTGATACAGACATAGTAGTAGCATTGCTGGGTTAAAGAATATGCACAGTTTTATAATCCTCCATGCATAGTTCCAAATTATTCTACAGAATGGTTGGACTAGTTAAAAACTCTCATTAGTGAATCTATTTTTTTCCATATCCTTTCCAGCATTTGTCATTTTCCTTTTCTGTTATGTTAGGCAATCTGATAAGTGTGAGGTTGTATCTCAGAGTTCTTTTAATATGCAATTATCTAGTCATTAGTGATTTACAAGATTTTTATATGATTATTGAGAGCTTTTATTTTTCTTCAGAAAAATGTCTTTCATATACTTTAACCATTTGTCAATTGGGGAATGGCTCATATTTTTATGAATTTGGCTTTCTTCCTTATACATTTGAGAAATGAACTCTATCAGAGAAACTTGTAAAAAAAATTTCCTCAAGTTTCCTGCTTTTCTTCTAATCTTGGATGCATTGGTTTTGTTTGTGTAAAAACCTTTTAATTTCATGCAATCAGAATTATGTATTTTATTGCCCATGATCCTCTCTAATTCTTGTTTAGTCATAAACTCTTCCCTTATCCATAGATATGATGGGTAAAATTTTCCGTGCTCCCTCAATTTGTTTATGATATTACTCTTTATGTATAAATCATATACTTATTTTGCACTTATCTTGTTATATTGTGTGAGATGTTAGTCTGTGTCCAGTTTCTTCCAGACTGATTTCTAGTGTTCCCAGCAATTTTTTTTCAAATAGTGAGTTATTGTGCCCAAAGTGTGGATCTTTAGGTTTATCAAACACCAGACTAGTATGATCGTGTGTTACTGTATATTGTTTATCTAACTTATTCCACTGATCAGTCACTCTATTTCTAAGCCAGTACCAGATTGTTTTGATCATTATTGCTTTGTAATGTAATCTGAAATCTGGTATTGATAGGCCATCTTCTTTCACATTTTTCTTCATTATTCCATTGTTATTCTTGACCTTTTTTCCCTCCATGTGAATTTTGTCATTATTTTTTCTAACGCTATAAAATAATTCTTAGGTTGTTTGATTAGTGTGGCAATGAATATGTGAATTAATTTAGTTGGAAAGGTCATTTTTATTATATTGGCTTGACCCACTCCCGAGCAATTAATATTTCTCCAATTGTTTAGATCTGTCTTTATTGGTATGAAAAATGTTTTGTAATTGTGTTCATATAGTTCCTGGGTGTGTCTTGGCAGGTAGATTCTTGAGTATTTTATAGTGTCTAAAATTATATTACATAGAATTTCTCTTTCTTTATCTTTCTGCTGGGTTATGTTTGTAGTATATAGAAATGTTGATAAGTTATGTGGATTTATTTTATATCCAGAAACTTTGCTAAAGTTGTTTCAACTAGTTTTTTAATTCTCTTGGGTTCTCTAAGTATACCATCATGTCATCTGCAAAGAGTGATAATTTTATCTCCTCATTGCCTGTTCTTATTCCTTTAATTTCTTTTTATTGTCTTATTACTGTAACTTGCATTCCTAGTTCAATATTGAATAATAATTATGATAATAGACATCCTTGCTTTACCTCTGATCTTATTGGAAAGGCTTCTAATTTATCTTCATTGTAGATACTGCTTGCTCTTGGTTTTACATAGACGTCTTATCATTTTAAGAAAATCTCTATTGATTCTTATGTCTTCTAGTGTTCTAATAGAAATGGGTGTTGTATTTTGTCTAAAGCTTTTTCTGAATCTGTTGAGATCATCATGATCTTCATTTTTTTTTTTGATATGGTCAATTATACTTGTAATTTTCTAGATATTAAACCGGCATTGCATTGCTAGTATAAAATTCCACATGGTCATAGTATATAATCTTTGTGATAGATAGCTATAATCTCTTTCACAGTATTTTATTTAAAAATTTTGCATCAACATTCATTAAAGAAACTGGTCTATAGTTTTCTTTCTGTTTTTGTTCTTCTTGGTTTAGCTGTCAAAACCATATTTGTGTCATAGAAGTAATTTGGTAGGACTTCTTCTTTACCCATTTTTTCCATTAAGTTTATATTGTATTTGGAATTAATTATTCTTTAAATGTGTGGTAGAAATCACTTATAAATTCATCTGGTTCTGAGTTGTTTTTTTTTGTTTGTTTGTTTACTTAAGGAGCTCATTTATGGTTTGGTCAATTTCTTTTTCTAAGGTAGGTTATTTAAGTACTTGATGTCCTTCTATTAATCTGAGTTATTTAAATTTTTGTAAATATTCATCCATTTCACTTAGATTGTCAGTTCTATTGGCATATAAGTAGGCAAAATAAGTCCTAATAATTGCTTTGATTTCATCTTCATTGGTGGCACACTCATCCTTTTCATCTTTGGTACTAGTAATTTGGTTTTCTTTCTTTTAAAACTTTAAAAATCAATAGTTTATCTATTTGATTTTTTTTTTTTGTGAGGCAATCAGGGTAAAGTGACTTATCCAGGGTAGTCACACATAGCTAGTGAGTATCACATGTCTGAGGTCGGATTTGAGCTCAGGTCCTCCTGACTCCAGGGCTGGTGCTTATTCCACTGCACCATCTAGCTACCCCTTATTTGATGTTTTTCTTTTTCCATAAAACTGGCTCCTAGTTTTATTTATTAGTTCAATGAGGTTTTCTTTCAGTTTTATTAATCTCCAATTTTCAGGATTTCTATTTTGATGTTTAATTGGGAGTTTTTAATTTTTTTCTATTTTTTAGTTGCATGCCCAATCTGTTAATTTGCTCTGTTTCTCTATTATTGATGTAATACATTTGGATATATAAATTTTCCCCAAAGTATTGCTTTGGCACAAATTTTGTTTTGATGTCTCATTATTTTAATGAAATTATTGATTGTTTGGCCATTTTTGTCAATCTGATGGGTATGAGGTAGAACATCAGAAGTGCCCAGCTCTCTTTTTTCCCTACTCTAGCTGCCTATGATCCGAATGGGTATTTATAAAGGCTCCTTTGGCTTGGTTCTACAATTTCCCCAGTCAGGGATTTCTTGCAGAGATTTGATGTGTGCTCTATGAAACCCTGCCCTGTTCTCCCAAGATTCCTTCCATCTGCTTCTAGCCTCAGATCCTGAATTAACCTCTTTTCCCTCTTTCCTTTTCCTTTATGATTTGAGTTGTCCCTGGATTTGTCCTGACTTGTTTTTTCCTTATCCTGGGTCTCCACCATGTCTCAGGCCTATCTTTCCCTGAACTTTCTGTGACATTGACCCTTATTTTTCAAAAAGGCAAAGATATGTAGCCAACATACTGATAATAATAGCTCTCCTCTTGACAGTACTGTAAGGTTTCCAAAGTGCTTTCTCTGAAATAACACTATGAGGTCATGGATGGGAGTAGTACTGGATAAATAGTCAAAGGACTCTTTCAAATCCAGACTTTGCCAGTAACTAGCTTTGGGACCCAGGATAGGTCATTCCACTTCTCTGAACCTCTATTTCTTAATTTATAAAATGATTAAAATAAAGGAGCTGGACTAGTTGATCTCTGAATTCTCTTCCAGCTTTATATTCTATGAGCATAAGAATTGTCCCCATCTTATAGAGAATACCAAGTCTCAAAGAGGTGACTTTTCCTGAGTCACACAGAGAATCCCAGAGCCAATATTCAAATTCCAGTCTTCCAGTACCAAATCAATGCCCTTCTCACTGTACCATTTAGAGGACAGCTGTAACTAGTCTCACAGTTTAATGAGGAGTTAATGAGGGAGTTACGTGATGAAATTACAAGAAAAACATCATAGATGGGGCCAACTTCTCCACAAAGGTAAGGATAGGTACTGAGCCTATGATTCCATTAATATAGGTAACCTAGTGGGACAACTCTATCAGTTCAATTTTTAACTTCCTCTGCGGCTAGAGTTACCTAAAAACACTGAGAGGTTAAGGGACTACTTAGGGTCACATAGCTAGTATGTGTCAAAGATGGTCTTCATGACTCCAAGGCTAGTTCTCTATCCACTATGCCATACTGGCTTCATGAAAAAATGGGCTAAATTCACATCTTCTTTGGAAGTTTCTCCCCTTCAGTTTCAACTATATGCCCACCTGAAGGAGAGAATGATGGGGAGCAAGTGTCATTTCAAGATGTGGATATAAGGAAAGGATGAAAATACACTTGATTCAGCTATGAACTCACCCTAGGATAATGGAGAGGCAGAATATGGGAGTGAAGAGAGCCCTAGGTAAGGACTTAGGAGCTACACCCTGCTGGAGAGGAAAGGGCACAGTATCTAGAATAAAAGTCAACTCAACTCAAGTCAGCAAGCATCGATTAAGTGCTTACTATGTGCCAGGCCCTGTGGTAAGTTCTGAGGATACAAAGAAAGGCAAAAACATCATCCTTTATCATGTGATATGGTTTATTATGATGATCCATGACTGCATCTAACTCTAGACTGAGGATAGGAATTGTTTTGTATACACATTTTCTACCTGCTACAGCATATGGCATAGGGAGTGCTTTACACATAGTAGTCATTTAATGAATTTCTGTTGATTTGAACTGAATCAAATGGACTCTTCCCTTTCCCCACAGGTCATTAAGCATAGCAAAACAGGGTATATGCATTGTAGGGAAAATTCTTGGTCAGACACTGGTTGAACTAGATGGTTTCTGAGGTCTCTTTTAGCTCTGAGACAGCCATATCTGCCCTTTAAAAAAAAGAATCTGCCTGAGCTTCTTTTTTCCTTTAATTTTGCTCTCTGAGCTAAAGACTCACACTAATGCAATTTAATGTAATGTATCTTGACATAGGTGGGCTGAGATTTCTAGTCAAGCACTTAATTCATGTGTTATTGTGCATTCAGTTGTCAAGGAAAAGCTTGGCCAGATGCTTTTGTCAATCCATTCTCCCTCAGTGGGACAAGGATGACATTGTGGAACCCTGTTATCTTAGGCAATGGAATGAAAGAGTTCTAGATTCGAAAAGAGACTTTAGAGGTCATCTCATCCAACCTCTGTTTGACGAGTCATTCCCTGCAGAAATATCCTGCAAATGATCTTCCAGGCTCTGCATGATGACCTTTAGTAAGCAAGAGATGCTACTTTTGGACAGCTCAAGTAGTAAGGAAGATTTTGGCTTATAGAGAGAAAGAGCCTAAACGTACTCTAAGTTTTCAACCATTGCTTCTACCTTTTGTGGCCAAGTAGAACAATTTTGATCCCCTTTTCCATATGACTGCCCTTCAAATACCTGAAGATAGTGAATGTATCCCCACTACCTTTTCTCTTCTTATGCTAACTATATCTAATTCCTTCAGTGGCTCTTGTATGGTTGCGGTTACCAGTCTTTTTTTTTTTTAATAGAATTTTATTTTTTTTGCAGTCATATGTAAATATAATTTTTAACATAATTTTTTACAAAATTTTGAGTTCCAAATTTTTCTCCTTTCCTCCCTCTCCTCTCCTCTTGTGGTTACCAGTCTTCTCACCGTCTTGAGACTTTTCTCCACCTTGAGTTTGGAAATGTCCTTCCTAAAATAGGATGTCCAGAAGTGAACCCAATAAAATATAATCTCTACAAGGCAGAGCATACCTCTCTCATTCTGCACACTAGTCCATTCATTCATTCATTGCTCCTTTATTTATTTGTTTGATTTTTATTTTTTAGTTTATTTTATAGCAAAGGTATTTATTCAAATAGCATAGCAAGAATAATAGCTACAAAGTACTTCCCCCAAACCAGGGGCACACTCTCCCACAAACATGCATAGAGACAAGGAAGAAGGAGAAGTAGGCATGTATTTAAAGTACAATGATAGTGAGGCACTCATATTGGGGAACACAGGTGGCCAAGACAGCTCACAGCTCTGGAGCTTTAGGACCTGGGTTTTCCTTCTCTCTCCAAATGATCTTCATAAAGTTGCCTTCACAGAACACACTGGACACTACATTTCTTTTCATATGGTTGAAGTTTATGCTACCCATTTCACCTCATTACCTCATGTGAAGTTTGTAGTCAATGAAAACTCCCAGATCCTTTTCTTTTTAAACTACTGTTAGGCTGGATCTCATTCTTGTTTTTTAAACAAAGGATGCCCACAAATTCTAATGCCAGGCTGTCACAGTCAGAGGGCTATTTCATTCCTCAAATTCTTAGAATATCTGAGCCAGAAGGAAGCTTAGCAATATGGTATAGCAGATAGGGAGAAGAATTTGGTTCTGCCACTTGCTAGTTATGTAACTTTGGGACAGTCACATTCCTTTTCTCCATCTCAATTTCCTCGTACATAAAATTAAGGCATTGGCTTTGATGATCTCTAAGGTCTAGTTCAGCACCAAGTTGTATTTCTATTTCTGCATAAAATCAAGTCTAGCCCCCTCATTTGACAGGGAAATAGAAATTAAAGAGATGAAGGGACTGGCCTAAAATCTTAGCCTACTCACTCTCTGAACTTGTATAAGGTAATCTGACATTTTCTAAGAACAGATGATTGAGAGATACACGCAATAATTGATAGTCTTGAAACTCCACCCCTCCCACACTGAAATAAATTTAATTTAATGGAACCAGAGACAATGCCATTTATCACACAGATCCTATCATTTTCTTAAAACAATTTCAAATATATCTTTTTTAAAAAAATCAGCACTTTGCTGTTACTATTTGAAAACTCCATGTTATTCTCTTCTACAGCATGATCAGCTCTAGATACGATATTTTTTGATAGAACATTGATAAGTTGAAGGATATCCAAAAGAAAGTAATGACCTCAAGTTTAAGCCATAAAAAAAGAAGAAACTAGGAGTGTTTAGTCTGGAAGAAGGAAGCCAAAGAGTGGAGACATGATAGCTATCTTCAAGTAATAATGATCATAATAGTGTGCGTAGAGTACCTGAAGTTTTTCAGAGTGCTTTACATATATCACCTCATGTGATGCTTTGTAAGTATTTGAAGGACTATTAGTCAGAAGAAGGATTAGACTGATTCTGTTTCAGGAGCAGTGGATGGAAGTTGCGATGAGACAGTTAGGATAGAGGTATGCCTAACGCTTCACGAAATTTAGAACTATCCCCAAATGGCTTGGGCTGCCTCCAGAGGTGGTGGATGCCATCCCACTGGCAGTGTTCCAGACAAGGCTGAATGGCCACCTGTTGGGCCATCTATCCAAGTAGTGTTCAAAGTAGATGACCTTCAAAGTCTCATCCAGCTCAGAGATTCTGGGAATTTGTTAGAGATTGGGGGGAGGGGGAGGGAGAGACGATAGTATTCATTGGTTTTTAAAGTAACAACAATGCTTTTTCTCCCCCTAACCTTTGGAACTCACTAATCCTAGGCTCAAATTTGAGTCTTCTGAGAATGTGTCTAGTTCATTTTACTTGATTCCAATTCACAGGGATAAACAGTCATTCACATGCTATTTAGGGAAAAAAGCCTTCTATGGAAAATTCTAAGGGCGGTTGTCACTTCTGTCTGCAAAGGAAAAAACTCTCCCTTGGAAACAGTGCAAGGAGCTGGAAGCAGTTTTTAGCTCCTTCTATCCAAATGCCCACTTTGCAAAAACAGTTCACTTCATAATCGGATTGACCTCCTTGCATTGAATTCCACAATTATCAATCCTGTCATTTGCATGACTAATAAAAAGGGGGAGTCTTTAAAGACTTTTATCTGTAGCAACTGGGTTTAATTCTGCTGCCAAGATACCGAGTTCGTTTTTTAAATGTCAAGCTTTCATGCCCATTTTTGGAGAAGCAAGGAAAGTATCTTGAGTGACAAACATACTGGCTGTGTGACCTTGGGCTGGTCCTTGCCCTTCTCTGAACTTGAGAGAGTTGGACAAGATGGTCTCTAACATGCCCTCTAATTTTCTCTAGCCCTAGGGTTACATCTAAGTTTTATAATGGAGTTTCAATTGGTTAACACTGAAAATGGATTTGAGAGGTTTTGACATCTGCAGGATCCCTAAGAAATAACTTAATTACACTCAAATGTCCATAGAATAATAGATCCAGATCTATCTTCAGGGGATATCTGGTTCAACACCTTAATTTTCAGATAAGGAAACTGAGTCCCAGAGCAGAGGTAAGATTTTAACAGGTTCTCTAACTGCAGAGACAACTCTTTCTACTGTACTGCACTGCCTCCCTTGGGGATTGTACAATTGAAAAAAATACTTAAATTCAGTTTTACTCATCTTTTTGCAACGTTGGATTTCTTCCTTGGTGTACATTGCAGTAAGAAAGCTAAAAAGGCAGAAGAATTGAACCAGGGATTTTATGGCTTTATGTTCTACCCTTGCCTCTGCTACTTCTTAGATGTGTAACCCAGTTTCTTCATCTGTAAAATATTTATAACAATACACACTTAACCAACATTAGGCTACTCTCCTTCTTCCTCTCTGTTAGTCCATTCGCAGCTTTGGGTCTATGCATGCAGACTGAATTCAGTCTTGAGTGAGGTTGCCTCCTAAAGAGAGGGGTCATGCTATTGTTTTTGTGCTCTCTGGCTCTTTACACCCCTACACTGGAGCCCAGGGGAGAGTCACTTAAAGTTTAGATTTGCCTCATGTCTAAAGTCTCCCCAAAAGGAAGGAGTAGAAAAGGATTCAGCATATAAGGTAAATCAGGTATAGGATAGCTATTTATTTCCTCCATGCAAAAGAAATGGATAACACGAAAGACTCACAAATGCTCATTAACAAAACCTTAAACAAAGGGGGGTAATTACTCTTAACCACTATTGTGCTCTCCTGGAATGTTGATGCTGAAAACATCAAAACATCAAAACATTGTAAGATTGCTGAAACTCAGCTTTGCACTGTCAAAACAATTCCTTCTAGGTTGATGTTTTCTGGCAAGCCAGGACTGACGTTGGATCATCCTCTTGAGGATGCTTATCAGCTCCAAAAATAGCTGGAGCAGTTGTTGGGGCTCCTTCCAAAGTGCAGCTGACACCAGTTGAGGACCTAGGAGCCCCCAACCTCTTGAATTCTCAAGGTTGACTCCAAGGCTGGAGCTGTCCATCTCAGCTTCACTATGATCAGGAGAGAAGCGCAAAGTGGAGGAAGCAGCTAGGATTCTGAAATGTAGTCTCAGGCTCAAGAGGAGCAGTGTATGTACTCACTGCCACATCAAGCACTTTGTTGATTCTCTTGGGGTGAGCGAGGGTAAGCTATTTATTCTTCCCTGCCTCTTCCAAGGAGAGATTCAAAGAATTCTCATGGCCAATAGGAAGAGAAAGAGAGCCAAATGGAGATGTAAAGTCATTCCCTTTGAGATGCATTGAGTAGGTCATTCCTGCTAGCTTAGTTTTCATTTCTCTCTGCTGTAACTTTGACAGGTCTTCATTCCCTTCAGTCATCATAGCATGGGGTGGGGGGACCATGAAACCACAGCATCACCCACCATTTGATATATCATGTTTCCCAGGAAGTGGCCATGATGAAGACTCAGTGCTCCATGAGATGTACTCTAGCCACAGCAGACAATGTTTTTCCCCCACACCCTCCCCCATCATCCTCTCTCTAGTTAAATATTTGCTGTTCTTAGCAAATCAGCTGGGTTGTATCTTTGAATGTGTGTCTATAACTCCAATTCAGAAAAGTTCTCTGGGGTCATGGGGAAACTCAAGGATGATCCTTTCAAGGATCACAAAGAAGAGTCTCACAAAGTCAGTGGCACAGTTCTGGGTGACTTTTTCAGTTCCTCTCAGGGCTACCTTCCTGACTTCCTAGAGACTTTCTCTACCACACAAGTCACTCAACTCCTAGGCTTCTCCCACTGGAATACTCTCGCCCCTGCTGCATCTCCCTCTGATTGGCTACTTCCTTCTTGAAGCTCTATTTTACAGAGGATGGTAGGCCAGCCATGTCTTCATTCCTCTCAAACACCCCTCCTGACTCCAGACTTTCTCTTCCATCCCCCTCCCCCACACCTTCATCCCCTCCCCCCCATGCTCAGATATTTTTCAGCCTCTTCTATATGTTGTCTTCCACCATTAGAATATAAACTTTTTAAGGCTGAGGGGAGACTCTCATGCTGTCTGATTATATTTGTTTTCTCAGTGCCTATCACAATGGCTGACACATAGTAAGCAGGTAATAAATGTTTGTTTACATGACTTGATTTAACTTAAATGCCATATGAAATCCAGTCAACATAGTTCTTTGCAGACAAATCTGATATGAATAGTCTTTGGTGAGATCCCATGCCTATCATATCTGCTGGGTCTGGAGATTGCAGTCATCTCCAAATACTAAATTGTTCATAGCCAACACATGACAACATTTTCTAAAGCTTATATAATTACTGCCTGCTTAATACTTATAGTGGTGTATCACAAGCCAAGCAACTGAAAGGAAACAAAAAATCCAAAAAAATGGAGAAAGCAAACAACGGACTGAAGTGAAACAATGGAGAAAGGGAAAAGGAAAGAATAAGTCTGCCCTTTTGGTGAAAAACTCTAATCCCAAGTGAGCTCCCAGAGCACACAGCCTCTCCCCACAGGAATTAGGGACCCAGGGTCAACTGGATGTCAGCCCCTCTCTCTCAGATTAGAAACCAAGTGTGGGAGCAAAGACGAACCTCATAAATTTGCAGAGGATTGACATTGTTTGTACAGGGCAAGCTTTCCAATGAATCTTTCCAAGGAATAGTAGGTTAGGTCCCTGGAGAATGGAATAGTAACTGAGTTTGCCCAACTGGCTGTGCCAGTAGACGTTTGGAATAAGTCAAGACTGTGAGTTAGGAAACCTGTTTTTTTTTTTTGGTCTGTCATTTACTTGCTCCAAATTTCCCTGTTTCTTTTGGTATCAACACTATCTGTAGTCACCCAGGCTTATAACCTTGTAATCTTTCTCACCTTTTTTCATCTCTCTAGACTCCACTTCCAATCAATTATCAGGTCTTGCTGATTCTGCCTCCAGCACATCCACCTCTTCCCCTTTCTCTTTATTAACACAGCTGCCAACCTTGTTCAGGTCCTAATTGTCTCTGGCCTAAACTATTGCAACAACATTCTAATTGGGCTCCCATGTTCCCATCTCACACTTAATTCAGCCTCCACACAACTGCCAAAATAATCTTCCTGAAACATGAGGTTGATAGTGCTGCTTCCCTGTTCAAGAATGCTAAGTAGCTCTCTATTGCCTATGGGATGAGATACAGGCTCCTCACCTTGACCTTTAAAACCTTCTAACTCTATATTCAGTCTACCTTTCAAGGCTTGTTGCGAGTGATCCCCCCCCCCTTCACATACTCTATATTACACTCAGAATGGCCTGATTACTGTCAGCCAAATTTGTCTCCCACATGCCTGCCTTTGCATGGTTGTTGCCTCTTCCTAGAATGTGATTCTCCCTTCCCTCTGCCTCAGAGCATTCTTAGCTTCCTTCAAAGCTCAGCTTATATGCTCTTCCTGTATTCCACCCCCCCACCCAAAGCCTTAGACATGTAGGCTATCTCTATTCTCAGATTATCCGGTGTAGACTTGTTTCCATGTTTCATTCACCAAGTAGAGTGCAAGCTATTTGAAGGCAGGTACCATTTTTTAAAAATCTTTTCTTTGTATCCTCAGCACCTGGCATAGTGTCTTATGCATAGTAGGCATTTAATAACTGGATAATACCATAGATATAGAGCTGGAGAGGACTTTAGAAGCCATTTAATCTAACTCCATTATTTGACAGATGAGGAAACTGAGGTTCAAAGAAGTTTAGGGAATTGCCCGAGGTCACACTTGTCATAAGCATGAGAGGCATGATTTGAACCCTGATCCTCTGACTCCCAAAGTAGTTCACTATCCACTGTATCACAAGAGTAATGTATATAGTAACACAATAGTAACATAATCTATAGTAAGTACAGTGCTAGCCTAGAAACTTGGAGACCTGAATTTGAATTCTGGATCAGACAAATTAGATCATTAGCCCCTTGAGCTCAGGGATTGGCTTATATATCCCTATTTTTGTATCTCCAGCTCTTAGCTTAGTAGAGTGTTTGGCACATAATGGGTATAAATGTTTATTGACTATTGGTTGTGTAATTATGAGTAAGTCCCTTAATGTCTCAGAATCTCAGTTTATTTATCTATAAAATGAGTATGATATCATTTGGTCCCCTCCCTCACAGGCTTGTTGTGAAGAAAGTGGTTTATAATAACACACATATACATACAGGTGTGTATATATGTACATAGGTATGTATACACACATACACACATATATGTATGTATAAATGTCCTATATATTGTGATTTATAACATGCAACACAAATGTATATGTATTGTACATATATGTATATAGGTGTGCACTATATAGAGTGCTTTATAATAGTATATTATGCATGCGTGTTTATATACACACATGCCATTTGATGTTACATTGCATACATAGATATATACATATATACAGTTACATATTTGCATATATGTGTTATATGTACATATCTGTGTTTATTTATGTTATTATAAACCACTATAGTAAATATATACATACAAATCGACACATAGCCTTATAAAAGTTTCATATATTATGTATAATAAATGTTATATAAATTCTATATAAATTTTACTTATTACTTAATATATAGCTATGCACAAATATATTTATGTGTGATATATTGATTTTATGTTATATGTAATAAATATAATATACTTACATAAATAACCTTTATATCTACATACTATAAACTTATATGTATAAACTTGTTTTTATATATGCATATAAAACTTTTATAAACCTATATATAAGCATTTTATATAAAACCTTTGCAAACTATATATTATAAACACATTCTATATATTCATATATGTATACACATTCATATGTATATATATCATACATATAATTAAATACATATTTAAATATCATTGCAAAATTAATGAGGAGTAGAATCTCCCATACATATAGGGGCATACTCTTCTGCAGATTTCTACTCCATGGTGGGAGAGACAAAAAGAGTAGGAAATGTGCATGGCCAAGGTACATGTGTGAGCAAGGGCACACATATAGGAAACATTTGGATCCAGAGCAACTCATCCTCCTAGGGCTGAATCTCAGCTACAACACCTTTCTCCTTCTGTTGTGCCTGGGCACTTGCTGATTCTGATCATTGATGATGTCGTCAGGTGATTTCATTAAACTGAGAACTGTGCATCAAGTTCCATTTGCCTCCTCTGCTGGGCTATTCTTTCTGTCATGCTGCCCTCTACTGGTTCTCTAATCTGCACTATTCTCTTTTTGGTTCAGCACTACCATCTGCTGGGCTTTTCATTAAATTTCAGCTGCTATGTAGCCTCTTTTACGCAGGAGAGGGACCTTGGCTTCTTCTTTGTCCGTAGCCCCAGGGGCTGTTTTAGCTCTCTTGTGAGGCATACCCACAGCTGAACTCAGCCAGTAAAATTCCTTACACTAAAATTAAGTCTGTCTTTTGAATATATTTGATTCAACTAGAGCTACTGCTCCCTAAGTTTAATTAGCTATTTGGTTTAATTTGACAATGTTAGGTGGTTGTTGTTGTTTCATCTGTGATTCTAAGGAGTTATCTGAATATGCCCTTACTACTGCATGAGAGAGAAAGTAAATTGAAGAGGAACTCATCTCAATTGTGGTCAAGAGAGCAGGCAGAAGCACACAATAGCTTTACATTTTAAGCAATTTTTTGACAAATGCTGGATGGAATGTGGAAAAATAGGTTCACTGATGCACTGTTAATGGAGTTAGGAGCTGGTCCAACCATTCTGTAGAACAATTTGGAACAACTATGAAATTATGCATATGCTTTGACCCAACAATGCCACTACCAGGTATGTGTATCCTGAAGAGATCAAAGAAAAAGGAAAAGGACCTATATGTATAAAAAATATTTATAGTAGCTCTTTTTTGTGTGATTACAGAGAATTAGAAATTGAAGGCATTCCCATCAATTTGGGAATAGCCAAAAAGGTTGTGTGGTATGTGATTGTGATGGAATACTATTGTCCTATAAGCAATGATAAGAGGGATGGTTTCAGAAAAACCTAGGAAAACTTATATGAACTGATGCAAAGTCAAGTGAGCAGAGCCAGCAGAACATTGTACACAGTAATAGAAATATTTCCATGATGATCAACTATGAAAGACTTAGCTACTCCGATACAATGATCCAAGAAAATATGAAATGACTCATGATGAAAAATGCTATTCACCTCCACAGAGAGAACTGATTAATTATGAGTGTAGATTGAAGCATTTTTTCCCACTTTTTAAAAAGTTTTCTTGCTTTTTTGCAACATGGTTAATATGGAAATGTGTTTTGCATGATCCCACACGTATAATGGGTATAATATTACTTGCTTTTTCAATAAGTGGGGGAGAGGGAAATAATTTACTCAAAATTTTTAAATGAATTTTAAAAATAAATACTTTTAAAAAAATTAGTAAAAAACAATAAAACCTCTAATTATTCTGCTACCTATGTACAAAACTTAGTTGTGTCAACCTGATGAAAAGTGAAAGTCTTCGTGAACCTTTTAAATCTTTGTGCTGTGGTACAAAACATAATCACTTGATCCCAAAGATGGTTCTTGGTATTATATAAAGAGCCAGAAATTATTTGGATGGAACACTGAAAATGTTCCCAGTGCAAATAGGAATTAAGCAAGAATGGCTCCTCTCCCAACTATTAACAACAAGAAAATAAAAACAAAGATATAAACATTTGCAAAGAGGAAATAAAATTATCTCTATTTAAAGATCATATGTGGTATGCTTAGAAAACCTCTAAGAATCACAAAAAGAAAAAAAAACTAATTAAGTTAATGAATAGCTTCAATAAGATAGCAAAATAAAATATAAATCCAAAAGCATGACCATTTCTATACAGTAATAACAAAAGGCAGATAAAGGTAAAATAAGAAAATATAATTCATAATATTATCTAAAATACCTGAGTTATAAAACACCTGCAAAGAAGTCAGAGGTAAAAATATATATAAATACAACTACAAAAATTTCACCATCGAAATAAAAGACAAATAATTTCAGAGATATCATTAATGCTAAATGAAAATGGCAATCCTACTTAGATTAATTTACAGATTTAGTGAACAGTTAAAGTGCCAAGGGAATATTTTCAGAAGTAGAAAAATTGAAAATAAAATTTACTGGTAAGAACAAAAATCACAAGGGAACTAATAAGGAAAGGTACAGATGAAGCAGGCACAGCATTTCTAGACTTCAAAATGTATTATAAAGCCATAGCCATCAAATGGATTTGATACAGGTTAGCTAAAATAGCAGAAAAGTAAAGAAGTTGGAACAGACTTAAGGAAAAAATTGAAGTAGTAAAAACAATAGTCTAGTGTCTGATAAATATGGGAGTATATGTTACTTGGTTAAAAACTTTCTTTTTTGAGAATTGTAAAGATAATAGAAAGCAATATGATGGGAATGAGGTTGAGATGAAAATCTTATATCATATATGGTGATAAACTTTATACAGATATATAATCTGAATTTAAGATGTAATATCAAATTAGCAGAAAATATAATTAGATGCCTTTCATCTCTGTGGCTAAGAGAATAATTCTTAAAGAAGGATAAGATGAAATAATGAAAGACAAAACAGGTAATTTGGACTGCAGAGAAATTTTAAAAGTCTTTCGTGAATCAATGATGATGCAAACAAAAGAAAAAATTATAAGGCAGGAGGAATGTTTACATGAAATATCACTACAATAAGTCTTATAAAAGAGATGTACAGAGAAATGACACAAATATATAATACCCAGGGCCATTCCCCAAGAGATAAATGGTCAAAAGATATGAAAAGTTTTCAAAAGAGTTGTAAATTGTAAATGCCCACACAAAAACATGTTCCAAATCAACTAATAACATGAGAAATTCAAATTCAGACAACTCTAAGGCTTCACTTCTCACCATGTATATTAGCAAAGATGACAAAAATGGAAATAGTTAATGTTTTGGTGATATAGGAAGGCAATTACACTAATATACTATTATTGGAGCAATGAATAGATTCAACCAGTCTGGAAATCAATTTGGAATTATATTACAGCAAACAAGTGACTGAATTGATCATTCCCAGCAATCTTACTTCTGGACATAAGCCACAAGGAAATAAAAGGTAGAAACAAAGGTCCAATATATTCTAAAATATTCATAATAGCACACTTTGTGGTAGTAAAAAATAGGAAACAAAACAGGTACACTTGAATTGGGGAATGGCCGAGAAAAATATGATCTATGTATAATGGAGGACTAGGTTTGCATTGTTCTGTCATCCAATAGAGGTTGGAGAATGAACCCAGAAAGAGCACTTGTTGTTTTCATTCCATCTTGTCCAACTCTATGTGACCCAATAGACTTTTGCTTGTGGGGTTTTCTTGCCAAAGATACTGGAGAGTTTACCATTTCCTTCCCCAGTGTGCCCCTATTTTATAAATGAGGAATTGAGGCAAATAGGAGTTAATTGACTTGCCCTGGGTCACACAGCTAGGAAGTATCTGAGGCCAGATTTGCACTCAGATCTTCCTGACTCCAAGCCCAGTGATCTATCCACTGTACCACCTAGTTGCCCCAGAATGAATGATACATAGGAATAATAAAATATTATTGTATGATGATAAATGACACATATGAGAAATACAGAGAAACATTGGAAGATTTATATAAACTGATGCAAAGTAAAATAAACTAAAGAACAATATAGACAATAATGTAAGTGGAAAAAAAAAGGAAGTTAACTGAATAACTGAAATACCAGTGTTAATAGTAGAGATAATGAAACAAACAGCCCAAGGATTAATAGTATTCTTCCCCCACTCCTTACTTCTTATCTCTGCTTCAACCTGTGCCAAGAGCAACCCTTTTGGATGAAAGGTCTCACATCCCCACCAATAAAAACACTAATGTCTGATCACCAACTTCCCCCAAAGGACAGGTAAACCCAAGCACCCTCTGCTTCCAGCTTATCAGGAAGATCACTATCAGAAAACTATATGGTTATATAAATGAAAATGGCATAAAAGAAGATTTGACATCACCTACTTTGCCACTGAACCCTAAGAGCCACAGGTTTTTTCCACCTATCTTGCAGTTGCAATATTATCTGTGCTGTCTCTCCCTATTAATATGTCTATGTGTAACACAAGTAGCACATTTCCTCCTTTTCCAAGTTTGGCTTTCTTTGGCCTCAAGGACTTATCCCTACTAGGTATGAGGCTCCATTTATGTCATTAATCTCTCTTTGCTTATGAACACTCCTACTTATGTGAAATTATACTTTCTTAGGGATGCTCTTTCAGTGGGC
The DNA here is from genome assembly GCF_003287225.1 of Phascolarctos cinereus. Lineage (NCBI taxonomy): Eukaryota > Metazoa > Chordata > Mammalia > Diprotodontia > Phascolarctidae > Phascolarctos > Phascolarctos cinereus. Next base: position 194,905,023 of record NW_027556402.1, on the reverse strand, counting down.
CTCCAATGTGTTTGTGAATTCCAATTGGAGCAGCTATCTGGTTTTCTTCCTCTCTGCTCCTCAGCAGCACGTAAGTAGATGTGTTTTTCCATCTATAAAGATCCAGACCTTTTCCTGCATCTCTACTCATGCCTTAATTAATCCTACAGACAAGGATTAGTGAATACCAGATTTCCTTTTGTATAAAGGGAGAAATAAAAGGACATGAATAATTGGAAGCCAAAAACAGTTCCTTTGGATAGGAAGGAGGCAGTGCTTGCTCTGGGGAGTTGCTGAGGCATAATCAGCTTCTTTCCCCAAACCCCACCACTCTTTTTTTGACTCCTCTTCCTGGAAAGGAAGAAGCGACCAAAAATCAAATTAAAACTCAAGTGTTGGCAAATTAACAGGAACTATTCTCTCTCCCCTTCCTGAAGACAGAAGGGATGAAGGATTCTCACTGACATCCTCACATTATCTCACCAATCATCACACTCAGCTCTCAACAATCTTGTTGACACTTTATCCCTCTCTCTAGTCTCTGAAAGAAGAAGCAAGTGAAGCAGGCAACCACAGACCATGTGGAGGACTAGACTCTGTTTTTCCCCATGACTGCAATACGTAGAACAAACTCTCTTCTCCCAGTTCCTTTTTCTCAGAATTTTTCAAAAAACAATGGAGCCCTAGGAATGGAATTTTATATATGTCACCAACTGGTAAACTCTGGGATAATGACAGCTTGGGTCTCTCCTCCTCTATAGCCAGTCTCATAATTTAAGTGCTCTAGATCTGTTGTAAGTGGCCACTGTATTGAATGCTTTTATATAATTGTTATCTGTGTCACAATGGAAGGTTAAATGGAAAGGATGTTCCCCTCACTGTATTATAAAGATGCAATGCAACCTATCCATAAAACATTTTGAAGCATATTGCAAGAAGTTGTACATTCAAATCTGGCCTCTAAACACTTAAGCTATGGATCCTAAGTAAACCACTTCCCTTCTGGTGCCTCAGTTGCCTCTATAAAATGAAGAGGTTTGACTTGATGAGTCATAAGTTTCCTTCTAGCTCTAGCCTTTTATATTTCTACCTAGGTTATAATCCTGCATCTACAGCTCCTTAACTGTGTGATCTTGTGCAAGACCAGTAATTTCTCTGAGATTCCTCATCTGCAGAATTAGAAAAATGCATAAATTAGAATAATTTCATTTTAAAGATGGAAAAGCCATTGGCTAACTCCCTTTTCTCTGGGCAAAAATACACAAATGTTAAGGCTGGAATGATTGTCCCAAAGCCACACAGTGAGTAAATAGCATGAATGGGACTAGAACCAGGAGTCCTGCCTCTGTCCACTGTATCATGTTTTTCCCTCCTTCACAGAACCAAGAGGATCCAAAGCAAAAAAAAAAAAATGAAGCGACCAATAAGCACGTAAGCAATCAATAATCAATAAGCCCACTGTGTGCCAGACTCCATGTTAGGTGCTGAAATATAAGAACAAAGGACAAAATAATCTCTCCTTACAAAAAGCTTGTTTCTAGTAGGGGAGACAACAAATACCTATATGAATAACACAGAATAAAGAGGAAGAGTATAAGGACAAGGTCATTTTGGATGGAGGGCACTAACAGTAGAGGAAATCCAGAAAGGTTTCATGTAGAAGGGGTGTTTTGAAGAAAGAGAGGGATTCCATGGGGTGGAGGTGAGGAGGAAATGCACAACAGATGTAAAATACAAAGCAAAGACACAGACTGGAGATGAGGTGTTGTATGTGAAGAAAAGAGAGAAGACCAAGTCGGCCCATTTGAAGTTTCCATGAAAGTTGGAAAGGTAGGTTGGGTTCATATTTTAAAGGGCTTTAAAAAAGTAAACTGTCACAGCTACTTGATCCTAGAGTGAATAGCGAATCATTGGAATTGGTTGAGCAGAGGAATCATGAAGGCTCACATGAGTTTAAGGAAAAAATATTTTGGCAGCTGGATATATGATGGGCTGGAACAGTAAGAGACCCAAGGCAGACACATCAATTAGGCGACTGCTGTAGTCATTTATTTCTTCTTCTTTTTAAAAAAATTCTTTTTATTTTCCCCAATTATGTGTCAAGACAATTTTTAGCATTCATTTTTACAAGATTTTGAGTGTCAATTTTTTCCCTCTTCCTCCTTCCCCTCCCCTCTTCCTAAAATGGTATTTGATATAGGTTAGATATGTACAATTACATAAAACATATTTCCATATTGGTCACAGTTGTGAAAGAAGAAATAGGTCAAAAGGAAAAAAGCACAAAAAGAAATAAAGTGAAAAAAAGTATGATTTGATCTGCATTCAGAGTCCATCAGTTCTTTATCTGAATGTGGATAGCATTTTTCATCACAAGTCCTTTGTACTTGTCTTAGATCATTTTGTTGCTGAGAAGAGCTAAATCATTCATAGCTGATCATCACACAATGTTGCTGATACTGTGTACAATGTTTTCCTGGTTCAGCTCATTTGACTTTGTATCAGTCCGCATTTTCTTTCCAGGTTTTTCTGAAATCTGCCTATTCATCATTTCTTATTGCACAATAGTATTCCATTATATTCATAAACCACAGCTTGTTCAACAATTTCCCAGTTGATGGGCATCCCCTCAATTCCTAAAAATTTGCCATCACAAAATGGCTGCTGTAAAAATTTTGTGCATGTAGGTCCTTTTCCCTTTTTATGATCTCTTTTTGGTATATAGACCTAGTAATGGTATAGCTGGATCAAAGGGTGTACACAATTTGGTTACCCTTTGAGCATAGTTCCAAGTTGCTCTCCAGAATGGTTGGATCAGTTCACAACTCTACCAACAGTGTATGTGTCCCAGTTTTCCTACATCCTTTCCAACATTTACCATTTCCTTTTTTGTCACATTAGCCAATCTGAGATGGTACCTCAGAGTTGTTTTAATTTGTATTTCTCTAATCAAAAGTGATTTAAGAGCACTTCTTCGTATGCCTATACATACCTTTGATTTCTTCACCTGAAAACTGCCTATTCTGCTATAATAATTTAGACAAGAGATGAGCTGTAGCTGTGTGAGAAGAAAGCATCCTGTGCAAAAGATGTTGTGGCAATAGAAATAGCAAGATATGGCAATGGACTGGAGTTGAGGATAACACTGAGGTTACAAACCTGGGAGACTGGAAGAATGATGATGCCTTAGAATAATGAAGTACAAAAGAGGGGAGGGTTTGTGGGGAAAGGGATTCTGTGAAAGTGCTTTTTAACCATAAAATGCTCTATAAAGGTGAGTTGTCATTATTATTAAGCCCCCTGTGCAAGGAGGAGGGGGTCTCATTCTTCTTTGTCTCTGTCATAGTGCCCAGGACAGGGCTAGGCACAGAACAAATTCTGAACAAGTACTTGTTAGCCTTAATACTAATTTCAAAATGCCATCATTGATATTGTTAAATCAGAAAAGACTTTTCTTAGCAAATTTAACCTGGGAACATTTTTTTTCAAAACCATACTTTCCCCCCCCCGCTGAAGAACTCACTCTGACTATTCCAGCCCACATTGATCTCTTCCTTCCCTAAATGCCTACAACATTTTCAGGCTGAGTGGGTAACACAGAGTTTAGTCCTTTATTAGATATTCTCTCCTTTTGTTCTCTAACCATATCATGTTTGAATGTCTTCCTCCTCCCCTCCCCTCTAGGACAGGAACTCTGTGAGGGCAAGGACTGAGCCTTCTTTTATAATACCCTGGTTTCTAAGGTGGGGCTGGATATACTGTATAGTAGGATCAGTACTGGACTTAAAAACAGAAGAACCCCGTCCTGCTGAGTACTAGGTATAGAGCCCTGAGCAAGTCACTGTCTTCTCTGATCTTACCAAATCCATCACATTGGAATAATAAAGCCTGCACTGTTTGTACTTCAAAGTTGTTGTTAGAAAAGTATTACTTCAATGAATTTGTGATTTCATGAATGAATTAATGAATAAATGATAGATAAATATATAATGCATTTATTAAGTGCTTACTGTATACAAAGCACTGTCCTAAGAGCTAGGGTTACAAAGAGAAAAGTCAGACAATCCTTGCCCTCAAGAAGCTCACATTCTGATTGATGGAGACAATACATATGGAAGGTTTCAGCTGCAAGTCATGGAAAGGGCTCCTGGTCCTCAGGGTGCAGCAGCAAAACAGATGGTGATGCCTTTTCTTTAATGTCATTTCCACTAATAAAATCATATTCCATAGTCTGTCAGTGAGACAGTAATGAGTTTTGGTGGCTCATTAGCTCCCACATTTGGGCAGAACAAGCAGTAGTGCATCTCTTGCTGACTACAATCTGAAGCCAAGTTTTTCTTGCTTTTGTTGAGAAAAAGTCAGATTCTGATGTTATCAGTAATGTCGTCTTTTCTGATCAGGCCTTGAAGGCTAAGAAAGTCCTGTTTAGCTAACATTCACATGGCTGAGTCCATGGACAGTCTCTCTGAATTCATAATTGGTCTTTTAAGCAGCTTAGCCTTGACACATTCAGCAGCCTTAGACCAATAGCCTTAGGTGTTATCAGCATGGGAGCCCTATTTTGGGCATTTTCTCATAATTAGCCCCAGGATAATACTTATTTAATAATCTCAAGAAATAACTGCTATCTCAAGGTTCACAGCCTGCCCAATTCAAGTGCTAATAATTATTCTAAGACTTACCTTGCAAGAAGCTAACATTATCTTAGAATAGATTTATTGCAAAATTTGCAAAAGTGGGGGTGGGTTGAGGTAGAGAACTGTTGAATAGGCAAGTTAAGATGTTATGGCAGTTGTGATCTAGTTAAAAGAAAACTATTAAATTTTAAATGCTAGCAGATAAGCGTTACCCCACAATGAGTGTTTCTTCTATTTAGGAAAAGTCACTTCTGGCCAAGATGGCTGCCTAAATAAGAAGTAGACTACCTGAGATTATATAAACTCCAGCAAAACCCTGAAGTTCATGCCAGTTCCCAGCAAGTAATGAAGAAGAAATCCTTTGAAAAATTATGGGAAATGATTTCTTCTACCTCAGGACTTCACAAAAAGTCAGCCAAAAGCCCATGGTTTAAGGGAGGCCTACCAGAAAAAATGCCAGTGCCAATGCTGAAGCATAGTTTGAGCAGAGATGGCTCAAAAATGTAGTTTCCAATATCCTGTGCCTGGAGGCAATGAGAGGAGAGACACTCCCTGAGAAAGACCCAAAATGTTCAGAAAGCCAACGGAATGGGGACCCAGGAAGCAACAGGAAGAAGAATACATGCTGCATCATTCACGTGGGTACAGTCTAGGAAAAAGGGCTCTGAGTCCCCTAATACTCTGCCCTTCTATTGCCAGAGAGGGCCCTGAAGATTCATCACACTCAACTTTAAAGAGCCAGGGTGGTGGGAGCTAGCCCTAGGAAGTGAAGGTTAGAATAGGAATCCAGGTGACCCAGAGTAAGATCAGGCAATGCTAATCTGACCCCCCCCCAAAAAAAAAAAGCACAGCAGGAACCTAACCCTGACCCAAAGAAACAATTGAGGAAATAAAGTTAGAGAAAAAGAGTAAAATATAGAAAACACTGATCAGCATAAAAAGATTACAAATGAAAATATTCCCCCCAAAAAGAAAGAGCCAGTGACTTTAACAACTAAGAGATTCAAAGGGTTGGGGATGGGGGGAAGCCAAAAAAGTAATGAAGCAAGAGGTGTTTTAAAAAGGAAGTAAAAGCTCTAAGGGAAGAATTGGAAGGAAAGTAAGCGCTCTAGGAAGAGAATGCAGTCAATCTCACCCAAGAAACAGATTCCCTAAAAAATAAAATAGACCAAACAGAAATCATTGACTCCATGAGGCTCCGAGATTGAAGGCATAAAGTGTACTTCCAGGGTGAGAAGACGAGTAGCTAAGTGAAATATCAGGGAGTCAAGAAAGCTGCTGTGTCATTACGGAGAAAATCCAGGGAGTCGGGAGTGAAGCCAAGAGAGGAATCATATAGGATCACATAAGACCTGGCAGCTTCTAATCTGAATGAGAAGAGATCTCGGAATACGATATTGCAGAAGGCAAAAAAAAAAAAACAAACCTAGTGTCACAGCCAAGAATGCAAGGCTGCAAGTTAATACTGGGCTGCAAATCTGAGTATGATACTATTGGGGGAAGGGGGAGGGACAGAAAGGAACCCTTAATGAAATAAAATGCTTTTAAGTATATTTTTTTAATGAAAAGACTAAAGTTGAGAGGAACTCTGAAATACAAACACAAGAGCCCAGAAAAACCTAGAAAGTTAATTTTTTTTAAGCATTTGGAAGTCGTATGATGATGAGCTGACATTCTAACGGTGAAGAGTAAATAACGTCCCATCACAACCTTAGATCTTTAAAGGGTATTGAGGAAGTTAATTTCTCCTGTTCCGATGCTCTGAAGAAGGGAGAGGAGAGGATAAGAGGAATGCACTAACACCGAAAGGAAGAAGTGGAGGGTAGGACTTTCTATTAATCTTAATTGGGGTGAGAAAAACAGTATGCCAACGTGGAGGAAGGGGTAGAGGAAGTGTCCTCAAATGAACTTTGCTTTTATCTGAAATGAACAAAGCAGGATTGAACACACATACACACAGTCTATTGTAGAAATACTTAAAACTTAACTAGGAAAAAATAAAGCTAGGTAGTGGGAAAGGGTTAAGAAGGAGGATAATACTGGGGAGGGAGTAGTCACAAGTGAAGTGGTGCTGCAGATGGAAGGAAAATAAAGCAAATCAAAGAACTGAAATCTAAATGGATGCCTTAGATCGCCTCTTCTATAATTGGGGAATGGCTAAGCAAATTGTGGTACTTTCGTGTAATGGAATGTTATTGCATTGTAATAAAGGAAAAAAGAGACATTATGAGAATCCTGAGTAGTATGAACCAATGCAGAATGAATTAAGCAGAACTGGAAAAATATATATAAAATCCTCCAACATTGGCACTGTGAAAAAGAACAATTTTGAAAAACTTAAGAGCACAAATCAATTCAATGGTAAGTCATGTCTCTAGAAGACTTATGATGAATCATGTTATTCACCTTCTGAAGAAAGGTAATGGACACAAGGTACAGAAAAAGACATGTTTTTAGACATGGTCGTTATGTGGATTCATTTTGCTTAATTATGCTTATTTGTTTCAAGTTTTTTTTTCTTTCCCTCCAGAAGGTATGTTGGAATTGTTTGGGAGGGAGGGGGTTAGTAATAGTTATATATTTTAAAAAACAACCATTGTAACATTTTTTAAAATGTACAGAACGGAAGAAAATTCTGAAGGAAATACAGATAAGCATGTCAGTTTTGAAAGTAACATGGGTTACATAAATATGTATTACACATATATTTCTGCATACATATATGTATACAAGTTGCATATGTATATAAGTAGTATGAAATGGAGATTCACAGTTTCCTATATAATCTTCTTTTGTCTTTGGCTGTATGTACTGGAATTTTTTTTGAAGTTTGTTTCTATCTTCATCCCTTTTCTAGGCTGTGAGTTCCAGATGGGTAGACCACAGAACCCTACACTTGGTAGGTGCTAAGTAAAGGCTCATTGAACTGATGAATCACAGAATCACACAGATGAATGAAGGGATGCATAAGGTCAAGTGTTTGTAAAACTCAGGGGAGCAAATGGGGAAAAGTGAAAATCAGAGCCTTCTTAAGGATATTGACAAGCTGGAGGACATCCAGAAGGGTATAATCAGATGAGAGAGGGGACAAAAGACTATGACGTATAAGGATCATTTGAGAAGAGAACACTTGGGGGAGGAGAGGGGAAGAGAGTTGTGTACAAATATTGAAGGAGAACTCATGTGAAAGAGGGATAGAGGGCAGCAAGGTGGTGTAGTGGATAGAGCACAGGCTCTGGAATCAGGAGGACCTGAGTTCAAATCCAGCCTCAGACAATTAGCATCTGTGTGACCCTGGGCAAGTCACTTAACCCTTATTGCCATCCCCTCAAAAAAAAAGAAAGGAATTAAACTCGTTCTGCTTGTCCCCAGAGGCCAGAAGTAGGAGCCATAAATGAGGTAGTAGGGTTCAATGGCAGGAGCTCTGGTCCTAGAGTTAGGGGACTTGAGTTCAAATCCTGTCTCAGCGGTTTGATGTCTGTGTAACCTTGAGCAAGTTTCTTCACTTCTCTGGACCTCAGGCTTGGATTAGATGACCCTAAAGGTACTTTCTCATTCAACATGAATGATCACAAAAAAATTTAGGAACAATACCAGGGAAAACACTTCTTAACAATCAGAGCTGTGTGAAAATGGACTAGGTTGTCTTGAGAAGATGGGCTCCTCTTGACTGGAGGTTTTCAAAGGCTAGATGGCCATTTGGGATTCCTACCAGATTCAGGTTGGACTCAATGGCCTCTGAAGTAATTCCAACTCTGAGATTTTATGAGGGTTAGCGTATATAATGGCCCACGCTGACCCAGCTCAAATATATCCTCCATGAAGCCTTTCATGATTTCCCTTTTTTTTCCCCGAAGTCCTCTCATAATGTCTTTTTAGAGTCTTTTGTAATAATTTATATTATAATTACGTGTATGTCTTATCTCTCCTACTGAATTGTCAGCTTTTTGATTCACTTATGTATCCCTCAGCCCTAGGAATAAGGTCTTGCACATAAAAGATACTTTAATAGGATAAATATTTGATGAATTGAAGCAAAATGAAATGAAATTAATTGAATGGAATCCGTAAAAGAGAGGACTGACCCTTGGCACAATTATGCAACCAACGAGGTTTTTCCGTGGTGCCCTCCCACGTGCCTTCTGAACACTTTGCCTGTCTGAGCCTAGGCTTCATCATCATTAAATGAGCATGGTAATACCTGTATGACCTACCTACCACATAGAGCTGTTGTGAGGCGCAGAGGAAATAATGAGACTGAACATACTTTGCAACAATAAGGCTCTATATAAATATAAGCTAAAATTATTATTGTAAATGACAGAAGAAAAGGGGGCAAGCCTCTATGAGGTATCTAAGGCTGTAGTGACTTGTCTAGGGAGCAAAAGTAAACACAGTCAAGATGAGACAGAGATGTTGGATTTAAAGTTTCTGTGAATAACAGAATTTTTGAATCATAGAATCGGAACATAAACCAAACATAGTTTAGTGGAAAGAACAATGATTCAAAAGACAAGAGTTCACATCTTGGCTTTGGTGCTTACCAGTCATTTAGGTATATTATCTCATCTCTTTATTACTCTGGTAATCTCTTTGCCTGTTAAATGCTATGAAAAATAAAGTTATTATGATGTTGGAATCTTGGAGTCAAAATCATAGCACCACCTTAGAATCTGAGAATAGTTTTGGAATTTTTATAACTTTTGATTATAAAATCATATTAGAATCTTGGGATGATAAAGTCATCTTAGATATTTAGAAAGTTGTAATCAATTCCAAAATAATATCATCTTTGAATTTTAGAGTGTAATTCAACCCCCCCCCCAGTGAAGCAATATAGTATAACTGGATTTGCCTTTTTTCTTCCTTCCACTATTCATTTACTCGCAAAGAAACACCGAGAAGTACTCAAGGCATAGTCAGCTAGAGATGGGAATGGAGTTGAAGGCAAGCAGAGTTGACATCTGCCATTCTCATTGACAGAGTGATGGAGGCCAAGGAGGGGTGAGGCAGGGTGGGGAGGGGCAGGTTCCCTCTGCAGTTTCATCTTCCCCTAACCTCTGATCTGACTTCTGTAGGCGGGTGAAATATTGCAGCTTATGTCAAATGGTTTCACTGAAACCAGTATTTACTGAAGAAGAGGAGGAGGAGTAAGTCACTGTCAGTTCTAGTGATCGACACCAGAACAGAAACAAAATGAGGGTGATTTGCAAATGCAGCTGAAGGGTTTTGCGTGAGACGGAGAAAAGGCTCACATCTCAGGAGCTCCATTTGTCCAGAGGCTTTTACCCTGGCTCATATTTTGTTGCCATTAACTAGAATCTGATCATTGTGCATAGAATATTGAGGTCAAAGCTGAAAGGATTTCTACTTCCTCCTTGAAATATGTCTGCTTTGCATATTATCCCCGTACAAGTTGCTAGGGGACCTACATAGTTTGAAAGCCCCCAACCTGCAAATTCCTGAAGGGATTTGCTTTTTTTTTTTAAATACTGAGCATTGGATATGGTTTGGGGGCATACGGAGTTTGGGATAAAGATCTCTTGCTTGAGATCCAGGATGCCTCCTGCCTCTGCCACAAGCGACTTCCTTTCCGTTGGTCTCAGTTTCCTTAACTGTAAAGTGGAGAATTGGACTAGGTAACCATTAAACAGTGTCAGTGTTCCATGACTAACTCTCCTGGTAGCCACGGGCAAATCTTCTTACCTTCTGGGTGGGAGCTTCTTTGTCTATAAAATGAGGATGATAGATAACCTCTGCCCCGACTCTTTCATAAGGCTCTCATGAAGTCCCACAAAGATAATGGACGTGAAAGAACTTGTAAAACTGTCAAAGACTTTGCAAATGGTAGAGGCAAACCCTTCCTCACTGAGCCCATTCCCTGGAGCACAGCCAGATTGTTCTCCAGTTGACATAATTCAATACAGTTGCACAAATATTCACTGAACATCAACTCTCTATAAAAACCTATATTGAACCATGCTGTGGAAGAGACAATATTCTCAGATACTCTGAGCTGGTTGGAGTTTAAGACGTCATACATTTCACCCCCTAGCTGAATGCTCTACAAATGCGTCTCCAACATCCCCGGTCAGATGGCCTTCAAGTAGAGACCCAGTACCTGACTTCAAGATCAATGGAAGTTAACTGCCTGGCAGTCTAGTTGGGCAGGCATTGCTAATTTGGTCCTAATTCGTGGCACAATATATTAATAATAACAGAGCTACCAATAGTAAGGACAGTAGTGGGAGAAGTTGCTATATGCAAGGGATAACCAGGAAAGGCATCTTGGAGAAGGTGGGATTTGAATGTCTACCCTAGGACCTAGCACATAAAAACAATTTGATAAATGGTGCTACTACACTTGATTTTCCATCTTTGGGCACAGGATAAGACTTCCTAGCAAGAAGTCCAGAGAAAACTTTACATCTGAGGTGTCAAACTATGACTTGCAAAACTCCTTACTGCTGCCTCAACCAGATTAAAATATAATTTGGAAATGTTTAACAAAATAAATAAAAATATACTAAAACATAGATGATGTTAATATGTGGTTTTCTAAGTCAATATGGATCCATTTCTACTTGAGTTTGATAGCAATTTTTCCATCTTCTTCTTAGACCTTTCTTTTATCTTACTCTTGAAGACAATTGTATTACATATACATACATATATATATATATAATATACATATATATATATATATTATATCTTTGTGTAAGTACCTTATGTCCCCTACCTCAAGAGAGTCTGTGACCTTTCTGAGTTCAGGACCATGCCTTCTTTATCCCTGTATCTCCTCCAGGACTAAGTGCAAAGTCTCCTGAGCTTGTGATGCTAGGAAAGACTATACTAACAAGTGCAAAAGAATTGGATGTTCTAGTGGATTCCAAGCTCAATATGAGTGCAACCCATAGTAGGCAAAAGAGCTCATGTGTTCTTAGTAACCTAGGAGAGACCTAGTGTCCAGAATAAAAGAGCCATAGTGTTGATATCCACTATGGTCAGGTCTCACCCAGAGAGTCCTGTTCAGTTATGAGTGCCTCACTTTAGGAAAGACATTGACAAAATAGACAATCAGAGAGAAGGGAAAGCATGGGAAAGGAACTGGAACCATAACACAATTTTATTAGCAGTGACTGAGCCCTCTTGCATGGCAGATATACCAACAAGTCTCTGAATATTTAACAACCAGTCTTTTTAATGAAGAAGTCCCTTCAACATGACATTTATGTATGATTGCTATTTTTGCATGCCTATACAGTCCTGAATTGTCCTAACAAAGGCTGAAATGATTTCAAAATGATTTGGAAAGAATATATAAAAATTATTACCAGTTGTGGGGCACTGGTTAGAGTCAGAGATAACATGGATTCAAATTCCACTTCTGTTGCTTATTACCTTACATAACCTAGGGCAAGTCTCTTGATCTCCATGGGTCTTGGTTTCCTCATCTCTAAAATGGGAGAATTGAGCCTACACGACCTCTATGGATCTTGTCCGCTCTAAGTCTGTGGTCTTGTGAAATCTAACATTCTCTAAATACTGTGGAGTGTAATAGAAGCAGGAAACGCTCTACCTAAATGTCTCCATTCTTCTCCATGGTACACTCCAGACTCTCCTTGCCTTTCTCTAGAATTCCACATCCTGCTCCCAATTAGGCATCATCATCTCCCTTACCTCTTGCACATATACCCTTTTCAGTTCCACATTAATAGTTAATCTCCCTGGCCTTCAGTTTTTTCCTCTGTTAGATAAGGAGGTTGTATTAGATGGCCTCTGAGGTCCCTTCCACTTCTAGATTTATGGATGATCTTATTTGTTTACTTACATAACTAATAAGACTTAGGTGCTTGTTAGCAGAGGTAGGAAGGTAAACTGAAAGAAATGATGTTTTCTCAATGGAAAGTCCTTGGTGCTGTCAATCCTGGAAAGAGGGAAGAGAAGGCAGCCCCAAGAACCAGGCTTGAAAAGAGGGGATTGGGTAAGGGAATCGTGTTAGCCCGGAGAAAAGTCACTTTTCTTCCTTCTTCCTTTCCTGATTGAATTTGAGGAGGGCCTTGTTCGTGTCCAGCTGTATACTTGTCTCTCTTTTCCAGCCTTCCAAGGGTCCTGGAGCACATGGAGCCTTTGGAGGGCTCAGTGGGTCAGCAGTCAGTCAGCCTGGAGAAAAGCCTGAGTTTGCTTTTAAAAGGCTTCCATTGTTCTGTGGTCTCCTCCCAACTCCAGGTCCTGACCCTGTGAGTTCTGTTTTCCTCTGGCTAAGCACAGAGCCATGCTCATCCCCTTCTAGGCAAGCCACAACTTAATTCAGCAAGTATTTATTAAGCCTCAGCCTCTGTGCTTGGCACTAGAGGTACAAAGGTGAAAAACCACTCAGACACAGAATCAGCAAGATGAATGGGACTTTAAAACATAGGATGTCAGAGTTGGAAGGGACCTTAGTGACTCTACAATACAGGGGTCCTTAACCTGGGGCCCATGAATAGATTTCAGAGGGTTCTAGGAACTCAGAATCATGGAAATTCAATGGGATTTGGGGAAAAATTAAATCTTTATTTTCAGCTGACTCCAATTTAAATTTAGCATTTCCTTCAATTATTAATTTATAATTTATTTACATTATTATATTATATTATTTATAATTAGTAAATTAACAAAATCTGGGGGTCCCCAGATTTTACTAGACCATCAAAGTTGGTCCATGACACACACAAAAAAATGTTGAGAACCCATGGTTTATTGCAATTCCTTTATTTTATGTTTCACTCAGGCCTAGAAAGGGAACATCTCACAGATAAATAAGCAGGTGGAAGAACTGAAATTCAAAGCCACATTCTCTAACTTTGAATATTGTGGGTTTTCTGTCATTGATTTCATCAGAATGGGATGGAGGAAGGATAAGTCTACGTGAATGGAATAAACATCAGTTAATCACTTAGGGTGTTAAGAGTATGTAGGAGATAACACTGTGATAACACATAGTCCTTTCCCTAATCACAGAATCTGAGTTGGAAGGATTCTCAGTAGTCATTTAGACCAATTAATGCTCCAAAGGGATCCCCATTATAACATATCAGACAAGTAGTCATCATGACTCGGCTTACAGACCTCGAGTAAGGGGAAAGAGTCCTTCTCTTGAAGCAGTCCGTTTCAGTTTTGGACAGCTCTATGTTAATTGTTAAGAATTTGCTTCTCCTTATATTGAGCTTGGGCAGCTCAGTGGCACAGTGGTTGGAGTGCTGGGCCTGGAGTGAGGAAGAGTCAGCTTCATGAGTTCAAATCCGACCTCAGACATTTACTAGCTATGTGACCCCGGGCAAGTCACTCAATTCAGTTTCCTCATCCAGAAAATGAGCTGGAGAAGGAAATGGCAAGAAAATCCCAAATGGTGGGAAGAGTAGGACACAACTGAAAAATGACTAAACAACAAACAGGTTGAGCCTAAGCTGTTTTCATTTCAACTTTGATTCATTGCTCCTAGTTTTGACTTCTGGGGACAATCAGAATGGGTCTAATCTTTCTTTCACATAGAATTCAAGGATTAATAGCAGGATGAGAAACAAAAACAGATAGCCAGGTCTGGGAATATGTCTAAGGATCCTAATCATGTAAAAGGTGCTAGATAACAAGGTGTTTAACTAGTAACATTTCTCCAAGCCTGGTCACCCTTTTGTGAGGCATTCATCCGTCCCTCAAGCAATCAGAAAGGAAGCCCCAAGTGACTGGCTGAGGAATGATTAGACCAGCCTCCAGATTTTCCTTCTTTTTGTTGTGGTTTTATTTTATTTTTCAATTAATAAGTGTGTATTCCTCCCCTCCCCCCCATCCAAAACCCCACTTTGTCCATGTGCAAAAATGTATCTCATTCCACATCTTGGAGCCTTTTCCTCTCTGTCAGGGGATGAGCAGCGTATTTTCTTGGAAAGACTGTTCATGTGGTCAGCTTCACATGGCTATGTGAAGGAAGCATTCTGTAAAACTTAAGGTGGCATAGGAATGTTAATTATTATTATCTTTAAAAAATTAATACAGCCAAATTCAGACAAAGAAATCTATTATTCATTCAAAAACAAATTGAGCCGAACTGATTGTGGGTTTCCCTGGATTAGTGTGATTATGAGGCCAGTGACCTATGTCCTGATACCAGCTTCCAATCTAAGAGATGAACAGTTTTTTTCTCTCTCTCCAATGCTTCCTACATGTTGCCTTCCAAAAATGAAATCAGCTGATTTATGTGGTAATGAGGTGCCCAACACTGGAGGTGCATAGGCTCACAAATCTTAGGTAGATTTCCTAATTTTCTAGGTGAAGAAATGGAGGCCTGGGGAGATTGAGGGACTTTCCCAAAGACTCCCAGTAAGTGAGTATCCAGACATAAGATTTGAAAACAGGTCTTCTAATTCCAAAGAGTCCTCATTCCACCTTAACACGCACTACCTCCAATTCATTCTAGCAGAGGCTGAAGGCTCACCTGGCAGAGAGGCCAGAAGTTGGGATTCCTGTTTCCCATGAGGGTTGATTTTTCTAGCCCAGTGCCTGGCACGTAATATATTATTGTCACCTGCTTGCCTCTAACTCTGAGATTCTGTTGAGCTGAGACTAGAACCTTGGTCCCCTGACTTCCAATCCATCATTCCTTCCATTAAATAAGACGCTCCAAACACAAGAAATGTCCACGGAGGAGGGACAGCATGGTGAGAAAGACCCAGCCTCGAATCCCTGGCCCTGTCCTTCTCCCTCAAGGACTCTGGGAAAATATGCCAGGACACCACAGGGAGAACCCCACAAGTGTCTTTATCAGGCTTAGACAAGTAAGGAATGTGATTTGTTCAATTTAAACACCTCTTGCACATGCTAATGCAGGAGGATGGGAGCTGAGGCAGGGCTGCAGCTCAGAAAGAAAACAGAAGGAATGACTCACTTGCTACAAGTTATTTTTAAGTGACTTGAAGGCTGGTAAAAGGAACCACAACGACAGCAGCAACAATTATAGCCTACCCACTGATGGGAGGCCATACTGTCAACTAGAGAGCTACTCCAGCAACACCACCGGGTCTAGGCTTTCATCAACTCTTGCCTGAGCCACTGCCAAAAACTTGCCATACTGAGTGACATTCCCACCTCTGCCCCCAGCTCTTCCAGTCTATCCCTCACATACCGCTGAGCCTCAGGCATAGGTCTGATCTTCTCACTCTCTCATTAAAATCGCAATCAAAAAGAGTTCAGTGGCTCACTAGGCCTACCAACTAAGTCATAAACTTGGAATCCCACAGTCAAAGCCCTGTGCCATCTTGCTCCAATCGACATGTCTAGCTATATCTCACGTTCTTTTGTTTCATGAATTCTATGCTCTAGCCCAACTCAAGATTGTTCATAATTTTTGTTTTGTTGTTCAGTCTTGCCTGACTCTTCTTGAGTCCATTTGGGGTTTTCTTTGCAAAGATACTGGAGTGGTTTACCATTCCCTTCTTTAACTCATTTTAAAGATGAGGAACTGAGGCAAACAGGGTTAAGTGACTTGCCCACGGTCACACAGCTAATAAGTGTGTGAGGCCAGATTTGAACTCAGGAAGATGAGTCTTCCTAACTCCAGTACCAGCACTCTATCCACTGAGCTGCCTAGCTGCCACTATTCACTATTGCCCTTCCCAAGATCTCTCAATTTCCCACTTCTGTTCCTTTGACCTTCTTTTTCATATTTCCACTCCTATCCCCATCTCTACCTGTGAAAAACCTGCTCATCCTTCATGTCTCAGCACAACTAGCACCTACACACACACACAACACACACACACACACACACACACACATACACACAGAAGCGATCTTGCCTTTCTAGGCACACCTAGAACTTTGGGTGTTTCTTCTACATTTTCACATTCTGTCTTGTATTAGATTTATTTTTGTCCATGTCAAATGGATGGATAAATGTTGCGGAGGAGGGGGTCTGGACATGTAGCTTCATTGTTATGAATTCCCCATAAGGAAATTCCCTCCACCAATACAAATCAGCTCCTTTTCTGCAATTTGTCATCTGAAAGAGTTATTTAGGGTACCAAGAAGTGACTCTCTCAGTATGACACAGCCAGTCAGAGGTAGGATTGGAACACAGGTCTTCTCAACTTTGAAGTCAGCACCCTCTCTACACAGTATAGTATGCTGCC
This sequence comes from Phascolarctos cinereus, assembly GCF_003287225.1. Lineage (NCBI taxonomy): Eukaryota > Metazoa > Chordata > Mammalia > Diprotodontia > Phascolarctidae > Phascolarctos > Phascolarctos cinereus. Next base: position 194,888,240 of record NW_027556402.1, on the reverse strand, counting down.
TCTCATGTCTCACTTCTGTTATTGGATATTAAGCTGGGAGAAGGTAGGGGCAATGTCTTATTTATAAGGGAGGAAAGAAGGAGGGAAGGAAGGAAGGAGGAAAGGAAGGAAGGAAAGAATCTCAAGCCCGATATTATTAACTGAGCCAAAAATAAGCTTTCATGTGCCAGAGAAGCACTGGACTACAATTCAAAAGGCATAGGTGGGTTTTGATTTTGTCCCTGACACCAACTTGCCACCATGGGAAAGTCATGTTACCTCTCTGAGCCTTAGTTTTCTCATCTAATAAATGGGGCAAAGATATCTGTCTTGCCTTCTTCTTCAGGCTGTTGTAAGAATCAAACTAGATAGGTTGCAAATTACTTGAGGGTAGGGGCAATGCCTTTTTTTTCCACCCACAGAATCCATTAAATGGTCTTCTGTAGAGCAATAAATGTATAAATGAATGAATGACCAATGAGTGTTGGAATAAAGGTGCATTGAAAAATTCCAATGTACTAAAGCATTTTAAGTTATTATTATTATTTGCCTAGTCTAGAAAACTAGAAAGAGATTAAGTTTGGAGGCCATATGTTCCACACAGACTGTCAACAAACATTGATTAAGGCTCTACTACCAAGCCCTCTATTAGATAATGAGGTTACATCAAAACAAGAGAAGATGACTGTGTAATGGGAAAAGATGGAAAGGATGTACACAGATAAATAATTACAAGGTAATTTGAGGATGGAAAAAAAACACTAGCAACTGGTAAATCAAGGAGGATTTCCCAGAGGTGTTGACTTCTAAGCTGAGCTTGAAAGAAAATAGGCTTCTAAGAGGAGGAGATGAGGAGGGGAAGCATTCTGACCTTAGGGGATTGCTTTTGCAAATACGCAGAAGCAGGAGGTGGCATGTCCTAATTAATCAGACCATTGAATCGTTAAATGTTAAAGCCTGAAGATACCTAAGAATTTAGAGGACAGAATTCACTCCCTGCATTATAGTTCTTTATCCATATGTTGCATCTTTCCATTAGAATGTAGTAAGCTCCATGAGGCCAGGGACTATGACTTATCTGAACTTTATATCCTCCAGCTCTCAGCACTTAGTAAATATTTTGTACAGAGCAAGTGCTTAATAAATATTTGTTACTACTGTACACTGATTCCTCTTCCTAATCAATAATGGTAAAATAATCATTTCTTGCCTCCATGGGCCTAGCACAATATTTTGTTTCTACCTCTCTAATTCATTTTTCATGTACAGTTACTATTGTACAATATAGTTATTTGTATACATGCCTTCTACTCTCATGAGACCCCCCAAGTTCCTTGGAAGCATAGATTATGTCTTATCTAAATTTAGCATTTAGATTTGAAATTCTTCCTTATGTGATCTGAGGCTGTTATAACCTAGCCATTCTATATTCTAAGATGCCAAAGTCAAGGATTCCATGATTCAAAATGACATTCCACTCTTAAGGTTCAGGAATTGCCTCTGACATCCTTAACTTCCCCAACTCCTTGCATGCACAATGACAGCCATTCTTTCTTTAACTGTGTTCCTGTCTTTTGTCTCCTTTTTTCCTTTGTGAACCCTTAGAATGTGAGCCAAGTGGGCAGGGACCATGCCTAATTCTTTTTGGGGTTCAGTGCCTTGGAAAATGTCTGGAACTCATTATCTTTCTCACCTAAAGCAATTTTTTTTAAAGTTCATTGTCACCTGGCATCCTGTTCCATTCTGTGGAGAACAAGTGGAAAATGCATAGCCCCTGTCCTTAATAATCCCTTTAGGGTTGAAGAAAGACAGCCCTGATGTTGATAGACACAGAAAGGCTGTGCAAACATTTGGAATATGTCTATGAGGAAACATATTTGCTTTTAGTAAATGCAGAAGAGAAAATGTATTTTATGCATCTCCTCCTCTTGGAAGCCTATTTTCTTTCAAGCTCAGCTTAGAAGTCAACACCTCTGGGAAATCCTCCTTGATTTACCCAGTTGCTAGTGTTTTTTTTCCATCCTCAAATTACCTTGTAATTATTTATCTGTGTACATCCTTTCCATCTTTTCCCATTACATAGTCATCTTCTCTTGTTTTGATGTAATTTATGTAATGATCCTGGACAGAATGGCATTTGGGGGGAGAGGATATTTATTTCTTGCTAATTCTCATAGGATTATATGGCTGGAAGGAATCTTAGTGGCCATCTAGTTTAAGCACCCTCATTTTACAGATGAGAAATATAGCCCAGAGAGATTAAGCAATTCACCTAAAGTCACAGAAATTGTTAAGTGACAGATGAAAGATATAAGCCCAGGTCTTCTGTGATTCAGCATGAGGAAGGAAGGAAGGAAGGAAGGGAAGGGAAGGCAAGGGAAGGAGGACCAAATGACATGATGGATGGGAAAGCCATAGGATTAAATCTAGAGCTGGAAGGGGCTTTATAATCCATCTAATCATGGATGAATTTGGATGAATTCTGAAGATGTCATGTGGCTTTCCCATGGTCACAGAAATAAGAAAGTGGTTTATTGCAATTTGAAGTCAGTTCCTCTGCATCCAAACTTGAACTGTTTCTTACACACTAAGCTGTGCTTTACAAATTATAAAACATGATATAAATGATTTATCATAAATGTACTAATCATTCCTCAAAGTAAACTTCAAGTTGCAATATCACTACCTTGAAACCTTCCCTCACCATCCCAGCTCATTGTAAGCTTATATCTCCTCAAAGTTTCTAAAACGCTCACTGATGTCCCCCTCACATGACTCTAGAGCCAGAGCAAACAATTGTGGCACCTAGGACAAATGTCACAAATTCAGTTTGGAGAAGTGTAAGGAATAGGGCAGAACCAGATGAGGGAGGGGTTCCCTTGGGGTACAATCTTCAAGGAAGGCGTGGATGGAAGAAGAAAAGGCACCATCTGATAACTTCCAATTTTAAAGAATTATTCTTGCTAACTAGGTGTTAAGCTCAGTTGTTACCATCTTGTTGAAGGAATACAAATTTTATCATTGGCCTTTAAATTTTGGGACAAAGAATATTAGCTAGCACTTATGTAATGCCTTAAAGTTACAAAGTGCTTTCCATAGATTAACTTATTTGAACTTGGTACATATATGTAATGTATTTCTGTATATTAACTCATTTGATCCTGGTACATATAGATTATGTATTTCCATATATTAATTCGTTTGATCCTTAACCAATGGTACCCAAGGGGAGTATGGGTAGGAAGCAGGAAAATTATTAGAGACAGGCAATGACCTAAGCCTCCATACTGGGACAAGAAGTGTCACTGCCAGAATAGGGCAGCCCACTAAACTCCAGCATTAAGGCTAGAATGGATACTTCATGGGAACTGGGAAGCGATACAACCAGGGACCTTGCCAGAGAGTTGAATCATAATAGCCTTTAGACCATGTGGCAGGAGGAATGAGATCATGATGCCCCTGTTGGAAGCTGTTCCTAGGACATGGCACATGGTTAGAACAAGCTCTTGCTAGGACTCTTTAGTTCAGAGACCCAAAATTAGGGCAGCTCTTAGAACAGAGCAGCCCAGCCACAGGGCTGGGGCAGCTCAGGGATTAGAGTACCTCCAAATGTTTTATATGAAGAGGAAGATTCCCCTTTAGGCATATCTGTTTGATTTTCCATCCTTGAGGTCATGGTCAACCAACCCACTTTTAAGTGCCCATGATGTGCTAGGTACTGGGTTTGAAATAGTCCCTGCCCTCAAGAAGCTTACATTTTGTTAGGGGAAACAATACATCACGATATGAAACTAATAAGCTAGGAAACTGGAAATTTCTCATCTGGAATAAAAGATTCTAGATATGGAAGAATCCATAAAAGGAACAGGGCAGAGTGGAGGTGGTATGATACTAGAGCAGGGGTATAGCTAGGGAATAGAAAGCTTGTTGTACTGAGAAAGACTAGCCTGACAAATCCGAAGTTTTGTTTTGGTTTTCTGTACTACAAAAATCACATTAGCTTTTGTGACTACCCTGTCCTACTGTGGATTCATATTGAGCTTACATTCACTAAAACCCCAGATATTTTTTTTCTCATGAACAATAACTTAGTTGTATTTCCTCAGTCCTGTATTGTGAAGTTGATTTTTCCAGCCCACGTAAAAGACGTTAGATATATCTCTATTAAATTTGGTCTTTTTTTTATTTGATCCAACTCTCCTGGTCCTATAGTCTGTAAGTTTGTTTTTAGAGCCCCAAAGTCATTTACTGCAGTAGCTTGTCCCTATAAGTTTTGTGTCATTTATAAGTTTGATTGGTGTGTTTTTTTTTTCTTGGCATAAGATATAACATCCAGAAAACACCCCATGATCTGATTCAAGCCTGAGTAGCACAGGTTTGATCCTGGAACAAAATGAGACACTTGTAGATGATTTAAACAGCTAAAAAAAAAAGAGAGATTTACTTAGCCAAGCAGAAGGATATGCAACTAAGATAGGCATTGAAGAAACCTGTAGCTGATTTAGCTGAATGAGACTGGCTGGTCTGAGAGGACCACTGTGATCCACCAGTCAATCATCAGAGGCCCCTTGGACTCCTCATGGCTGCTTTGTACTCAGACATTAATGAAGTCATGTCAATAGTTTAGTTCATTGAGCTAACCAAGACTCAAAGATGGTCTCAATACCTTTTAAGGAAAACTTAGGCTAACTCATATGGGTGCAGGGGTTAGGATATCGCTCCTACCATACAGGGCAACACAAGGCCATCTTTTTGGTTTGTTATCCCTTTCTTTTGCAACATCCCTGGCTCTTTCCTTTTCTCATCATACATTACTTGGTAGCATCTTTTACCACTTCTTGCCCAGAGATCATCGTGGGTAATATTGTATATCCTACTTCTCTGTAGCCTACTTACTATATACTTGCATACCCTGTCTGTTTATTGTTCTTTTATCACCTACAGTTTTTATTCTTTTTTTTAAATTTTTTTTTTTAGGCAATTGGGGTTAAGTAACTTGCCCAGGGTCACACAGCTAGTAAGTGTCAAGTGTTTGGTCTGAGGCCGGATTTGAACTCTGATCTTCCCGATTTCAGGGCCAGTGCTCTATCCACTGTGCACCTAGCTGCCCCTACAGTTTTTATTCTTTAAAGACTGTGGCATCCCACAAGAATATTGATGTTCAAAAGACATGCTCCTTTGTCAAGGAGAGACACATGATTTCCTAAGTGCAATCCAGCTTGCTTTTCTCCTATCCAGTTCTGGGCTTTAAAGAAACCTGAGCTGTCTCTGCTATATGATAAACATTGGAGTAGGACTTTTGTGGAGAATAAAAGATCTTAGAAAAAACAAAAGAACACCAAATGTTAGCATTGGAAGGAACCTTAAAACACAGAATATAAATTTCAGAGCTAGGAGTGACATTAAAATATGTCACAGAGCCTTGCTATTATAGCCTTTAGGATAAAATCAAAATCCTCTGTTTAGCTTTTCAAGCCCTGTACAACCTGGCTCCAATCTATCTTTCCATCCTCACTGGATGTTATTTCCTCTCTCACAGCATATGATCTCTTCCTTACACATGACACTCACTCTCCCCCAGCTATCCCATGTGCCTAGAGTACATTTCCTCCTTGCCTTTACCTCTTAGAGTTCCTCTCTTCTTTTAAGATGCCTCTCAAACACTATCTTCTCCATGAAGCCTTTTACTAATTCTCTCAAATTTCTAGTTCCCTCCATCCCCCAGATTATGTCACATTGAACTATCTTATACATATTTACGTTTACTGACCTTATATTTATACTGTATATATTTCTACCTACTTGTCTCCCCCATTCAAATATAAGCTTCTAGCAAATAAGGATTGTTTCATTCTTTGTAATTGTATAGACAATGGCTAGCAAATGATAGGTACTTAATAAATACTTGATTGATTGATCCATTGATTAATTCTAGAAGGGAATTTAGACATGATCTAGTCTAACCTCCCTGACCTTTCCACTTCTAGATGTGTTAAATTGCATTTCAGAGCCCAGCCTAGTGCTGAGGAGCTAGCCTGCTAAGTCTTGAATATGGTTCTGAATCAATGGAGAAAGGAAAGGTGACCAGGAAGCAGGGATGGTTAAGACAGCTACGTATTTAGTCATTATAATGTTGGATATTGCACCAGCACTTGAGGGCTTTATGACAGAAATGAAACTGCCGTGATGGCTTGTCCTCCTCCGCTTGACTGGGCCTCAGAAGTTCAAGTCTTCCTATGAGTACACAGACACTTCCCCACATTTAATGAAATTCAACATTTGAGATTGATCTGGAAGAGGTGGTACTAATGGATTAACCACAGGTCTAGTGATACACTGAAAGCTTCATTAAGAGAAGAAAAGTATTGGAAAGAATAGGTCACCCCAATCTTCTAGAATTGACAGTCCATGGTGGTGATGGTGTCATGTCATTCTCTTTGACACTTTTGACAGAATGGGATAAATACAGGTTGGAGATATTTGAAAATCTTGAACAAAAGCATAAGAACTCAATTATAGTAGTTGAAGGGATCAGTTCATTTTCTGGGAGAAGAGAGATTTCTCTGGATTTTTACGAGAACACCTCTAAAATGCTGGAAACACAAAAGCACACAGTCTAGAGATTTACACAATGTATCAACCCACCTGAAGGGTACTGTCAAAGATATCTGATCAAGAAAACATGAGGGTGTCAAAGTAGGTGGCAGAGTCAGGCAACCTCTGACTACCAGGATCCAGCAATTCCTGACCCAAATCTGCCCAAGAGAACAGGAAAGGATCAGATTGTGTTGGCAAGGAAGCAGCTATCACTGAACCAATGACAATGTATGTTTGCTACTTAAATCCTTTGTGTTTTCTGTGCCCCCAAACCCCGGGGCAGCTTGATGCATGGTCTGGTATGCTTGACTTTCTTTTTTCTTTTTATTTTTTTTAAGGAGGCAATTGGAGTTAAGTGACTTGCCCAGGGTCACACAACTAGTAAGTGGCTGAAGCTGGATTTGAATTCAAGTCTTCCTGACTCCAGGGCCATTGTTCTATCCACTATGCCACCTAGCTGGCCTCTTTCCCATTTTCTTTCTTTTTTTTTATGACTTCTCAAGGATCACATAATGCAGGATCCACAAACAGAGGGACAGGAGCACATGTACACACACACACACACACACACACACACACACACACACACACACACAGAGAAAGCCGTCAGACTCTTTCCAGAGTCATGCTGACCTTCCCACAAGATTTTTAATCTCTTGCTTTTGTTGTTTCTACTTCTAACATTACAAACTTTATAGTCACAATACGGGAGCAGTTAAGGAAACCAGCCCAGAGATCTGGCCTTTCCCATCTCTACCTGCTGCTTGGGGGCAGCCACAGAGGGGGCGAGAAGCGGTTGCCTACATTAAGGACATTCGTAGAAGCTGCTGCTGCCTTTTTATCCCACAATTCAACTTCCCCACATTCCTGATTAGGCGAAAACATGGGACTTTAGACACTGAACCAAAACTGTTCTACCTGGAAACAACTTTAGAGATCATTGAGTCTAACTCCCTCATTTTAAACATTAGGGACTTGGGGGCAGCTAGATGGTGCAGTGGATAGAACGTAGGCCCTGGAGTTAGAAGGACCTGAGTTCAAATCCAGCCTCAGACACTTGATACTTACTAGCTGTGTGACCCTGGGCAAGTCACTTGATCCCGATTGCCTCATCAAAAAACAACAACAACACATTAGGGGCTTGAAAGGGGAAATATTACTATTCTTCTGCTACTACTACTATGTATATTGATGATAATAACATAATGATGATAATAATAATTATAGTAATAATCATACTCATCTGCCATATCCTAAAGAGTATCCCAAAATCTTAGTGCATTTTTAAGCCTTGATGACTTTAAACTGCACTAAGACTTTTGGGACATCCTTTATACCTCTTTAAAATTTTCAATTATTTCATATGCGTACATATATATGTATATGTGTGTGTAAATATAAATATATATATACACATACCCTGTGAAGTAAGTCCTACATCTATTATTACTCTTATTCTCATTTTACAGATAAAGTAGCTTTTGTTAAATTTTAAATGACTTGCCTAGTTGTTGTCAATCTATTTTTTGAAGAGAACCAATGACATGATGAGTGTGATGCCTTGGCTTGTGTGTAAATTGGATTTAAGTGAGGTAGAGTTGCACAAAGTTGTCAGCCTCTCTCTCTTTTCCAGAGTCATTGAAGTCCAGACAAAAGTCAAGACAACTGGCCGTGGCCCAGAATGTAGCATATGACTGTGGCCTTTTTAAATCAAGGTAGTTTCCCAGTCCTCCATTTGGCTGAAGCAATGCCCATTTGATGACTTAAGGGATAAGCAAGAATTGAGACAAAAGATGGCCTAATTTGCCATCACCAAAATATCTGTCTAGAAAGGGAAGACTCTCTAAGTTTCTTGACAGAAGAAAAAATAATTGTGATTTACTCTCATTCTAAGCTATTAAAACCTAAACAATGAGTCACAGAGGCTTGGGCTGGGGCTATTATTGGCCATTCAGTGAAAGCCAGAGTCATTTGGGTTTAAAGGTGTAGCCAAGTAGCTCCATTTGAAACACAAAGGGTTGGTCCAGAGAAAATACACTGAAGCAAGGCAGGACAAAAAGTAAATTGCCCCAGCTGATAGGAAAAAAAAAATCTAACCCCCCAACCCCAAAATATCTTACAAAATATAAGCAACCAAAAATTATGTTCTTGTAGTCAGTGTACTCACATGTGAAGATAATACAACTAGTTAATATCCAAGTCAGGATTTGAACACAAGTCTATCTGACTCCAGGTCTAGGTCTCTATTGCATAGGCTAGTTAGTGGCACAGCCAAGATTAGAAGAATTTCCTAACACTTATTTCAGGACACTTTTCACTACGGTCTCACTGTTCGATGAGGGAGCATTGTAGAGAAAGTCCAGGAGGAAAATCTGGAGAGTTGCCTGGAGAGGAAATAAAGGCATGGGTGGCCTCCAAAAAATAAAGGTTCTGGGAGGAGCCAGCTACTAAGAGGAAGAGGTCATAGGGTTGGAGGGTACTTCCACTTCGAGGAGTCGAGGGGATGGAGCGAGCATCCAGGGTGAAGAGGTTTCTGTGGCATGCCTGGCAAGTCCAGAGAATCAGAAACAAAGAATTCTGGGTAGCTGGTTGACTAAAGAGCCCGCAAGGATGAGATCACAGATCTACTGAAGTTGTGTTGTTTTTTTTTTAATCTGATCTAGTAACGTAATCGATTCTAAGCCAGTTGAAGGAAATCATTTCCAGTCCAGATGTTCACATGTCCTCTTTCTATGATGCTTTCTAGTTACAAAGTCTATCACAGGCATTATCTAGTTTGATCTTCATGACATACCTCGAAGGGAGATAATGAATTCCCATTTAGTAAACAAAGAAACTGAGGTTCAGATACACGAAATACTCACATACCTAGAAATTAATTAAATTAAATTAAATGCAGCAAATGTTTCCCAGCTTTTGCTTGGCATGAAGCCCTGTGCTTGGTGCTGCCATTATAAAGATAAAAATGAAAAATAACCCTCAACTTCAAGGAGCTGACATTCTGTTGGGGGAAAAAGAGACAGTGTTCAGACGCAGAAGGAACACCGGACTGAGAATGAAGAAGCTGGATTTTTACTCTTGGCATTGCCATTTACTGGTTCTGTGGCATTGGATGACTCAACACCCACTTTCTGGGCCTCAGCTGCTTTACCAGCATCCTGAGGGATCTGAATGAAAAATCTCTCTGCTGTGTTCCAGATGTAAATTTATCTGTGATCTGTATCATCAAGGGAGGCAAGGGAAGAGTGAATTAGGGAACCTCTAGCCAGCATACAAATTCATTTTCTGTGGAAGAAAGACCCTTCCAACTCGGGGGCACAGTGGATAGAGTGTGAGACTTGAATTCAGAAAGCCCTGAATTTGAATACTGCCTCAGACATTTACCAGCATTGTGACTCTGCGGAAGACACTTGACCTCAGTTCCCTTATCTGTAAAACTGGGGTGATAATAATAGCACCTACCTTCCAGGGTTGTCGTGAGGACCGAATAAGTTAACACATGTAAAACACTTCATAAATCTTAGAGCATTACATAAATACCAACTATTGTTATTCATGGCAGCTAGATGGTGGATAGAGTATCAGACCTGGAGTCAGGAAGACTCTTCTTATTTTTTATTTTTAGGCAATTGGGGTTAAGTGACTTGCCCAGGGTCACACAGCTAGTAAGTGTCAAGTGTTTGATCAGAGGCTGGATTTGAATTCAGGTCCTCTCGCCTTCAGGGCCAGTGCTCTATCCACCTAGCTGCCCCCAGGAAGACTCTTCCTCCTGAGTTCAAAAATGGCCTCAGACACTTACTAGCTGTGTGATCTAGGACAAGTCATTTAACCTTGTTTGCCTCAGTTTCCTCATCTGTAAAATGAGCAGAAGGAAATGAGAAACCATTCCAAACCCCAAAAGGGGACCACAAAGAATTAGACATGACTGAAAAATATGACAAAACAAAAAACTATTGTTGTTATTAATATTGTTATTATTGTTCCAAATCTGACATTCTATGAATTGTGTTCTAAGGTCTTTTCCAGCTCTAAAACACTACACTTGTAAAACTGTACTTACCATCTTGTGTCACACTGTTGGATCACATGAAAAGACATGTGTGTAACCCACCAGTGCTATTTGCACTCTGGGAATAGAATACAGGTCAGTAAAGGAAGGACCATAACTGCTTCCCCTCTAGCTTCCTTTTAGATTTTCCCCAGTCAGAAGAAAAGGTGTCATTGAGAACAAAGCTAAGAAAGGAAATCACTGACTGGCAAGGTAGTCAGAGGCTAAACTCCTCAAGGAAAAAGCTGGGGACCAGTGATGAGGGTCATACTGAGTTACTGATTGCCCTCCCCACTTTCTAACAAACACAGGTCACACCATGTTGTGTTCACCAATTTGATCCAATTTGATTGATTTCCCAATCTTTCCCAATTTGACCCAACTTTACTGAAGTTCATGTGCTTTGTCTTAATCGAGCAGTAGATTCCTCAGTGTCAAGGTCAGGAGAGATATAAAGGAAAAATAAACAAAACCTTCTATAATTAGCAAAAGTCATGCCTGCCCCTGTGATCAGTGATCATGGGCATGGGGTGAGGGTGGCAGGATGGAGACGGTGCATCCAACAAGGCAAGATAGAGAGAGGCACTGAGTATGTGGATAGAGCAGTGACTGCGCAGACAGCCCGGGTGGTGTCCTCATCAATCACTCTACTGCGGATGCAACCAATTAACAACTCGGATTCAAGAGCCAAGGGCAGAAAAAACTTGTGCTGGTGATCATTAGTTTGGCAACAACCAGCTTTGGTGATCCTGGGTCAAGTTCCATGCTTGCCATGGGTCTTGCAGGGGTGGCATTAATTGAGCGCACAGAATTAGGGGACCTCCTGTGCCCACAGGAAGAGGTAATGCCCCAGCAAACCAGCGTGGGTTGGACGGATTGGATCAGAAAGGGCGGGAGATAGCAAAGGAACTCAACCATAGACTATGCTAGTTGAATGTGTCTGAGACGATTTCTGAATTCACGTCTCAGTTTTTTATCTAGACTATAAACTCCCTAAGGGTTGGAGCCATGTCTCATTTATCTGGGTAGAGCCAGCAGCATCTAGCACAGGGCCTGTTATGGAATGAATACTTAATAAATGTTTGCTAAATGAATAAATGAATCTTCCCTCTTCTCTTCTCTCAGGGATTAAGACCTCAGGAAGAGAACAGTTCCTTCACACCCAGACTATACTGGTAGTATATGGGATATATTTTCTCCACCATGATGGTGTTGCTCTAAAAATAACCAATATTTTTGCAATCTTAAAGAAGCTAACTCATTAATCATCCTGATTTATGGTTTTCATATTTTAAGACTGTATTAATCACCAGTGTGTTCTATTTTTTCCAAATTGCTGAGTTATTATTTTCTTTTATTTTCCATTGGCTGATTTCTGTGCCATTTTAAATAGCTGTAAATCACTCTCACCATAAATCAGTCTATCAGTCAATCAAATGATCCCTAAGTACCTACATAAGGCCCTTTGGGGAATACAGAGACAAGAGGGTAATAGAAAGAGGTGTGGGGGGGGATCAGGGAAGTCAGAGGAGGTTTACCTGGGCCAGGAATTGAAATCCAGGAAGGAATTTCAACACAGGAGGTAGAGATTCGAAAGGGGAAATGCATTCTAGGCATCATAGAGGATGGTGTGACCTTTGGACTAAAAAGAACAGAAAAAAATGGCACATAAGAAATTGATACCCAAGGTAATTAAAGAGAGAGCAAGAGCACCTAGCCGCCTTCAATGGATTCAAATTACCAGGCTTAGATGAACTTCATCCATGGTTACCGAAATGTATGACATAAGATTTCAGAGATATTAGTAGTGATCTTTGAAGGGTCATGGGGAATGGTAAAGATACCACAGTACCAGAAAAGAGTAAATACTGCCCTAATTTCTAAGAAAGGAGAGATAATGGAATCTGCAACGTACTAGTAGTGATCTTTGAAAGGTCATACAGAACGGTAGAGATATCACAGGACTGGAAAAGGGCAAATACTGCCATAATTTTAAGAAAGGAGAGAAAATAGAATCTGCAAGCAATAAACCAGAGAACTTTACTTCAGTTCCTAGGAAAATTTGCAAACCTATCATTAGTGATTTTTAATGGATATCTAAAACAGAGATGGGAGATCACAAAAAGGCATCAAGGCTTCAACAAGAACATATGACACAAAACTACTAAACCTATTTCCCTTTTTGACAGGACCCTAAACTATAGCCTGGGGGTGGGGGAGCAGGAAAATGTTGTAGATGTAGTTTGCATATATTTTGGCAAGTGTTTGATAAAGCATTTCCTGTAATCCTTACAGAATAGGTAGCCATATTTGCTGGCTAAGTATCAATACACGTATGTTTTGAGATCTGGTTAAGTGTCTAAACTCCACAAAGAGCTGTTAATGGTCCAATATTAACTTGGAAGGAGGTTTCCAGTGGAGTATCACAGAGATCTGCTTTTGGTCCACTGCCCTTTAACATTTTTATCAGTGACTTATATAAAGGTATGGATAGCATCTGTGTCAAATTTGCAGATGATAAAATAATAAGAGGGATAGTTAATACCATGGATGACTGTCAAGCTCCAAAAAGATCTTGACAAGCTAAAGAATTGGGTTGAATCTAATAAAATGAAATTTAATCGAGACACATTCATGCACTTGAATTTTAAAAATATCATTGTCATAAGTACTGGAGGAGGGAGGCCCACTTCTTCAAGTCTTCTCTTTTTCTCTGATTTTCAGCAGGACCTGGTATGAGATAAGGATGAAGGAGAGAGGCAGCAGGAACACTGGGAAAGAATACAAACTGGGAACCAGTATACCTGAGCTGTAATCCTAGTCTTGACATTGACCACAGGGGTGACCTTAAACTAGTCATGTTCCCTATTTGGGCCTCATCTGAAAGTGAATGGGGTGGAGGAGGAGCGGATGGGTTCTAGAGAAGTAGAAAGAACACTGGATTTGTAGTTCTAAGATCTGGATTTAGGTGGATATTGCAGCCCTGTTATTTACTGATAAAATGGGGATAATAATTGTTTTTATTATTACTCACCTCAAAATTTTATTGTGACAGGTAGTATATACAAAGTCAGTCTTACTTTAAAAAATAAAATAAATGAGTATTACCACTATGAGGATGATGATGTGACCTTTGAGTTCTCATTTAACCCAAATACCCCATGTTCTAAGCCCTCTTCTGACTTGGGCATATTATATTCTAAGGTCTTTTCCAATTCCAAAGTTCTATGTTCCAAGACCCCTTCTAGCTCCCATATTCCAACATTTCCATGAAGAATGGTTCAATTGAAATACCATTTGTACATTGAAGGAATAAGCTTTCATTATTACCTGAAAAATTATGGGAAGACACCTCATTCCTTTGACAGTGGCAGGTACATGAAGAATTTCTATATCATTGTGACTGTTAATTTTCAATCCCCCATCTAGGTCACTGTTTTGCAGCGTCATTTCTAGCCAGCTAGTTTGGGGCTACTACAATCCATATCATGATGTATATAAGAATATATTTGTCATTTTTGCAACTGCAAATGCCCTTCTTCCTTGCTGGCTATTACAAAGAGCATGCATATGCCTAGAAAAGGCTGCACATTTCACGTGAGGTCTTTGTACACTGTTAGAGGAAATCTTTCTTTTACCAGCTATGTGCCTATATTTGTGGTGTTAAATAACACCTCTCTCCCTTCTCCCAATGGGTCATGGTGGCGAACACCTATACTCCCTGCTATTAAAGAAAGCAGAGGGATATCACTCAAGTTTGGGAGTTTTGAGCTGTATTGGGGCTAAACTTGATCTGGTGACTCCACCAAGCCCAGCACCAATATAGTGGGCCCCTGGGAGTACAGAGCCACCAGGCTGTCTAAGGAAGGGTGAACCAGCCCCAGCTGAAAAAAGCTTTTGTGCCAATGAGTATTTTGATCAGTTCTTGTGAATGGCCATTGCACATCCAGCCTGGGCAAGAGAGGGAGATAGAGTCAACAAAACAAATTCTAATACCACACACACACACACACACGCACACACACACACACACACACACACACACACACACAAATACATGATCCAAATTGCACTGACTGACCTGTGAAATAACAAGTGGGAACAGGAAGTGTTCTCTAACATCTCAATCTACTTTTATGCTGAGAGATGATACTTATAATTACTTACTGATAGTAGCTACCTAGCATGAAATCAACCAAATAATGGAAAATCTCTTACATTCGAGTTAGAAATGCTTAAATTTATATTGATTGTTTGTTATGCAATGTTTCTTTCTGTATGCTTACATAAGACTATTTACTCTCCTACCGTTTTTTATTCACAGACCTAAATTGCTGAGGGAGTCCTCTCTGTCTTAAAAACAAAACAAAATTAAACAAAGTTATGCCTTATAGATGACAACTATCTGGGCAACAGGCTTATAGTTCTTAGGAAATTATAGATAAGAAGGTTTCACATACCCCAGGCAAAGGCACTCTGAATCTAAGAAGATGAAATGTAATAGAGATAAATGTAAAATGCTTTATAATTGAGTTTAAAAAAATTGACCTCACGAGAACAAGACTGGGGAGGCATGCTTAACTAGCTTTTTGTCTGAAAAGGATCTTGGGATTTTGGCGGAGTATAAGTTAAAAACAAGTGAATCAACAGTGTGATATAGAAGCCAAAAAAGCTAATGTGAGAGAGGCAACCTCACCTGGAGTATTGATGTTTCTTTGTAAGTGCCTTGGCCTAGCCCAGGAGACTTAAGAGGAGGGCAACCCATACTACTTGGGGACCAGTTGAAGGGATGTTTAGTCTGGAGAAGAGAACACTTAAAATGGGGCATGATCATGGTTTTCCAAAGGCTTGTGACAGAGAAGAGAGCTTCAGTTTGTTTTGTTTGATCCCAGAGGGCAGAATGAGGAA
This sequence comes from Phascolarctos cinereus, assembly GCF_003287225.1. Taxonomy (NCBI): domain Eukaryota; kingdom Metazoa; phylum Chordata; class Mammalia; order Diprotodontia; family Phascolarctidae; genus Phascolarctos; species Phascolarctos cinereus. The sequence continues at coordinate 194,872,708 of NW_027556402.1, read as the reverse complement.
TAATGGGTGGATGTGCAAAGAGGCAAATTTGGGCTTGATGTCAGAAAAAAAAATCCTAACAATGAGCAGTATGCATAAATGGAATGGGCTGCCTTGGGAGGTGGTGGGTTTCTTCTTGTTGGAGGTCTTCAAGAAAGTCAGTCAGCCAATAAGCATTTACCAAGCACTTACTGGGAAGCCAATACCATATACTAAGCACTAGGAATACAAATCTAAGCAGAAAGACAGTCTCTGCCTTCAAGGAGGTTACATTCTAATGGGGAGAAAAAAATACATAAAAGGAAGCAGAAAGGGGGAAAGGTAAGGTGGAGCATGATTGGGATGTCTGGAGGGCAGGCTGGTGAGAAATAAAGAGATGGCTGGCCCTCTTTACATGGATATTCTAGGAGAAGCCATCTAATCAGTGTGAAGGTCCCCAGGGGCAGAGAACAAATCCAAGGTATGAGTTCCATTGCTGAAGTTGCCTTCCAGGATGGAGAGGTTTCTGGAGCATGATGGAGAAGTCGCGAGTGTAGCCTGGTGAGAAATAAAGAGATGGAAGGCCCCTTGTTAGACTTGCAATCAAGGGGATTTTTGTTGGGGTGTCTGTTGAGGCAGCTAGGTGGTGCAGTGGGTAGAGCTGAGTGGATAATCACTTGTCAGGGAGGTTTTAGACGTGATTCATGCTGACCTACAAGCCACACTAGATGATCTCTGAGGTCAGTCAATCACCAAGTTTATTGAGTGCCTATTATTTTAGGCCCTGGGGATGTGAGTGCAAAGAATGAAAGTATCCCTATTCACAGTGAACTTCCGTACAGGAGACAACATGTACAAAAGCATATAACATCAAGTTAATAAGTAAGAATACTAGGTACATATGAGCGTGAGAGAGATTCTGTAAATGAAATTAACAACTGGCTGCTTCTTGTCTGGTCAGCCAATGACATTGGTGGAAAGAGGCAGAAGGAATTACCTCGACCACCTTCATTGGCATATGCCCCAGAACAATTTCCAGGGCTCCTTCAGTACATAATTCCTGCATCCAGTCAGGTAAGAAACTCTATAACTTTTGCTCCATCTGATATAACACTCAAAGAGATATCTACTGAAGCATCCCTTTCATAATATCCTCGGTGTTTGATTTAATTTATACCTCCTTTAACTAGTGGGTCTCTAAGAATAAAATGAATCTTCAGAAAAAAAAAAGGTCTCCTGGGTTTATTAATATTCATTTGAATTGGTAGATGAACTGAAGAGTTTGCTTTCAAAGCCTGAATCCTTCTGCTGGTATTATTATCCTTCATCTAATCTGAGTGAATCCATCAGGGGATGTAATTTAGGCTCATGTAGGGGGAAAACAATGCAATTTTTCTCTTTACTGGATGTCACATCACAGAATAGGTACCTAAACCCTTATTTGCAAATGATTCTGCAAATAAAATGCCCTTGGTTCCTTGACCTGTCTCCTCTTTTGCAAAATAGCCAAGTGACTCCTCCAGGAAAATTCAAATTCTCTCCCACTCATTCTGTTACCATTTCCTGGGCTTGAAATCCAGCCAAGGTTTGAAAAACAAAACATTGATGACACTGGGCTCCTGACTAGGACAGACATCCCTGTGCCAGCCCACCACCATCATTTGCAGAAGCTTGTCACCTTGTGTCCTTGTCTCCTAAGGAAATGTCCTTCCCCCAGCTTTGCATTGTGAGCAGGAGGTTAAAAAGATTTACTACCGCCTTCCATGTTTAGCCTCATTTTATTTGCTTAGCCATATTTAAAAAGCAATTTGGTATATCGGAAAAGGTCCTGGACTTGTAGTCAGTTGGAGTCCCAAGTGGGTAAACTGCTGAATCTAGAGTCAGAAAGACCTAAGATTAATAACTAATTAACTTATAATATAATACAATCAGTAATACTAGTGATTATTAATATTTTCCTCTCTGACCCTTAGCTTCCTCTTCTACAAAATGGAGGTCATCTATTTGCAGCCCATGCTGAACTGTTCTAAAATGCAAATACATGGTCTAAATAGCAAAAAAAAAATCTGTAAGGGAAGCTAGGAGACACAATATATAGAGAAGAGTCTTCTTCCTCAGTTCAAATCTGACCTCAGATACTTCCTAGTTGTGTGACCCTGGGCAGGTCACTTAACCCTGTTTGTCTCTGTTTCCTCATCATAAAATGAGCTGGAGAGGAAGTGGCAAACCACTTTGCCAAGAAAACCCCCACAAGGGGTCACAGGGAGTCAGATATGACTGAAACTACCAAACAACAATAACAAAACAGTGCAAAACAGCAAGGCCTGTTTCTCTTTTTACCCGCATCCAGATGTTTCTTGAGAAAATCAGCCTGTGCCTCATGTCTCTCCCCAAAGGTGCCCTCAGCAACCCTGCAAGAATTTTGGCTAGCAAGGTGCCAGATAAAGGACAGATTTTCTTTAACCCAACAACAAAAATGCAGAACAGGCTACTTAAGTCCCTGCACAGACAGGAAAATTCTTTGCCCAGCTTTCAGAGGACATCAAATGACCCTTCCTTTTAGTGGGTCCAGTGATTCCTCTGGACTTATATTGTCTGCATAACCCATGATATTGATGAAGGACTAGGTGCTTTTTGGTGTATGATTCACTGCCACGTCAATCGTTCTCCTTTTGGACTGTGCAGATGGTAAAGCCGTTGGCCAAATAGCCTTCCTTCCTCTTTTGTCAAGACTTCATTTCTCTTTCCATCTGGCGCTGACCCCTAGGTGAACATGGATGGCTCTCTACAGAGGCTTCAGTGAATATGCAGTCCTCTCCTTAGGTCTTGACATCTGTAAATGCCTCTCTCAGTTCAAGCCTATATTTCTCCTGAGTGCATATGGGTCTCAGACCAGCTCAAGGGTGTAAATTCTATTATCTTTTCCATGTTAACTCAGTTATTAGCTCCTACTTTCCCCCAAAACACCACATCAGTGTGGCTTTGAGTACCCTAAACAGGAAGAATTTGCCCCTTGGCAAGAGAGCTCACACTTTGTCCAAGGAAATGAAACTTGCATAGGATCAAAGATTTAGCGGGAGGTGTGGCTTTTCAGAAATCATCATATCCAACTTTCTCATTTCTTAGATTAGGAAGCTAAAGTTTGTTAATATGAAGTGACTTGTTCAAAGTCTCCCATTTAAGAAGCATAACTGAGATTTGGACCTAAGTCTCAGAGTTCCAAATACAATGTTCTTTCCATTGCACCATAGCTCTCCCTATATAGAAAATGCACACTTTGCTAGAGAGGGCAAAGGGACTTACTCACTTTCTCTGGGTATGCACCTGGGTATGCCCACTACAGATAGACTTTATGAATTGAATGTATCTTCAAGCAAAGGCTATCTGACCTCCTATCAGGGATCTGGTGGAAGGTATTCCTATTCAGGTATAGTGTGGACTTGAGCCTTCTGAGATCCCTTCTGGCTCTGTGATTCTATGTTCTGTGTAAGACTGTGTGAATGGAAGCCATCATTACTCAGAGCAAGTCATTGTACTCTCTTCAGTTTCCTTATCTATAAAACAGGAATAATACATTCCCTGGCTACTTTTTTCTCCCCTTAAAAAGAATCTTGGAATTACAAGAGACCTTGGAGACCAAGACTATCTAATCTAGCTGGTACCCAACCAAAAAATAATCATTTCTGGAATCCCTAACAAGTGATCATTCAATCTCTCAGGGTTTGGGGGAGAAAAAATAATTTGAAGACTGAAAAACATTCAAAGTTTTGGTTTGATTCTTAAAGAGCCTGTCTCACTACTTTGTAGTGCTACTGGGTCCATTCTCACCATTAAAGAAGGGCATTGATAATTCACCACAACTTCATTGCAATGGAAACTTGCTTTGGCTTCATGCCCAAGATTTCTGTTTCCAGGATGGTACTTAGTCCAGTCTTGTGAACACTGGAAACTGGCCCAAGCCAAATGAACTAAACTTTCCCAACAAGTCTCTGGAACAATCTGAAGTAACTCAAACTGTTGGGAAATCCCAAAACTTGGCTGAGGGACCTTGACACTTACGTCAGTCCATCTGTCATGGATTAATTTATTTATTCATAGGTGTGGGTACTCCTACCACCAACAAAGACTGCAACCCCTTCTTATGCCCCAGTAGCTTGTTTTCAAGAGAGTCAAATATTCATCACCCCAGATGAGTGATGTGCCCTTCCTGGTTTATCTAGGCTGGTCCTCAAATTACAAACATGTAGTCCTTTGCCAGGGCCTTACACAAAGCCTTTCCAGCTAAGCAGAGGTTGCCAGAGTTTATGCTTTGCTAGAACAGACTTGGGGAGCCAAGGGCCAAACCTATCCCATATAGGAGCAATAGACTAGAATCTTCATGAAGGATGGTTCCTAAAGATAGCATTAATAATAATAATTCAAATTTATGTTTCACTTTAAGGTTTAAAAAAACACTTTATACAACCTTGGAGATTATTTTCCCCATTTTGCAGAGGAGACTGAAGTTTATAAAGGGGAAGTTAAGTTGCTCAAGGTCACTCACTGAGTAAGTGTAAGAGTAAGGATTTCAACCCAGGGCTCTGTATTTATTCTAAGTCCAATACCTTTCCACTACACCCTTTATAACAAGAACTCAACTGACCAAAATGGCAGCATCCTGGTAACAGCACTGCAAGTGGGGTCAGGTCGCTTGGGTTCAAGTCAAAGATTTCTATTTGCCATATGACCATGAGTAACTTATTTCAATTCTCTGAACCTCAGTTTCCTCACATGAAAATAGAAATAGAGTTGTTATGAGGCTGAAATGATATCAGTGTATAGTGAAAAGAGAACTGAGCACATGGTCAAGAATCTTGGCTCTACTACTGGGTATTTGTGTGTCCTTTAGGAAGTTCTTCAACCATCCTGGGCCTCGGTTTCTCCATCTGTAAAATGAAGGGATCCAGAATGTGCCAAGCACTGGGCATACAAAGACAAAAATGAAATAGTCCCTGCCTTCAAAGAATTTACATTCAATTTGGGATTCCTTTGTAACCCCAAATTATCTGGTTATTTTGAGCTACTACCACCAAAAGTGAAGCTGGGCCTTGAAGTCACTTTACTACTTCATATATTTTTCCCAATTACATGTAAAAACAATTTTTAACAATCATTTTTTTAAAAAATTGAGTTCCAAATTCTCTCCCTCCCTCCCTTAATTTCTGAGAAGGCAAGCAATTTGATATAGATTATCTATGTGCAGTCATGAAAAATATATGTCCATATTAGCCATGTTGTAAAAGAAAACACAGGCCTCCTCCCCACCCCCCCCCAAAATTAAAAAGTATGGCTTGATTTGAAGTCAATTTAAAGGTTCTAGGAACAACATAAAAATAAGGACCCCTCTCAATCAAGCTTTGCATGAATAAAAAGCACAGAATAACCCTCTTATTACTGCTGGATTGAGATCCATTGTGCCCCAAACTCATCAGAGAAATTCTGATGCTGCTGGTGCCTCCACACCTGCTTTGTGCAGAGGAGGCAAATTTCTTCCATGGAGAAAGAAGAGGAGGGGAAATAACCTCCCACTTGCCTTTCCCAGCACAATTCCTCAGCTTCTTCAAGACTGACTTCTTCCAGGTAGCCTTGCCTTCCCTACCTGTTCCAGAGAAGCTCTGATTTCTTAGGTGCCCTATTGCAACTGTGACAGAATCTGACAGTTCATAAGACAGCATAGTTTAAATGAAAAGGGCAAGAAGAAAAACTTGCAAAAACTGATGCAGAGTGAAGCGGATAGAATTAGAACAATTTATACAATAACAACATTATAAAAACAAAGAACTTCAAGGTCTAGGTGATGCAGCGGATAGAGCACTGGGCCTGAAGTCAAGAAGACTCATCCTTCTGAGTTCAAATCTGGCCTCAGACACTTACTGTGTGACACTAAGCAAATCACTTAACCCAGTTTGCCTCAGTTTCCTCATCTGTAAAATGAGCTGGAGAAGAAAATGGCAAACCACTCCAGTATCTTTGCCAAGAAAACACCAAATGGGGTCATGAAGAGTAGGACATGACTAAAAAATGACCAAACAAGAAACAATAACCTGATAGGGAAATGAATGGACTCAAGACGAAGAAGGAGACAAATATTGTTGGACACAGCCAATTTCGGAATTCATTTTGTTTGACTATGCATATTTGTTATAAGGGGTTTGGTTTTCTTTTTTTTTTTTTCTCATTACGAGGTAGGGGGAGGGAAGAAGGAAAAATTTTTTTTTCGCTAGATGAGAATAACAAAATAAAAATAAAGATATTCACATGCTTCAGATTTCTACAAGTTAGCGAGAGAGAGAGAGAGAGAGAGAGAGAGAGAGAGAGAGAGAGAGAGAGAGAGAGACAGAGAGAGAGAGAGAGAGCGAGCACAAGGGCTTACAATCAGAAGTTGTAGGATCTGGCATCAAATCTCAATTGATCTTAGACAAGTCACTTAACTTCTTTAGGGTCTAGTTTCCTTATCTGCAAAATAAGGGGATTGGGAATAATTGAAAATTTTGTTACGGTTTCCTTGTAGTGCGCATTTTTCTTTAATATAAGTCAGGGTTCCATCTCATGGAAGTAGAGAATGGGCTAGAGTAAGCAGAGAATTTCTAGAAATGGCTGATATAAAAGGAAAGGAATAAATAGTTTAAGAAAAGAAGAATAAAAGAAGAGGGGCATGACTGGGTGACCTTTAAGGTCCTTTCCATCTCAGAATCTTTATGGCTGGGTCAGAATCCTACATCTCAGGTATGTGACTACAGCTGGGTTGGAATCCTACATCTCAGGTATGTGTCTTCATAGATGGGTTGGAATTCTATGTCTCAGATATGTGTCTTTTTTTTCCTTTTTAAATAGTATTTTATTTTTTCAACTACATGTGAAGACAATCTTTAATATTCATTAAAAAAAAGTTTTGGGTTCCAAATTTTCTCCCTCCCTCCCACACTTCCCTCCTCCTTGAGATAGTAAACAATTTGAAATAGGTTATATATGTGCAATCACATAAAATGTGTTCTCATATTAGTCATGTTGTGAAAGAAGAAAAAAATCATTAAAAAAATGAAACAGGACACTTTGAGCTGCATTCAGATTCCATCAGTTCTTTTCTCTAGATATGCATAACATTTTTCAGCATGAGTCTTTTGGAATTGTCTTGGATCATTGTATTGCTGAGAATAGCTAAATCAGTTATTGTTGATCATCTCACACTGTTGCTGTTACTATGTTTAATGTTCTCTCTGCTCACTTCACTTAGCTTCTGTTCATGTAAGTCTTTCCAGGTTTTTCTCAAATCTGCCTGCTTATCATTTCTAATAGTACAATAGCATTCCATCATAATCATATACCACAACATGTTCTGTCATTCCTCAATGCTCCAATGGGCATCCCCCATTTTAAGTTAATATCTTTCCCAGGTTTCAGTTTGACTGAGGCAATACCCATTCATTGATTAAGTCTAGGTAAGAAATGGGACAAAGAATAGCTTCTTTTACCTACTAAAAAAATATCAATCTGGGAGGGGAAGACCCGCAGGGTTTCTGGCCAAAACGGAACTGATCACTCTGAGCCATCAGGCTCAGAATGAGGCTTGGACTAGATAGAATCTATTGTTGGCCACTCTATGATAGCCAGAGTGATTGGGTTTAAGGCATGGTCCTTAAGAAAGAAATCCAGCCCATAAACCCCAAGATATCTTACATGGTTTCAGTGATAAAAATTCACATTCCTTCAGGCAGAGCACCAGCAGGTAAGGGTATGATGCCTTATGTGGACAGAGGGAGAGGAAGGAAGGAAGGAAGGAAGGAAGGAAGGAAGGAAGGAAGGAAGGAAGGAAGGAAAGAAGCAAGGAAGGAAGGAACAAGCTGTGTTGCCCAACTGAAACTGGCCAGTTGGGTCCCCAATGGAGCAACTAGAACTACTCACAGGTTGTTGTTTGTCCTCCATTCTCGAAGAGGACCATGACGTCAGGAAGATGATGCTGTGACTTGCAAGTGAATTGGATTTAAGTAAAGGAGGGTTGTGCAAAGTCACCACCCTCATTCTCTCCTCTGGAGCCATCTGGGTCCTGAAGATGGCCCCGGATATACCTAGTAATGGTATTGCTAGATCAAAGGGTGTGCACAGTTTTATAGTCCTTTGGGCATAGCTCCAAATTGCTCCTTAGAATGGTTGGATCAGTTCACAACTCTACCAACAGTGCATTAGTGTCCCAATTTTCCCACGTCCCCTACAATATTAGATATATGTCTTTATATTGCTGTTGCCCTTCAAGCCTTTATTTTCTACTTGCTTTGTTTCCCTCACACAGTGCTCAACACTAGGCTGGCTATTTAGTTGGTATTCAGTGAACTTAATACTTCATTTCTGGAAAACAATAATAGCTCACATTTAGATAATATTTTATGGTTATAAAGCACTTTTGATCATGATCACATTTGATCCTCACAACAACCTGGGGCAGGGACAGGGGGAGGGGAGAAGTCAGGGAAGACTATTAGTATCTTCACTTCCCAGAAGATATTAAAGGTGAGAGAGATGAGGTGACTTATCCAAGGTCACACACCTAGAAACTAGTAAAGGTGCCTGTGATCTCTGACTCCTAGTCCAGGGCTCTTGCCACAGTACCATCCTGTGTTAGGGAACAGAAAAAGAGAATTTTAGATAGCCAAGGTGGATTGTGGGAGGTCTGAAAAGTCAGGCAAAGGAGGTAAATACTTTCAGTAACTATAACTAATATTTATAGAGTCCTTTAACTTTTACAAAGTGCTTTACTTCATATTATTTCATTTGAGCCTCACAGTGACTTTGCGAGGTGCCACACACACATAATAACCTCCATTTTATAGGTGAGGAAACGAGGCTTGGAGATGTTCATTGTCTTGCCTAATATCACACAAGTAGTAACTGCCAGAGGTAGCATTTAAGCCCAAATCTTCCCCACTGTAAGTCCAATATTTATTCTTATGCCAGAAGACCATAGTAAATAGTACCTACCTGGTGCTTGGCATTTTATCAAAAACATCTCATTTGGTCTCCACAACAACTCTGAGAGGAAGGTGCTATGATTATTCTCATTTCACAGATTAGGAAACTGAGGTAAACAGAGATTAACTGACTTGCTCAGGGTCACAGAGCTAGTAAGTATCTGAGGCCAGATTTGACTCAGGTCTTTTTGACTTCAGATCAAGCCCATGATCCACTGCTCTACCAGCTGCTTCTTATTAGGAAGCCCCTGGATGCTGAGAGACTATTAAGTCATTTGCCCATGGTCTCATAGTTAGTAAGGGTCTGAACTGGGATTTTAACTCAGCTCTGAACCAGGATTTGTACCTAGATTTCTTGACTCTGGGCACCTAGGTGGCACAGTGGATATGACGGAGTTGGGATCTGGGCCCCAGAAAGGAAAATCCCTGGACTTTCCTACGTGGCCAAATCTCTGGTGTTTGCCTGAGACTACAATCCCATCAAGTGGCCCTTCATTGTGGCTACACCCAATCTCCCCTCCATTGTCTTACTTCCCTATGCCCCCCCCCCCCGACCCAGCCATTTCCCACCCTTAATCCTAGCTAGGCTACATTCTCCCTTGGCCTAGAGGTCCAGGTCCCAGGAGTTCTGTTCACCCCATCTTACTGCCCACTCCTAGGTCCCTCCCACAGGCTTTCTGCATATAAGGTCTATCTTGTTTCCATTAAGATGTTCCGATTCTTATAATCTAGCCACTGCTCAGAGTCTTAAAATCTAGCCAATAGCTTACTAATGTTCAGACTCCATAAGAGTCTGCCTGATATGATGGATGTTCTAATAAACCTTGTCTTTGGCTGAAGGAAGGCTTGGGTTGAATTCTTTTTGATAGGATCCACGTGTTGTGATTTTGGGGTCCCAGCACCCCTGAATCCCTATGCTGCATCAGATAGGGTGTCAGGCCTGCAGTCAGGAAGACTCATCTTCCTGAGTTCAAATCTGGCCTCAGACACTTACAAGCAGTGTGATCCTGGACAAGTCACTTTACCCTGTCTGTCTCAGTTTCTTCATCTGTAAAATGACCTGGAGAAGGAAATGGCAAACCACTCCAGTATCTTTGCTAAGAAAACCCCCAAAAGGGTTACAAAGAGTTGGACATGATTGAAAAAACTAAACACCAACTGCCTGACTCTATCCAACAGTGTAAGAGGCATCCAAGGCTAGCAGAAACTGAGTGACTTCCCTGAACCAGCACAGCTATGCAGCATCAGGACAAGCCTGGAGCTCAGGTCTCCTAACTTGAGAACCAATTCTTTCTAGTAGAATATGACAAAAACCCACATCCCTCCTACACTAATGTTTCAGAGCTCCCAGGAACGCTGGATTAGAGTTCATGATGGAATGAGCTGTCCTAGGACATAGCAGGTTCACAATAGATGAAGTTTCCCATTTGGAAGCTGTATGACCAACTTGTCGGGGATGCTGTGACGGCAAAGATTGGACTTCATGGCCTCTGAAAGCTCTTCCAACTCTGAGATGCTATAATCCAATAAGATCTGGGTTTAGATCCTTGCTCAGACACTTCCTAGATGTGTGCCAAGGAGGAAGTCACTCTTCCCATTCAAACCTGAGTCTCTTCCACTATAAAACAGAGAGAATAATATTTGCCTGAAGGGTGGGTAGATTTCCATCAGACAGAGATAGTGGAGAGCACTTGTCTTTTATGTTAATTCTGTGATTATCTGGTTCCATCTGAATGCAAGGTCCTTTATCAAAGAGAATAATAAATCTTTTCTCATCAGGAGCTCTGGGTGCTTAGCAATATTCAAATTCTATTATCTCAGAAATGATTCCCTACCAAAGTACCAGCCAGTTTCCTTATTGTGACAAATGCACAATTAACTCTGGTCTTTCTTTGTGAAAAAGAGAAGACTCTCGTGGCAGGCTGAGACCAGCTCCCTGGCAAGTGTGAGACTAGTGAAGTGGTCTTTGGAGGGCTCAGACTTCCCTTGCCTCGTTCTGTTCCCTGTTCAGGAAGGGTGGGAGTGATGACAACCAGCATCATATCATAGCTGACATTTTCTAGAAGCTTTCAGGTTTACAAAGGGCATCCTTCAGGAGAAGGAAGAAGACAAAGGTGGAGGCGAAGAGGAGGAGGAGAAAGGTGGTGAAGGAGAGGAGGAAGATGAAAAGGAAAAGAGGCAGGAGGAGAACGAAGAAGCAGAAGAGGAGAAAAGAGGAGGAATAGGAGGAGGAGAGGGGAAAGGAAAAGGATGATGAAGAGGAGAAAGGAGAGAGAGACAAGCAGGAGAAGGGGAAAATTTTAAAAAATAAAGAACTAGGCACAGTCCCTTTAAGGTTTGCAAATGTTTCCTTATAGCAACCCTGTGAAAACGTTATCAACTAATCTAATTAATAAACATTTATTAAGCACCTACTTTGTGCCATGCACTGGGCTAGGTTTTAGATAGGCAATGAAAATATTGTTATGATTATTTTACAGATTTTAAACAATAACAACAGCAACAAAACAAACAAACAGTTTTAAAGAGGAGAGATGATTTGTCCATGGTCACATCTTTGGTACCAAGAAGTACACACTTTACCTGGGAGTAGATAAAGCACAGGACTGGCACGTAGCCTTTGTCCAAACTGTAATGGGAGCGAAGTATGGTGTTCCTGCTCCATTTTCAATCTTTCCTTTCTCCTCTTTCCTGTAAGGATTGCAGGGCAGGAATTATTATGGGGCAATTAGGGAATAGAGTGGATAGGGTGTTGGCCCTGGAGTCAGGAAGACCTGAGCTCAAAGCCAGCCTCAGATACTTACTAGCAATGTGACCATGAACAAATCACTTCACCTCTGTTGACCTCAGTTTCCTCATCAGTAAAATGGGGATAATAACAGCATTTACCTCCCAGGGTTATGAGGATTGAATGAGGTAATAATCATAAAGCACTTAGCAGAGTGACTGGAACATAGTAAGTGCTATGCACATGTTAGATATTATTATTGTTGCCATCATCGTTGATGTTATGTTGCCGTCTAGGGGTCTTGGGAACCCTGACATGCAAGGGCAAAAGGGGTGGGTCTGCCTTGAAAGAATGTGACCACTCAAGCCTTCTTTCAGTCCAAGTAGTTTATTTTGGGGCCAGTGAGATTTCTAGTGAGTCTGTGAATTTGGTAGGGACAAGACTGACTTTTTTTATAGGGAAAAAGATTGTGGGAAGATTTGGATGGGATTAAGGAGTGGCAAATAGCCTGGTGTGATCCAGAGGTTACAGAGAAGGGGTCTAGATGGAATTAAGGAGTGAGAAGTAAGCTGGGGTGGTCAAGAGGTAACAGAGAATGAAGGGTTGGACTGGGTTGAAGTTAACAGAGAATAGAGGGCTGGGCCAGGTAGGGGGAGATGCACAATGAGAGGACAGTTGAAAGGATTACTGGGATGGGCTATGTCTCAGGGGAACACCAGGGACTTTGTCTGCATGGGAAAGTCCCGGGGCTTTTCCTTTTTGGGGTCAAGATCCCAAAGACATGTTCTTTTCCTTCTAGGGGTTCAGATCCCATCCCCATCATTTATCCCTATTAAAAACAGATGAACAGGCTGAGTCCTGTAGAGGAGAGTGACTTACCCAAGGTCATATCATGGGAGTGTAGTAGAAGTAGAACTCAGCCTACTGACACTGCCTTTCTCATAGCAATGACCTTGTTTCTAGACCTTTCTCTTTTCACACTCTCCATAAACCATCGGTTAATTTGATTTTAAAAAGAAAGATGAAAATCAAATTACTAGTGTCAAAAATGAAATTGGTGAATACCTCACCAATGAAGATGGACTTAAAGCAATTATTAGGCACTATTTTGCCTAATTATATGCCAAAGTCTAAGTGAAATGAATGAATATTTGCAAAAATATAAACTGCCCAGATTAATAGGACAGGAAATAGAATACTGCCACACACTGGAGAGTGTGGCATCCCACTTCCTTAGAGAACAATTCTGTATATAACAGATACCAATGAATAGTAGTTTATTTGAATTGAATTTTTCTTTTTTTGTTGCTACTCTAATGAACTAATTGAAGTCAAGGTGTTAAAGGCTGGCAATGACTTTAGGGGTTCCTTTCTTCCACAGAATATTTGTGTTTTCATTGAGAACTTCAGTGACACCCCACAAGGGCTGACTATTATTAAAAGTCCAGGAAGCTTGGTGGCTGACTGGTAGGGTAGAGACTTATGTTAGGTCACATGGTTCGTAACCTAGCTAGAAATCTAACTACATCAGCTAGATTATATATTACATATAGCTAGTAATTTGGAAGAGACCTAATGCTGTTTTATTGCTGTGTGGCCTTGACAAGTCATTTCAGCAAGATTGAACAAAATACTTGTTAAGCACCTATCATGTGTCAACCCTCAGGACCTCAATCTTCGCATCTTTAGCTGTGGGAACCAGGTTGCCACTCCATTTCTTCAAGCCTCAGTTTTTTTTCCATCTGGGAGGAAATATTCAGAGCTGGGAAGTGAACCATCCTAACTCTAAGTCTAGTTTTAATTCCATTGTATCATGGAAAATGCTTTGTAAATGTTTAAGTGCTCTAGAAATAGATTTGTATTTAGTAGTAGTAATAGCAACTACAGCATCAGCAAGATTAATCATAAAATTCTATCTAAAAAAAATCGAGTCCCATGTCCTCTTTACCTTTAGTTTCTCTTGGTATTTAATTTCTGACTCTGACCAATTAACTTTAGCTCTGCAAACAATGTCTTTGAATACTAAAATGATTGAAATTTTTCCCTCAGGAAGACATGAGCTCACTACCAAATCATAACTGAATGCCCTTGAGAATCACTACTTCATCACTCTGAAGCAGTGATTGACCATCAAATGGGTGATCCTTTTTTTTCTTTTGTTAAATATTTCCCAATTACATGTAAAAGAATTTTTAGTATTCATTTTTTAAAATTTGAGTTCCAAATTCTCTCCTTCCCTCTTGCCCCACCTTGACAAGGCAAGCACTTTGATTTCCATTATACATGTGAGGTCACGCTAAACGTATTTCCATACTACTCACGTTGCAAAAGAAAAGACAAACAATAGAAACAATAAAAATAAAGACAGTTTATAGTATTGGGATTAAAAGTTCCTTAACTGCTTGGTAGAATTCACTTGTGAATCCATCTGGTTCTGTGGATTTTTTCTATAGCTTGTTCAATTTCTTTTTCTAAGATAGGGTTATTTCAGTATTCTATTTCCTGTCCTATTAATCTGGGCAGTTTATATTTTTGCAAATATTCGTTCATTTCACTTAGACTTTGGCATATAATTGGGCAAAATAGTGCCTAATAATTGCTTTAAGTTCATCTTCATTGGTGAGGTATTCACCAATTTCATTTTTGACACTAGTAATTTGATTTTCATCTTTCTTTTTAAAATCAAATTAACCAATGGTTTATCTATTTTATTGTTGCCCGCACCCATAAAACCAGTTCCTACTTTTATTTCTTTGTTCAATGGTATTTTAGTTTTAATTTTATTAATCTCTCATTTGATTTTCAAGATTTCCATTTTGGTCAGGATTTAACTAGGGATTTTTAATTTGTTCTTTGTGTTTTATTTTAGATGCCTGCTTGAAAGATCATTGATCTGATCTTTCTCTCTTTTATTGCTGTATGCATTTAGAGATATAAATTTTCCCTAAGTACTGCTTTGGCTGCATCCCACAAATTTTGGAATGTTGTCTCATTGTTATCATTCTCTTAAATGAAATAAATTATTATTTCTATGATTTGCTCTTTGAACCACTCATTCTTTTGGATTAGATTGTTTAGTTTCCAGTTAGCTTTTAAACAATGTTTCTATGGCCCTTTATTGAATATAATCTTTATTGCACTATGGTCTCAAAAGGGTGCATTTAATATTTCTGCTTTTCTTCATGTGGTTGTGAGGTTTTTATGCCCTAACACATGGTCAATTTTTTGTGAAGGTTGCCATGGTCATTGAGAAAAAGTATATTCCTTTCAATTTCCTCTCAGTTTTCTCCAGAGGTCTATCACATCTAACTTTTCTATGATTCTATTCCTCTCTTTAACTTTTATGATTAGATTTAGCTAGCTCTGAGAGGTGAAAGTTAAGATCCACCACAAATATATCTTTACTGTCTATTTCCTCCTATAACTCATTTAACTTTTCCTTTAAGAATTTGGATGCTATGCCATTTGGTGCATATGTGTTTAGTATTGCTATTTTTTTTTATTGTCTATGGTTTCTTTTAACAAGATGTAGTTTCTCTGCTTTCCCTTTTAATTAGATTTATTTTTGCTTTTGCTTTGTCTGAGATCACGATTGCTTACTCTGCCATTTTCTTTTTACATTAATTAAAGCATAATAGATTCTGTTTCAGCCCCTTATTTTAACTCTGTATCTGTCTTTCTTTTTTAAGTGTTTTTTCTTGTAGACAACATATGGCTTCTAATCCATTCTGCTATCTGCTTCCATTTTATGGGTGATTGCATTCCATTCACATTCAAATTTGTGATTATTAATTGTGCATTTCCCTCTATCCTATTTTCTTTTACTTATCCTTCTTTCTCTCTTTCTATCCTATCTCTCCTAAGTGGAGCCTGTTTTACTTTTAACCACTGCCTTCTTTTATCTGCCCTTTTTATCACTTGCCTTTTCTCCTGCCCCCTTCTTCTCCTACTTTCCTGTTAGGTAAGATAGATTTCTATTACCAGTTGAGTATGTGTGTGTGTGTGTGTGTGTGTGTACATATGTATATATATACATGCATATATGTGTATGTATATGTGTATGTGTGTATATATATAAATATACACACATCTATACATATACGTATACATATGCATATACATATGCATATACATATACATATACATATACATATACATATACATATACATATACATATACATATACATATACATATACATATACATATACATATACATATACATATACATATACATATACATATACACATGCATATACATATGTATGTGTGTATTTCCTTCTTTGAACCAATTTAGCTGTCAGGGAGGTTCTAAGCATTGCCTACAACCCCCACCCCACTCACACACACCATTTCCCCCTCTGCTGTAAAAGTTCTTTCTTGTGCACATCTTTATGTGAAATAATTTTCCTCATTTTTGCTTTTCTTTTCCTCTTCTTAAAGAATATCCCTCTTTCTTGCCTATCCATTTGTTTTATATCATCCCCACATAGTCGACTCACCCCCACATTCTCTTTCAACGTGGAATCCTTCCAACTGCCCAATAATAAGGAAGTTCTTTGAAGACACATGTATCATCTTCCTATAAAGAAAGGTACACAGTTTAAACATTTTGAGTCGTTTATGATTTCTCTTTCATGTATAGCTTTTTATGCTTTTCTTGAGTCTTAAATTTAAAAGTCAAATTTTCTATTCAACTCTGATCTTTTGTCAAGAATACTTGAAAGTCCTTTATTTCACTAAATATCAATCTTTTTTTCCCTCGAAGGATTATATATTTGTTTCTTTGTTTTTTTGTTTTGTTTTGTGAAACAATTGGGGTTAAGTGACTTGCCCAGGGTCACACAGCTAGTGAGTGTCACGTGTCTGAGGCCAGATTTGAACTCAGGACTTCCTGACTCCAGGTCAGTGCTCTATGCTCTGTGCCCCCTAGCTGCCCCTATACTCAGTTTTGACGGGTAGATTATTCTTCTATAATTACAGATCTTTTGCCTTGTGGAATATCATATTCCAAGCCCTTTGATTCTTTAATTTGATAGTTTCTAAATCTTGTGTGGTGCTGACGTGGCTCCATGGTATTTGAAAGGTTTCTTTCTGGCTAGTTGAAGTATTTTCTCTTTAACTTGGGAGCTCTGGAATTTGGCAATAATATTCTTGAGAGTTTTCATTTTGGGGTCTGTTTAAAGTGGTGATTGGTGGATTCTTTCCATTTCTATTTTACCCTCTGGTTCTAGGATATTGGGGCAGTTTTCCTTGATAATTTTTTGAAATATGATGCCTAGGCTCTTTCTTTCATCATGGCTTTGATAATAATTTTTTAATTATTTCTCTTCAGTCTATTTTCCAGGTCAGTTGTTTTTCCAATGACATTCCACATTTTCTTCAATTTTTTTTCATTCTTTTGACTTCAATTGCTTCTTGCTGTCTCATGGAATCAGTGGCTTCCACTTGCCCAATTCTAATTTTTAAGGGATTATTTTCATCTGTGATCTTTCATACCTTTTTTTTTCATTTGGCCATTTGCTTTTAAAAGAACTGTTTTCATCAGTGAATTTTCGTACCTCTTTTTCAATTTGATCAATTTTGGTTTTTAATGTATAATTTTCTTTAGTATTTTTTGTCTCTTGTACCAAGCTGCTAATTGTCTTTTCATAATTTTTTCCTTTGTTTTCATTTTTACGTACTATTATTTCCTCTATTATTCTCATTTAATTTTGAAAATCATTTTTCAGCTCTTCCAGGAATTCTTGTTTGGCTTGTATCTAATTCACATTTTTCTTTGAGACTTTGCTTGTAAATGTTTTGACTTCATTGTCTTCTGACTTTGGGCCTTGCTCCTTCCTATCACCATAATAGCTTTTCATGGTTAAATTCTTTTTGTTGTTGTTTGCTCGTTTTATTCCACTCTATTTCTTGATTTGGAGCTTTATGTTAATGTTGGGTTTTATTCCTGGGTGTGTGTGTGGGGGGGGGTACAAGGCAGCTTTGTCTCAATTTAAGCTTTTTTGCACTGCTATTTTCAGAGCTGGTTCTGGGGTTTGGGAAGCTTTCAGTGCTTCTTATGTGGTGTGATCAGAGGTAAGCTGTGGTCACTGCTCTCTTTGTCTGCACTCTGATCTTTACCCAGAAAGCGCTCATGATTCCTGGAGTCGCAATCAATATTGCTCCTTAGGGCTCTTGCTCCCTTGGGAACAGAAGTGATACTGCTTCTCAGAGTCCCCTGATCCCTGGAAGCTGGAAGTTATACTAGCCCTCTGGGCTCCCACTCCTTCTTTACTAGAACTGCTCCTCTCTGCCCTTGAACTATGATCCAGAAATGTAATCTCTTTCTGACCAGTTGATAGGTTCCCTCGTCATCTCTGGCTTGGGAGTTCTCAAAGGTACTGCTGCTTCTGTTATCACCACATAGTTTCACCACCGATATTTCATCCATATGGGCTGGGCCAGCCTTCTCCTCCATGTCACAGATACCTTTTTCCAACCTATGTGGCCTTGATCTAGATTCTAGATTCTAAAAGAATCTTTCACTCTGATCTTTTGTGTGCTCTGCCCCTCCAGAATTCAATTTGAGGCATTATTTTAAAGTTGTTTGGAGGGAATGTTGAGAGAGTTTAGCTGAGGGCTTCTCTATTCCACCATTTTGGCTCTGCCCCCAGAAGTATCTATGGGTGATTCTTTGTTAAGATTTAGGGAAAAATTGAAAGCGTAAGGAATAACATGGTATAAGTAACAACAAAATATAATATCTGTACTATTATATAATAGGTATTATAAAATAGTCATATAAAACGACATGTTGTCAGGGAATATTCACTGAATTTGGCATCAGGAGACCTGAGTTCAAGATAATGCAGTTGACGAACAAATCAATTACCCTTGACAAAATGTCAGTTTCCTCCTCTGTAAAATGAGGAAGTTGGACCAGGTGATTTCTAAAGGTTTTTTCTAGCTCTACTGTTCTACATTTCATAGGATTATAGATGCCAGTAACTTGCCCTAAATGCTGGATAAGTTCCCCCTCCCCACATCATATCTAAAAGGTAGCATGGTACAGGGTATTGGATGTGGAGTAAAATAGCTTGCATTCAAATCCAGCTCTGCTAACTAGCTGAGTGACCTTGGGTGAGTTATTTAATCTCTCTGGTAATCAGTTTCCTCCTCTGAAAAATGAGGGAGTCAAGCTTGATAGCTACAGAGTTCCCTTCTAGCTCTAAATCTATGATCCTACGATCCTTTCCAGGTCCAGAAGTCTATGTTCTAAGCCACCTTCCAGTTCTGACATCACTAAATAGAATTTAGAACTGGAAGGGGCCTGCATGATGATCTAATCCAAATCCTTCATTTTACATATAGGTAAGAAAACTAAGGCAAACTAGATGAAATGGCATGTTCAACATCCCATGCGTAGGAAGCAGAAGACCTAAAATTCAAACCCAGATCCTTTGTCTCCAACTGAATGCTCTTTCTCCAACACCATGTTGGTCCTCCCACTTGTATGGTCACTTCCACTTCTGACATTCTGTATTCTGAACTCCTTTCTTCTTCTGATACTTTGTTCCCAGGTACTTTGTAGCACTAACAGTCTATGATTTTAAGATTCTCTTTGGAGGATAAAACAGAGATCCTGAAGCACCAGTCAAATCATCTGTTGTCATTGCAGGCTATGGTCTCAAACTATTCCCCTCTCCCTCATCTGCTGCTGTTGTCACAACCTGACATTTAACATAGACCATTCCTAATACTTACCAGGCTTTAGGGACATTAGTGGATCCACTCAAGCATCATATTCCATGTCTTGCTGACCCAGTGACATTTTGGTTAATTAGCAATGTTGCACCTCTCCTCAAAATGGCTGCATATATTGCAGAAACATGCCTGAGACCTGAAGTGCTCTGAGGGGATTAGCTCTGAATCAGCATTTTGGGATGCTCATGACCAAGGGGAGAGGCAGCCAAAGTAATTTCAGGCTTGACAAATTGTTTGGTCATGGACATCTATCTCCTGTTGTTCTAATAAAAATAATTCATGTTTCTACAACTCTTATTAGTCTACAAAGCCCTTTCTATGAGGTAGACAGTGATAGCATTATTACCCCCATTTTACAGATGATGAAATGGAGACTCAAAAGCCCAAGGGCACACAGTGAGGAAGAGGTGAAGCTGTGATTATAGGCAGAAGTGCTCAGAAATTCATCAGGATAAATAAGGCCATTAGTGACAGGAGAAGAGCTGCACAGAAGGATTATCTTAGAGAACAACAGATTGACAATGATAAAACTGTTCAGAATCTCCAAGGTGATTTACAATTTTTAAAGCACTTCCATATCCATTGTCTCATTTGATTCCCTATTAACTAAATTTCTTTTTTCCCTATTGGATAGACAGACAGCTAACTAGGTAGATAAATAGATAACAGACAGATACAGATATGTAGCTATATATGGAGATGTATGTATATATACAATACATACATATATACATATACATACATACATACAACATGCCTTGCCTAAGGTCTTGTCTAAACTGAAAGTATAAGAATTACTCATGGGCCTGGTCCCAAATTGATCCAATATTGACGAGAGCTTTGACCAACTCCATTTCCAACCTTGGCCTCTCTTCTTTTCTCCTCCCCTCCCCTTTCATCTCCTTCCTTCCTCTCCTCTGTCTCTGCGAATCTCTGTTTCTAGCTCTGGCTCTGTGTCTCAGTCCTGTAATTGAGAGATTTTTAGGAATTTCACTATTCTAGAAATATCAGTGGCATCAAGGATTTGGTCATTAGGTACTAAGTGAAACAATATACATATTTGTCTTTCCCAAAACTCTCTGAGGGCAGGGACTGACTTTTGCTTCATTTTATATACCTAGTCTTTAGCACTTTTCCTGACACATAGTAGGTCCTTAATAAATGTTTATTGATTGTTTGACTGATCAGGGACTTTTTATTTTTGTAAGGAGGCTTGTTTGAGCATGCCCAAATCACTTAACATGGAAATGTGGGTAGAGATGGCAAGAGCACGAGAGAAGAGAGACCTGGTCTCTGTAGTCTTTTCAGGTTGTTATGACTTCTAACAGTTCTTCTAGTCTGCAACATCAAGAGAGAAGACATGCAGGATTTGACCCCCTCTTTAGGGTCAGGAAAGGAAAAAAAACGCTCTTTGAAGAAGCCAATATGTAGTAGAGCTTTGACCATGTCTTTATTCTCAGCTTGCTACACTGGAGACTTTGGGGGATTTCCCCTTGGGTGAGATCTAAAAGCCTCTCTCTTGGTTGAGCTGAGTTACGTCCCTCAATAGGAGAGCTCCTTCCCTCCATACTGTTTGGTATATATTCTTCTATGTTTACCTTCTCTCATGTCTACTTCACTATCAACTAAATGGATAAATGGATTTATTTGCTAATTGTGTTTAATGTGGAACTGGTGGGTAGGGAATCAAGCCTCAGATATAAAGCTTGAGGGATCCTTTCCCTATTAAGGAATAGTAATTAGAAATTTAGCTTGAAACTAATAATTACATCCCTATACTAATGATATTTAAGGGAGAAAATAGATATGATACTAGTCTAGTCACCCTTCTCTCTAAAGAGAACAGTATGGTAAGACTCTGGTCCTAAACTCTCGATTCCCTCCTGCTAGGAACTTACATCTCCCTTGGAGAAGAGTAGAGGTAAGAGATGCCAGAGATGTCTATTCTTGTTTCCCTGCAAACTACATTGAGAAACCCTATGCTGTATCTCTAGCAAGAAGATTGCCTTCTCATAAAAGCTATCCAGAAGAGGAATAAGATGCCTTGGGAAGGAATAGGATGATGAGGAGGAAAAGGTGAAGAAGAACAAGAACAAAAACAAGAACAAGAACAAGAAGAACAAGAACAAGAAGAACATAAAGAAGCACAAGAACAAGAAGAACAAAAAGAACAAGAACAAGAACGACAAGAACAACAAGAAGAATAAGAACAAGAACAAAAAGAACAAGAACAAGAAGAACTAGAACAAAAAGAACAAGAACAAGAACAAGAAGAACAAGAACAAGAAGAATAAGAACAATAAGAACAAGAAGAGCAAGAACAAAAACAAGAACAAGAACAAAAAGAACAACAATAAGAACAAGAACAAGAAGGACTAGAACAAAAAGAACAAGAACAAGAACAAGAAGAATAAGAACAAGAAGAATAAGAAGAGCAAGAACAAAAACAAGAACAAGAACAAAAAGAACAACAAGAAGAACAAGAACAAGAAGAACTAGAACAAAAAGAACAAGAACAAGAACAAGAAAAGCAAGAACAAAAACAAGAAAAGCAAGAACAAAAACAAGAACAGAACAAAAAGAACAACAAGAAGAACAAGAACAAGAAGAACAAGAAGAGCAAGAACAAAAACAAGAACAAGAACAAGAACAAGAACAAAAAGAACAACAAGAAGAACAAGAACAAGAAGAACAAGAACAAGAGCAAAAACAAGAACAAGAACAAAAACAAGAACGAGAAGAACAAGTACAAGAAGATCAAGAACAAGAAAAACAAGAACAAGAACAAAAAGAACAAGAAGAACAAGAACAAGAAGAACAAGAACAAGAAGAACAAGAACAAAAACAAGAACAAGAACAACAAGAACAAAAACAAGAATGAGAAGAACAAGAACAAGAACAAAACAAGAACAAGAACAAGAACTAAACAAGAACAAGAACAAAAACAAGAATGAGAAGAACAAGTACAAGAAGAACAAGAACAAGAAGAACAAGAACAAAAACAAGAACAAGAACAACAAGAACAAAAACAAGAATGAGAAGAACAAGAACAAAACAAGAACAAGAACAAGAACAAAACAAGAACAAGAACAAAAACAAGAATGAGAAGAACAAGTACAAGAAGAACAAGAACAAGAAAAACAAGAAGAACAAGAACAAAAAGAACAAGAAGAACTATTTATATAGCACTTTAAAGTTTGCAAAGTGCTTTACAGGCTACCTCATTCAGTCTTCCCAATGAGTCATTACTATTCTCATTTCATAGATGAAGAAATTGAGGCTGGGAGAGGTTATGACTTGCCAAGGTCATACCTAATAAGTGTCAGAGGCAAGATTTGAACTCAGGTCTTCCTGACCCCAAGTCCAGCTTTCTATCCACTGTGCCACCTAATTACCATAAGTTTCTCTTCCCTAGATATCTTCAAGAAGAAGCAGGCTGACCACTTGCCGAAAATGTTACAGAAGGAATCCCTGTTTCAGGTATAAGTTGTCATAGATGCCCTCTGAGGTCCTTTCCAATTCTGAGATTTTCTGGTTCTATGAAAAGTTACAAGTCTTCACTTAGTATAGACTGCCTTCATCGAACACCTTCCATGTATTTCTTACCCTGGGATGAGCCTTTTTTTGAGGGGGGTTATGAAAGGGTATGGACAGAAGTAGAAAGGAAACAATTCCTGCACTCAGAGCACTTGTAGTCTTGTTAAGGAGATGGATGTGAGGTAAACAGTTAACATAAGGCAAAATGTGATCGTCGTCAAGTGGTGATGCCTGAGAGGTTCAGAGAAGGGAAAGATTGCTTCCATCTAAAAAGAAATGCTATATGAGGGAGGTCTTGAAGAATAGGTAGGATGTAGATGAGAGGAAAGAGGAGGGCTTCCGGTAGGGAAAAGAGTATGAACCTTATGAGCCTTAGATATAGAACCAAGAACAGAATGGAACCCAGGCACCTAGGTGGCACAACGCATAGAGAATGTCCGAGCTGGAGTCAGGAAGAACTAAGATCAAAGGCGCCTATGAACTGTGTGCCCCTGGGCAAATGACTTAAACTTTCAGCCTCAGTTTCCTGATATGTAAAATGGAGAAAATAAGAAAGATGTGGCTTATAAGGTTGTTTTGAGAATCAAATGAGATAATATATGTAAAGTATTTTGCAAACCTCAAGGTACAATATAAATGCTAGCTCTTAGGAAGGGTGGAGAATGGATACATCCAACCACTAGAGGAAATTTGACTAGGTCAAGTCTAGCACCTTGCAGCTCCTAAGAAGATTCTCAGACCTTGGCCAGCTGAGTCAGTCTTCTTTGTCTCAGAAGGACACTGTCGTCATTACAACCCTGAGCCCTAGAACTGAATTAGCCTCATAACCACAGGGAACCAGAAACTTATTATCTCTGATTCATGTTTCTTTTCCTAGCTCAATAATCTAAACCAATTCATTTTTAAAGCATATTCACTTAACGAGTATTTATTGAGCCCCTACTAGGAGCAGAATCTTGGGCCAGGCAAAACTTCTCATCCTGAACAGCCAAGTGTCCCAAGTTATAGCCAAGTCAGAAAGAGGGACATTTCTTGCCTGACCCCATTGTTCTGGAGGAAGAAATGGAGTCAGCAAGAAGGGAGCTCCTTAGAACAGAAATGAACTTGGATGGCTCAAAAGAGAAGGAGCCAGGTTTTCTTTGCACAGATAAGTGAGTTTCACAATCAGGAAGGCTTGTAAGAGTGAAAGATTACTCTAAATGGGCTGTTTTAAACACCAGATAGGTACAGGGGGACTAATGACAGATTTTAATGAACTTCTTACTAATTAACAGGTTAAATACAGCAACTCTGTATTGATTCAGACTCACAGAGCTGTGAGGGACTTTCCGAACCCAGAATGTTACAACCTGGAATAGAGAGTGTTAGAGCTAGAAGAAAATTTCAGTCTGGCATTTGGGAGAGAACAGAATGTTAAGGACTGGAAGGGACCCTTGGATATAGAATATAGAATGTCACAGCTGGAAGAGAACTCAGAATATAAAGAACATAGAACATCAGAGCTGGAAGGGACCTTAGCATACAGAATGTTAGAGCTAAGAAGGATCTTACATAGAACATAGAATACCAGAAGGGAGAAGAACCTTAAAACTTAGAAAGTAGAATTTCAGAGCAGGAAGGGCCCTTCAAACTCACAATACTAGAACTCAAAAAGGAATATTAGAGCTGAAGGTGGACTTTTAGATCCCCAGACCCTTTCCTTATATCGATAAAAAAAAAAATTGAAGCCCGGAGAAGTTTGACAATTTGCCCAAGATTGCACAGCTAATTAACATCATGGAAAGTGTTCATTGGTAGTGCAGTGGACAGAGTGCCAGGCCTTGAGTCAAGAAGACCTGAGTTCAAATCCAGACATTTACTAGCTGTGTGACTCTGGGCAAGTCACTTAATCTTGTTTGCCTTAATTTCCCCTTCTGTAAAATGAGCTGAAGAAGGAAATGACAAACCACTCCAGTATCTCTGTCAAGAAAACCTCAAATGGGGTCACAAAGAGTCAGATACAACTGAAATGACTCAACAACAACAACAACAACAACAACAACAACGTGTCTGCCGGGACAATGGGATGCTGAAAACAAGCCTCCACAAATGGTAGCAACCTGATTCCCCAGGCTTTTCAGAAAGGAGCTCTCATTGAGGTCTTATACACAGCCCAAGTTCTTCCCTTGTTTCTGACACCTACCCCAGTCTATGATGTATCTCTGGGTTGACAGAGCTCCTTTCAGCCCTCTTCAGCCTCTGGTGCTCAGCACTGGGCCACTTATTGTCCCAGTTTGCATGACAGGGGCTAGTCCTCCCTAAGAACACTCAGGGCAGCCTACTCAAACTCAATTAACAGAGGAAGAGGGTACCCCATATAGTTAGTTATAGAAGACTGGAGCGTAGGGCTCCTAACTCACTGTCCTGCACCCCACATGTGCTTCCTACCACCTCCATAACCTTGGACAAGGGCCTTAGCCTCTCCAATCATGCTTCCTCCATAAAATGAGGGGGCTAAATGAAATGATCTCTAACATCCCTTCTCATTCCTGAGCTCCTATATCTAACCCACATGTTAAATGTTCCAGTTTGCAAAGGGCCTCATTTATGGTCCCCATTTGATTGATGGGAAATCTGAGGGTCAGACAGGTTATGCGATGGGTTCATGGTCCTATAGCTAGTACAAAGCCAGGGCTCCCAACATCTGGTCCCAAGGCTTTTTCCACTTCTCCCTGGGTCCTCTCGCCTAGGCTACATAAGAAATGCTTGCTTACAAAGCAAATTGGGGGAATGGGAGGGGCACACATTTTTTCCAAAGGAGTTTTATAAACAACCAAAAAAAATAATAAACCAACCTCATAAACCCGTCATGGGAATGTGATAACAAATCTAAATTAAAACACACACGTGGCTCAGTGTGAGTGAGGACTGACAATGAAAACACACAATTTCACACGACTGACAGATGGTATTAAAGATGGGAGAAAACAAACTTTACCCAAGGCTTTTTTCAGCCTCAACACCCTGGGGCCAGGGCCTATAATAATGAAAGCTGAACTGGGCCCCTTGCACAGGAAGCACAGAACAACTGTGTTTGCTTAACCCAGAAGGCCTCTGAAAAGGTCTGTACTCCCTCCCCACCTGGCTGATTCAAGACAATGGCCCCTTGCTTTGCGGAAGTGGCATTTCAAGAGCAATGGATTTGGCACACAGGGACTGATTGATCCATCAACAAGTGTTCATTGAGCACTTACCAGAAGATGGAGCGGGAGTCAGGAGGCACTAACTAGCTCTGTGACCTTGGGTAAATCACTTTTCCTTGGGTCGTAGTTTCCTTCTATCTAAAATGTCATTCAATAAAAATCCATTCAGGTTCTAACATTCTATATTCTAAGATCCCCCCTGGTCTAACATATATCTATATCTATATCTACATGTACCTCTGCATCTGCATCTGCATCTGCATCTGCATCTGCATCTGGATCTGCATCTGCATCTGCATCTACACCTACACCTACATCTATACCTACATCTACATCTACATCTATATCTATATCTATATCTATATCTATATCTATATCTATATCTATATCTATATCTATATCTATATCTATATCTATATCTATATCTATATCTATATCTATATCTATATCTACCTCTACCTCTACCTCTACCTCTATATCTACATCTATATCTATATCTACATCTATATCTATATATACATACACATACATATATGTATATATAGTAACAGAATATATATAATAATAGAATATATATGATAACATAGAATATGTATAATAGAATATGACACGTATTCTATGTTCTAAAAGGGAAGGCTTCTTAACCTGGGGTGTATGGGCCTCTAAAGGGCCTATAAATAGTTTTCATGGAATCCATAAACTTGGATGGGAAAAAATGCATCTTTATTTTAATATAAGTGATTTCCTTTATAATCTTATGGTTTTTATTCTATGCAGTCAAAAACATGATTCTAAGGAGGGGTACTTACGCTTCACCAAGCCACCAAAGGGATCTAAGACACATAAGTTCTGAGGCTTCTTCCAGGCCTGCCATTCTATTCTGATCTTAATGTTCTACAGTCCTTTCACCTCTAATATTTTGTGTCCTATATCCTGAGATCTCTTCCAATTCTAATCCTCTTAGTTGTAAAGTCCTTTCCTATTCTAACATTCTGTGTTCCATATTTCAAAATGCATATTTAGACAAATGTCTGGAAATCTAATGCTTCTCCTGAATGTAGAAACCTGAAGACTGCAAAATTCAGGTACTGTGGCACAGTGGAATAAAATTTGGAGCTGGGGACCTCTCTTTTTGTCCTTCAGATTGTTGCTACTTCGTACTTTTGTGGCTGCAAATAAGTGGAAATAAAAATTGAGGTTCATGGAAACAAATTGTGCTACATGAAATATGCTCATAAGAAATAAAAATATTAAGAATTCAGACAAACATGGGAAGACTTATATGAATCAATGCAAGCAGAAATAAGAGAAACCGGGGAAAAAACCCTACACATTGACTACCTCAATGTAAAGAAGAAAACACAATAAAATGAAATTGTATTCTGTGCAATTCCAGTGACCAACCTCAGCCCAAGAGAAGATGAGAGAAAACAGAACTCTTCTTTCACTGGAAAGGTGAAAGATCATAAGATCAGAGACGTACAGCTGGAAGACACCTTAGAGGTCATCAATTTCAAACTCCCATTTTACAGATGAAGAAAGTGAGGGTCAGAGAGATAGGGTCTTATTGTTTTACATACGGTCAATGTGTCTGTTGGCTTTACTAAATTTTCTCTTTAATCTGTTACAATAAAAAGTTTGCTGGGGAGGTGAGAAGAACAGGGTATATTTGTTGTCTTTTTCAGTCATGTCTAACTCTTTGTGACCCCATTTAGGGTTTTCTTGGCAAAGATACTAGAGTGGTTTGCCAAATCCTTCTCCAGTTCATTTTACAGATGAGGAAACTGAGGGTTAAGTGACTTGCCCAGGGTCACATAGCTAGTAAGAATCTGAGGCCAAATTTGAACTTAGAAAGATTAGTCTTTCTGACTCCAGGCCTGGCACTCTATCCCCTGTACCACCTAGGTGCCTCTAGGAGAAATGTCAGGAAATTAATATAATGTAGAAAACATCATGTATGAATACATTTGTGTATAAATGTATGTATATGTATATAGATGTATTTATAGATAGATAGACTATATATATATATGTACGTGTACGTATGAGTATGTATTTAGTCCCATACCAACCCTCTAAGTGTACAGAGGAAGAAACTGTTAATAATCAGTGTTTAGGCTCTAAAGCTTTTGCAATACTGTATCTCATAAATGGGAGTGATTTATTCTCAGTTCACATGCCCTGTCCTCCTTCAGAGGCAATCAATAATCAATCCATAAGCACCTACTATGTGTTGGGCACTGTGCTAAGTGCTAGAATTACAAAAAGAAGCAAAAGACAGTCTCTGCTCTCAAGGAGCTGGTTAATGCATCACAATTTACTACTGGAGAAAACCATCATGCATTTTTGCTCTGTAAAGGGGTGTTTTCAGGTCACCATCACCATGACCTCTAAAGTACCTTTCAGTTCTAAGCTGTTATGCTGTAAAGAGGAAATTGACGTCAGCTATAGATTTTGGATCTGTGTGCCATTTTGTATTCCAGTTCCATGATAGCAATGGTGATGAGAATGAGAATTATAGCAACTAAAGCTCACAACTCAGATTATAAAGCACTTTCTTCTCAACTCAGTGAGGTAGGGTCCTCGGTGTTGTTTGTTTGTTTGTTTGTTTGTTTATCATTAATCAATACCTTCTTCTGATTGCTGTAATCTACCAATAGTTTGTGGTACCACTGATTTATGAAATTCTGCCTGTAGAAGGGAGTTGAAGTGAAGGACTAAGCAGACATCTTATTGTGGTTGTAATAGTTATTATCATCAGCACTTATTGCTTATGGAAATTACAAAAGTAATCCACTCTTGAGAAGACTCCTTTCCTAAGAAAAAGAAATATAACCATTAGACATAACTTATTGTAATTCTTTTGTTTCCATGTTAAGAGCTGATGTTGATTTTTGAAGCATAATGTACCCTATTGTTTTGTCAAAAATTTAAAATATCTCTTTTCTTTTAACTTCAGCAAAATACTTTTTTCCAACCCTTTCCCCAAATCTAGGATACCAGTTGCTTTTGCCAATCTCATCCTAATGATATTTAATAGGATCTAAACTGATTAGACTATCCGTCCTGCGATTGCTACCACCTCCCCATGTTAGTAACTATATATCAGTTTTAGTTAATTATGAGAACCATCTAATTAGAGATTTTCCCCCTATGCCTAAAAATCTTAAATATTTGTCATGGACAAATTGTCTCAAAGAGCAATGATGACTATGGAAAAGATTGTCCAAGAGCTTAGGCAGGTACCATCTGGCCAACTAGTGTTCTTAAGTCTTCAGGAACACCTGAAAAGCAAGGCCTTACCGGTAAGGGTTGACGTCAGAAATGAAAATTTTTCCAGTCTCAACTGCATCTCTTCTAATCTATGACATCCAATTCTTATATTGATACCAATGCTTATATCAACATGGAGAAGACTGGCAGAGGGACAGAAGCTCTGTAGGCCAGGAAGAACGTACTCCTCAATCTGGAAGTATCTACCAAGGGGTCAATTAACAATTTTCATGCTCTCTGCATTCACTATTCATCCAAATGACAACTTCTACCTTCACAGCATGTTTTTCATTCATCTCCCTCTCTCTACCTGTACCATCCTCCTGGTGTAGTTCCTCACCACCTCCCAACTGGACCAGTGCAACAGTCTTATGGTTGGCTCTTCTGACTCGAGCATCTCACCACTCCAACCCACCCTCCATTTAGTGATTTTCTTAAAGCATGCCTGACCACATCAACTCCCAACTCAATACCTTACAGTGGCAGTCTTATTACCTCCAGTATAAAATAGAACCTCTTCTCTTTGGCGTTTGTTGCCCACAACTAAGTATCGCATCAAACGGAGGGGTGCGAAATGAGATACCTGGGCCAGGCAGGTCAGTGAAACACCGGGCCATTTATTATCCTGAAGGTCTGGATTATATAGGGAAAGCTAACAATCATCCCCAAGGTGTTCTCACCATTCTTACCTGACTAACCCCAGCCCTTATGCTCATCCTTAACTGTTTACACCTGCTTACCATCAAAGTCTAAGGGTCAGAATATTCTAACCTTTTAGGCACAAGAAACTTAGTGAGCAAAATGGTCTGAATAATTAAGCCTTTACAGGTAGGCAAAGGCAAGAGGCAGGTTCTAACCTAAATTCCTCATCCCATATTTAGACTTTTCCAGCTCTGGCCCTCAACAGGTGTTTATGTCCACTTGTACCCTGGCCCTTTCTACTTTCCCAGTCTTCTTAGACTGTTTTCCACTCTACATAGTCTATAATCAAGTAACAATGGTTTTCTTTGTGTTCTTCACACAGAACATTTCCCTTCCCTTTGTGCCTTCTTATTGACTCTTCCCTTATGTGTGGAATGTTCTCCCTCCTTACCTCTACATCCTGGCTTCCCTGACTTCCTTCAAGACTCAGCTCTATTTCTACCTATTACTGGAGGTCTTTCCTGGGTCTCCTCCAAAACCCAGGGTCTTCCCTCAGAGACAACCTCCCATTCCAGATGTATGTAATAGTGTGCATGTTGACTCCTCCATTAGAATCTGAGGTCTTTAAGGACAGAGTCTATATTTTTGCTTTCCTTTATATCACCAGCACTTACAATAGTGTCCCAAACACAATAAGCACTTAATAAATGTTCCTTGCATGACTGATTAACAGAGGATATGTTTGCACCATAACTATTTATTTAAACAGTGATTACTGCTAAATGTTGTAGTATGTTCAAGAGTATGGTCACTTCTCCAGCCCTAAGAAGTGCAAATATCATAACCCCCATTTTACAAATGAGGAAACTGAGACTCAAAAACATTGAATGACTTTGCCCATAGTCACATTCTGTATCACTATAGCAGCCAGAAGACATTCTGCTGCCCATCCCTCCTCAGTGGTAAGTACCAGGTGCTGTCAAGCAAATGCTCATTCCCATCTGCCATGCTTACTGCCTTACACACCTGACTATACTCTAGGTAATATTTAAGTTATCTCTGTTTGTCAGAAAGCTGGCTGCCTCTCTCATCCTTGGTTCCACCTCTTTGTAATTTTGTGGGTGGTATTGTCTTGCCTCTTTGGCATGCATATTTTATATGTATGTACATGTACATATGATATGTATGTATACATATACATATTAACTGATCCGAACTTATGGTTCTGACCTTCACTCCACTGTGGGAAATATAACTTAATAAATATTTACACAAATACAGATGGACAAACAAAAGCAGTGGAAAAGGTGGAGGGAGCATATGTGAGTATGAAAACACTATGCAATTACAAAGAGTTATTTAAATGTCAGATATTTAAATGCAACTTCTATTTCCTAGAGTGGAATGAAATCATTCTCCCCCTTTCTTTCTTGTTTTTCCTAATTATGCAAGCCTCCACATAGTTGGAATAAATGTTTATTAAAAATAACTGAAACATAGTAAAACAGAAGTATCCATGAGGATAAACTACCTCTCATTTATGTGTTTATACAACCACCAGCATTAATCTTCCAAAGTCCCCAACCCCACTCAAGCATGGGTCTGAGAGGTGAAGATATCTGAGGCTTAGGAGTCCCCCTTTGCCCTTTACCACAGAAGACATAGTATCTACCCTGCACAGCTCAGCTCATATTAATCTCAATCTTCAAAACCTTCTGTAGTGCCTCATCACCCCCTAGCTAGTCTGGCTCAGTGTGACTTGTTTGCACTCACTGCTCACTTCAGATCTAAAACTCTGCTCAGCTTTGGTTTATCCCTACAAACTCAAGCTCTAGATATAGGGTATACCTATTAGACTTCATCCTGAAAGTCATAAATCTAACATCTGGAGCAACAAGGGGGAATCACCATTGCAAAGACACCATTGGGTTCTTTCTCTTTCACTTTAAAAATTTCCCAATTTTCAACCTGACATAAAGCCTGTAGCTGGTTTCTGATAAATCATCCAAATTTAGCACATTCTATAGTCATGTTCCAAATTCAGGAAACATTAGCTACATTAAACTCCAAGCCAGGATTAAAAACAAGGGCTCCTCACTCTTTGGGCAAGACTAAGATATTATACCACATCATTCTACTGATGGGATGTGGTAGAAAAAAAGACAATAGCTGGGTTCAAGTCTGGACTGTGCTACTAGCTAAATGGATAACTATAAGCAAGTCACCAATGTTTCATCTTGGTAAGATCAGCTAGAGTTTATGTCCTTCTAGCATAGCCTCCAAAAACTCAGAGTCATCCCTCCAAAACATGAAGACATTTGAGGAGGATTTGAGTAAAGGAAAAGAACAATACTGGCACAAATACAGATGTGAACGGACAAAGAAAATCATTGGAAAGGGACTCAGATGGAGGGAGCGTATGTGAGTATAAAAGTACAACACAATTACAAATGGTTATTGAAAATGTCATATATTTAAATGCAAGTTATATTTACTTATGTGACTAAATTTTATGGAGCAATTCCCTGTTACAAAGCATTTTACATGCATTATTATATATCACACTTCCATCCCACGGTTGTTGTGAGGATCAAATGAGGACTTATTTGTAAAATGCTTAGCACAGTGCCTGACTTATACTAGATGCTTACTAAATGCATTCTTCCTTCATTCCTTTTTTCTTTCTTTCTTTCCTTCCTCCTTTCCTCCCTTTCTTCCTTCCTCCCTCTTTTCCTTCCTTCCTTCTTTTTTCTTCCTCCTTTCTTTTCTTCTTTCTTTCCTTTCATCCTTCCTTTGCCCTATTTCCTTCCTTCCTTCCTTCCTTCCTTCCTTCCTTCCTTCCTTCCTTCCTTCCTTCCTTTTTCTTCCTTCCTTCCTTCCTGCTTCACAAGATTCTTGTCATTCAGATAAGTAAAGCAATTATTAGCACTGTTTTACAAACAAGCAAATTGAAGATCAGAGGTATTAAGGAAACTTCTGAAGAAGTGGCAGAGTCAGAGCTAGTGCCCAAGTCTGCAGATTCCTTAATTTAGAGCTCTTTCTGTTGCACTTCATTGCTTCTCACTTACAGTTGCTCTGTTGAGGAGGGGAGCAACAATTAGCAAAGGGAAGGATTCTGCTAGGTCTGAGAGAGGGGGTGGTGCCATTCCCCAGCCTACCCCCTAATCAGGCTTAAACAAATTTCCTCATCTCAGAATATAAATGGATAGAAATGAAAACCCTCCAGTTCTTCTCCGTCCCATTCTCCCACTACACACAGATGGAGTAGAAGATAAGTATTTAGTCCCTGCTCAGGATTGGCAATGATTTTGTGCTACCTTTGGCTCCTGAACTGACTCTACAACACCCCAAGGGCACATGACAGCTTCTCCAGGGATCTTGGCTTCAAAACTCCCCTGCTGAAGGTTAAAGAAACAGCCCCTGAAAAAAAATGAATGAAAATGAGCTTCTGCTATCAGCTACA
Organism: Phascolarctos cinereus; assembly: GCF_003287225.1. Taxonomy (NCBI): domain Eukaryota; kingdom Metazoa; phylum Chordata; class Mammalia; order Diprotodontia; family Phascolarctidae; genus Phascolarctos; species Phascolarctos cinereus. The sequence continues at coordinate 194,839,178 of NW_027556402.1, read as the reverse complement.
GAGTGGAGTGTCTAAGTCTAGGACAATGTGGTTGCAACATGGCCTCTGAGTGAGAGAAGACTGGTTAAAGTCCCCTAACTAGGATGATGGAAGGCTAACAATAATGATAATTCATGCTTAAGAGTCTCATAAACTCATATAGTGCCATGTGGCTAGGGAGATGAGATATGTAGCTCATAAAATTCCAAGATGAAATGTAATAGAAGAGAGTAAGGAATGTAATATTCTGAATTCATATTTTAACATATTGAATAATGACTCTAGGATCTCATCTTAGGACCTTCTCAATCTGTCTGTGCAGATTGTAACACATCCAAGCCCTCTTTTGTCCATCTTATTCCAGAGATCTTCCAGAGCCTACAACTAACATGATGGATGGCTTCCTCAAAGACTTTTTCCATTTCATGGGTACCTAAGAAACAATCTCACCATCCATCTCTTATCCCTCTCTCTTGTAATATCACTGCCATATATCCTTTCTAAAAATTAAGTTAACCTTCTTTCTGTTTTTCGCTTTATAACACAGTTATTTCCAAATTTACCACCCCTAACCACCAATTTCCCTCTCCCCTATCCAGTGGACCTTCCCTTACACCAAAGAAAAACAATTAAGCAAAACCAGTGGATGCAATGACCTCATATACAAAAAACTGTGTGTGACTTCTGCACCCAGAATCCTACACCTCTCAGAGGAAAGAAAAGGGGAGCAGTGTATTTCCTCAGCCAGGGTCAAGATTGATCACTATAAGTACATAATGACATTCTAGCTTCATTTTCATATCCTTTTTGCTCACATAACTAGAGTGATTGTAAAGCATTACACTGCACTGATATACCATAATTTGCCCATCAACTATTATAATCCCACATTTCCTTAGGGCTCTCCTTTGTACCACTTTTTGTGTGTAAATCATTGTTGGAAATGTGTTACAATTTTCCTGTGTCCACCACTTGCATCTCTCCATTGCTTTTTGGGTCATGAGCCACTTGGGTTTCCTTGGAGATTTTTGTGTTTTGAGATTCATCCCCAGAGAGCATCACCAGGAAAGCTAAAAAAGATGGGTCTTTGTACTGGACAGCAGTTTTGAATTATTAAAAGCACCGCCCAGTTTTCCAAAATTCTGTACTTGGATTAAAAAAAAAATTAACCTGCTCACATGGAGGCTCAACATGAACCAACAGTAATATGGTGGCCAAAAACCAGCTTGGTGTTAGGCTTTGTCAAGGCAGGCTGGGTGTCCAAAACAAAGGAAGAGATAAATACTGCTGTCCTCAGCTCTGTCCAGTCCACACCTGGAAAGTTGTGTTTACTTTTGGGCAGCACTTTTCAGAAGGATCTTAACAAATTGAAGTATATACAGAGGAGAGGTATTAGAATAGGTAGGGGACTAAAAACTGTTCCATATGAAACTCCATTAAAGGATCTAGAAATATCAAGCCCAGAGAAGAAAAAGATTTTTGGGAAATACAATAGGTGAACTCAAGTACTTGAATGCTATCACACATAAGGGGAATTAGTTTTGTTCTGCTTAGCCCCAAGGTGAAGGACTGGAAGCTATAAGAAGGTAGGAGTCTGGTCTATATCATGAGGAATTTCCCAACAATTAGAACTCTCTAACAATGGAAAGAGCTCTCTTGGAGGGTAGCCAATTCCCCAACATGGGAGCTATTCAAACAGAGGTTGGGAGGTCAACTGTAGATGTTGCAAGGATTGGTGTTTCAGTTAGAAGTTGACCTATATACATACTCTCTGAGGTGTCTTCCAAAATGAAAGATTGTAGCCTTCTATCATCTAGCTCTTATGGTGTACTAGACGACTACCTGTCTGCCAAGGTGGTGAGAGAATTTAGCTAGGGGAATGCTAGGCAGAGAGGAAGAGAAGAAACAGCATGAACAAAGCCAGGAATGAGTAGTATGTGTGTGTATAGTAGGGGGATGGGGAGGGGAGGGAGAAATTGGAGGTACTACAACAATCTCCTTTAAGAGAATATAGTCTTTAACTGATAATGTCAATAATAATACCTTTTTTCTGCAAGATGTCACTTCACATTCTTAAAAATGATTTTAAATCCTCCATTATCTCATTTCTTCTCATAGCAGTCCTGGGAAGGAGACAGGGCACACGTTTTATCCCCATTTTACAGATAACAAACTCAGAAAAGAGGTATGGTTGCAACTTTATTGACTTCCATGTTTTTAATTTTCCCTATCCACTTATGACTATCAAATGCTATCTACTATCAGAGCCAGAAGGAAACTCAGAGTTCATCTAGTTCAAACCCCTCCTTTTAAAGAGGAGAAAACTGAAGCTCAGAGAGGCAAAGAAATGGCTGCCCAGAGTCTCCCAGCATGTAAGTAATGAACGAGGACTCAAGAATAGATCTTCCGGGCTATACACTACACCACACTGCCTTGCTGAGAACAACCATCTGAAACATACTGTTTCTAGTAGAATTGATGTTGACAAAATGTGAAATCAATTTGAAGGATCATATTCTTTTCTACAAGATGAATGCTATTTCATTTCCTAATTAGTTTCTAACCAGTGTTAATCACTAAATTCATTATTAAATGTTCCCAGGTATTTATTCATTTTCTCAAAGAGGCAATCATTCTGTGCCCAAGGAAGCTAATTTTTTTTTACACCAATCTCCCTGGAGCACCAAAATATATGTGGTACCAAGGGATTACTGCGCAGACATTGTCTTTGCATACTAGTGTTTAGCACAGTATAAGGCATATGGTAGGTATTAATATATTTTTGTTGAATTAAACTTAATTCAATAGACATTGGACCAAACTTGAGTGATTACACTGTGACAAAAGTAAACAAATATAGACCCATCTATCTGAAACCAAAGGTATTAGAAAAATCCGAATGCACATACAACTAAAAATCAGGCAATAAACCAAAAATAAGTTGAATTCATTCTTTCTTTTGTTCAGACCATCCCTCAACTTGGGAACAAGTCACATTCCAAAAGTCTCTTTGTTAGATAACTATTTGGAATTGCAAATGTACTTTCTAATTGAAAAGAATATTATAGGTATAGAGTCAGCTAGATAACCCCATGCATAGAGTGACAGACCTGGCCTCAGGATAGACCTGAATTCAAATCTGGTCTCAGATGCTTGCTACCTCTATGACTCCAAGCAGGTCATTTAACCTCTGCCTGCCTCAGTTTGCTTTTCCGTAAAGTGGAGGTAATAATAGTACCTATATCCCAGGGTTGTTTTGAAGATAAAGTGAAATAGCATTTGTATAAATTTGTTTATTTTCAATTTTCAATATTTACTTCCTCAAGATTTTGAGTTCCAAATTTTCACCCTATTTCGCCCCTCTCCCCACCCCAAGATGGCATGCCTTCTGAATATCCCTTCCCCTAGTCTGTCCTCTCTTCTATCTCTTCCCCCCTTCTCTTATCCCCTTCCCCTTCTATTTTCCTGTAGGGCAGGACAGACTTCTGTACCCCATTTCCTGTATTTCTTATTTCCCAGTAGCATGTGAAAACATTTTTTTAAACATATGTTTTTAAAACTTTAGGTTTCAAATTTTCTCTCTTCCTCCCTCCCCACCCACCCTCATTGAAAAGGCAAGCAACTCAATATAGGTTGTACATGTGCAGTTACGCAAAACACTTCCATAGTAGACATGTTGTGAAAAACTAACTCTATTTCCTTAATCCTATCCTGCCCTCCCATTTATTCTATTCTTTCTTTTGACCCTGTCCCTCCTCAGAAGTATTTGCTTCTGATTACCCCTTTCCCAATCTGCCCTCCTCTCTATCATCCCCCTGCTCTCTTGTCCCCTTCTCCCCTATTTTCCTGTAGGGTAAGACAGATTTCCTTACCCAATTGAATGTGTATGTTATTACCTCCTTAAGCCAAATCCTATGAGAATAAGATTCACTCATTCCCTCTCACCTTCCCCCATTTCCCTCCACTGTAAGAGCATTTTCTTTTCTGTTTTTTTTTGTGAGATAATTTACCCCATTCTACCTCTCCCTTTCTTCTTCTCCTAGTATAATCCTCTCTCATCCCTTAATTTTATTCTCCAGATATGACCCCTTAATCTTCAACTCACCCTGTGCCCTCTGTCTGTCTATCTATCTATCTATCTATCTATCTATCTATCTATCTATCTATCTATCTACCTATACATACATATAATTTTTTTCCTCCAACTACCCTAATACTGACAAAGGTCTCATGAGTTATAAATATCATCTTTCCATGCAGGAATGTAAACAGTTCAACCTTAATAAGTCTCTTATGATTTCTCTTTCCTGTTTACCTCTTCATGTTCCACTTGAGTCTTGTATTTGAAAGTCAAATTTTCTATTCAGCTCTGGTCTTTTCATCAAGAATGCTTGAAAGTCCTCTATTTCACTGAATGACCATTTTTTCCCCTGAAGGATTATACTCAGTTTTGCTGGGTAGGTGATTCTTGGTTGTAATCCTATCTCCTTTGCCCCCAGAATATTATATTCCATGCCCTGTGGTCCTTTAATGTAGAAGCTGCTAAATCTTGTGTTATCCTGATTGTGTTTCCACAGTACTTGAATTGTTTCTTTCTGGCAGCTTGTAATATTTTCTCCTTGACCTGGGAACTCTGGAATTTGGCTATAATATTCCTAGGAGTTTTCCTTTGGGGATCTCTTTCAGGAGGAGATCAGTGGATTCTTTCAATTTCTATTTTGCCCTCTGGTTCTAAAATATCAGGGCAGTTTTCCTTGATAATTTCTTAAAGATGATGTCTAGGCTCTTTTTTTGATCATGGCTTTCAGATAGTCCAATAATTTTTAAATTCTCTCTCCTGGATCTATTTTCCAGGTCAGTTGTTTTTCCAATGAGATATTTCACATTCTCTTCTATTTTTTCATTCTTTTGGATTTGTTTTACAGTGTCTTGATTTCTCATAAAGTCACTAGCTTCCAATTGCTCTATTCTAATTTTTAAGGAAGTATTTTCTTCAGTAATCTTTTGGACTTCCTTTTCCATTTGGCCAATTTTTCTTTTTAGGGCATTCTTCTCCTCATTGGCTTTTTGGACCTCTTTTGCCATTTGGGTTAGGCTATTTTTTAAGGTGTTATTTCTTCAGTATTTTTTTGGGTCTCCTTTAGCAAGCTGTTGACTTGTTTTTCATGATTTTCTTGCATCACTCTCATTTCTCTTCCCAGTTTTTCCTCTACGTCTCTTACTTGCTTCTCAAAATCCCTTTTGAGCTCTTCCAAGGCCTGGGACTGATTCATATTTTTCTTGGAGGCTTTGGATGTAGGAGCTCTGACTTTGTTGTCTTCTTCTGGTTGTATATTTTGATCTTCTTTGTCACCAAAGTAAGATAATATAGTCTGACTCTTTTTGCACTTCTTGCTCATAATCCCGGCCTGTCCCAAGCTTCGGGGGTTTGTATAGCTGTTGTCAGAGATACTTGTAGGGACCCGTAAATTTTCAGTTCTTGCAAGGTGGTATGATAAGGGGCGAGGTGTTTACTCCTTTCTTGGCCTGTGCTGTGGTCTATTAGTGACCACAAGCACTCCTTTCTGTCCTGGAACTCTGAGGAAGATTTCCTGTCCACAGTCACTACAAGCTCCACCGTGCCAGTTCTCCTCCTCACCCCAGGACCCCCCGTCCAGAACTGTGACCCAGATCCAACCATGGGCAAAGCAAGAGATTCCTGCCTCAGCACAAGCAGAGAGATCCCTGCAATCCCCCTCTGATCAGCCACTCAATTCCCCCTCAGTCTGTGCACCAGAAGCTTGGGAAGCAGCTGTTCACCCCAGGGCCACGTTCTTGGGGAACTGGAGATGAGACCCTGCCTTCCTCTCTCAGCACCTCAGAAGCAGACTTTGGCATTCGTGGATTGAGGGGTCCGGAAACCACCACAGCTGCCTGAGATTCAGTCCTCTGAGGCCTGCTCCAGGTTTGCTGCAGCCTGCACGCCCACACTGGCTGTGTTCCGCTCCCAGCCTAGCGGGATATACCTTTCTGATCAATCATCCAGGTTGTCTTGGTCTGGAAATTTGTTTCACTCTGTCTTTTTGTGGGTTATTCTGCCTTAGAATTTGTTTAGAGCCATTTTTATAGGTATTTGGAGGGGTTTGGGGGAGAGCTCAAGCAAGTTGCTGCTTTCATTCCACCATCTTGTCTCTGCCCATGAAATAGTATTTGTAAAGTGCTTTGTAAACCTTTGTAAACAATGTAAATGTTAGTTATTATTGTTATCAATATTATTCTCATTTTAAGGGCTGGGTTAAAGAGTAGTTGCAAAAATCCATGTAAGTCCTAGAGTCCCTGTGCTATTACATGAAAACTGGTCTAGAATCAAAGAAACATGGAATGTCAGATCTGGAAGGGACTTCAGAGGCCATTTAGTCCAGTTGATATCAGACCAAAAATCCCCTTTCAGGGATCCCCAATAACAGATGGACAGAAAGATAGATAGAGAGATATATAGATGTAGACAGCCAGCCAGAGATCTCTGTCTCTGAGACAGATAGATAAAAAGAGACAGAGAGAGAGAAGTGGTTCATTTAGGCAGGAACAGGAATTATGCTGGTGTGGTGGTAGAGAAAACCCTGAATTTAAAAAGCAGAGACTTTGTTTGGAGTCCAGAAATGGAATGGGTTGCTTAGAGAGGGGACGAGTCCAGAGGTCTTGTTACTAGAGAGTCACAAGCCGGGATTGGACAGCCATCTGCTGAATCTGCTATAGAAGAAAGTCCTGCTGCTTGCTGAGGATGGGCTTAATGAATTTCAAGGTCTCTGAATTCTGAGTTTCTCAGGTTCTTAGAATATAGGATAAGGAACATCCCATGATACTAACAATCACCTAAGGAAAAGAGATCTAGACTTAGGGGGACCCTCGTTTTATGGATGAGGACACTGAGTCCTAATGTGGGTAAGTGTCACACATGTAGTGTCAAAGGTAGTATTTGAACCCAGGCCTTCAGAATCCAGAGTGCTTATTCCACTATATTACCTTCTCCCAGAGCAAAAGGAGCCATGTGGGACATAGAGAGAAGAGAGGTCACTGGGCTTTACTCTCCTGTTTCTCATCCATCACTGGAATCACCACTACAGAATCTGCCCTGAGCAGTCACTGCAGCAAAGAAATGGGAAACGCATTCAGGAGTGGAGAAGGAGGTAAGTCCCAGGCAGCTAAAAGATCTACAGTGGCAAGAGAGAAAGAGAATGAGGAAGGTGGGAAGGGAGAAGTCATTCCCTCTCTCTATGCCTCAGTTTGCTTATCTGTAATTGAGTGTATTAGACTAGATAAGTTCTAAGACCCTTTCCAGCCTTGATATTCTATGTTCCTTTGTTGTTTTTCAGTAATTTTGATTCTTCATGACCCCATATGGGTCATGTATCCTTGGCAAGCATACTGGAATGATTTGCCATTTCCTTCTCCAGCTTATTTTACAGATGAGGAAACTAAGACAAACAGGGTCAAATGACTTAGCCGGGGTCACACAGCTAGTTGGTGTCTGAGGCTGGATTTGAACTCAGGTCTTCCTGACTCCAGGCCTGACACTCTATCTACTGCACCACCTAGCTGCCCTTTTAAGGTCTCTAATATCCTAATAGTCTATGTTCTAAGGTCATTCCACCTCTAAAATATTTCTTTTTTTAAAGATCCTTTCCAGCTCTGACTTTTTATGTCCTGGCAGTACAGATAGTCTATGTTCCAAGATTCCTTCCAGTTCAGACATTCCGTATCTTTAGGAACCTCATGTGTATTCAAGCTTGAATGGGGGAGGGGAAGCCTGTGACTCCCAAAAGCACACAAAAAGACTCATTCTAAACACGGCAAAAAGAAACCTCTGCACTTAACACAGAGGCTTAATGCTGTGTTAATGCAGCCTCGTGTTCCTCCATTCTAATTAGCTCAAACACAGGGAGGAACCTTGGAGATGAAAGCTAACTCATTAAGGCCCTCAGAAAATCACCTCCTATTCAGTTTGCAGCCCCCATAGTCATCTCCAGGCTTCTGGGCTCATTAAGATGCAAGTTGATTTATTATTAGTTCTAACAGACATCTTTATTCAAGTGTAAATGACAGAATAATAGAAGAGCTGCCTGACAGCTTGCTGAGAAAATTGGAGCCTTCATCTTCCTATATGATAAATTCACCTTAAAATAAAATCACGCCCATGGAAGATACCGGAATCAGGCCCTGCAGCAGCTGGAGCTGGGGGAATGACAGCAGGTTCGTGGCAGAGAAAGAAGCTGGGATTTCAGAGGGTTTGCTTTAAAGATGGGAGGTATAAGAAGCTCAAAAGTGGTGAGCACTGTGACCCTCTAAAGCAGGTAGAGAAAATCTTCGTAAGTTGTTTAAGGGAAAATGCCACGTGGAAAAAGAATGTCATCCATAACGACGTCCAACTTACAGAATCAGAGAATCCTCAGCCTGTTGGAATAACACAATCTTCAAATCTTCTGTTTATTTACACAATGCTAGATTCTTAGATCTGTAGAATATTGGGGTCTTAGAATCATAGAAACTTGTGATTGTTGTCCTCATAGAATAATAGAAGTTTAGATTTGTAGGGGTAGAACTCATTTGGTTTTAGAGTTATCACATTTTAAGATTATCAGCTCAAAGACCTTAGAGCCACTGAATCTTAGAAACACAAGAACCTTAGAATCTTAGAATGATCAAATCTCAGAAATGGAAGGAACCTTAGAGGTCATCAGATCTAACACTTACCTGAAGCAGGAATCTCATCTATACCATCCCTGAGAAGTGGTTAATCCAACCTGTGCTAAAATGTCTTCAATGACAGGGAGCACACCACCTTTTTAGACAGCCCATTCAATTTTGGGATAGCTCTAATTGTTAGGAAGTTCTTTGTAAGATTGAACTGATTTCTTCCTTCCCGTAACTTTTTGCTCATTAATCTAATATCTACTGTATGTGATCAAGCATAATAAATTTCTTCCACTCTTCCAAGTGACAGCCAATCAGATGTGATTCTTGGGACTCTCTTCTAAGTCTTCTTTTCTTCAACTGGATCATGCCCAGTTGTCTTGATGAATCCTCTATGGACTTCCCCTTTGGGTTCCATACTCTTCTACTGAACCAGCTGTACCTGCTCACACCTGGATCCCAGAAGTAGAGGGCAGGAGATGGTGGCTACTGCTCCCCTCACCCAGCCTGGGACTATATTGTCCATCTTAACTCAAGAAGGAGTAGGTCAATCCTCTCTCCACATCCTGCTGCTGAGAGATGACAAGAACCTCTCAAAATGAACTTTGTCTTAAGGAAACTTAAGAGCTGGGGGGCTGACATCTATGCTGGTTCTATGGTATTCCCTAAGGCTTCATATAGCCTTTCATTTTACACCTTCCCCGATATAATTATTACATATTCCTCTGTATTGTAATTATCTGTTTGTGTCCCACTGCTCCAGTTGACTAGGCATTTCAGGAGGTCAAGAAGTTATATTTAAGATTAGGATTGTAAGATCATAGAGCTATAACTGCACAAAGTGGGAATTCCACAAATGTCAATTGAACAGAATCGAATCAAATTTGTTGAATTGGAAAAGGAGAAAAAATACAAATGCAGAGAAATAAGACATGTTTGCAGAGCACAGTTTTGATCCTTAGATACCACCAGAACAGAGCAGTTTGCCTGGGGTAGCTAGAGGAGCCAATTCCTATCCTACTTTTTGTCATGCCTAGAGAACTTCACCCAAAGCCCCTCTTCCCTTCACAACAGATTTCCCCCCACCAAAAAAAAATCAACCAGTATGTATTATATTCAAGGTTTTGCCATTGATGCTGGGTTTACAGTCATAGCATCACCTTCCTAATGTCATGGTCGTCTTTGAGAATGAAGGACAAACAACAACAATAACATGGATAGATACAACCAGAGAGGTGCTGGTAAATGTTTAACAACCAGCTCTCTGTCTAAAAAAACAAATGTAGTCACAAAACACCTTTGTCTCCAATACTTTGTTTTAAGTCTAGACAACCTAAAAGGAAAAAAATGTAGCCATGACACACTTTTTGAGTTAAATCTGCATTATCAACATTTTTCCATCATTTTCTAAAACTTAGTTGACAAAATAGTAAATCAAGCCCTGATTTGTAGCATTTGCTGATTTTTGAGGTCTAAATGCTAACACTGAAAATTTAACAATTGACTTATGAGCTGGTTAAGAGTGAGGTTCAGCATACCATTAGACACAGCACAGCCCCTGATCACGGAAAATTTACAGTCTAATAGAGGAAGGCCAAGTATAAGGAAAGTAAAGCAACAGGGGGCAATGGACTATCTATAAGAAAGGTCTGAGCAAAATGCTAAGGAGGGAAAGACCACTTTGACTAGAGATTGGGCTGGGAAAGGGGGAGGGCAGTCAGAAAAGGCTTCATAGAAAACTTAACATCTGAACTTGGTCTTTTCAGCACTTGAGTGTCTCCCTTTCAAGCTTCAGTGAAGGAGTGACATCTTTTATCAATAGTCATCAATAGTCATCAGTCAGAAGATGCTTACACATTGACATTCCTAAGGGGATGGTGGGTGAAAGAATAGGATGGGGAGGAGAGGGGTGGAGAAGAGGGAGCCTGGAAATCAACGATTCTCCCCTGCATCGGGGAATAGAATCTAAACCACTCATTTCATCTCATAGAGTCAGTAGCAGAACACCACACAGAACTCTGTATCCCTATGGTTTAGTACAGTATTTGAAACAGTAAGCACTTAATAAGGGTTGTTGACCCAATGACTGCCTGACTTTAAAAATGACCTAGTCCAACCCACAATTTTGCAGAGGAGGAAACTATAGAGAGCTAGAAGAGACCTTAAAACAGAAATCATACATCATATCAGAACTGAGAGTGCCAAGGATACCTTCTAGTCAAATTACCTCACTGCACAGGAGAGGAAATTGTTTTCAAGAGGTTAAATGTCCAAGGTTATATTACTCATGTATATGACAGAGCTGGAACTCAAAGATCGAATGAGCCACATATGTAAAATGCTTTACATATTGTTTCATCCTTTGTCTTCAAAGGGGACCAATGACATCACACAGGTGATGTCTTGACTTGCACATGGATTGGATTTCAGGCGGAGTTACACAAAGTCATACACCTCACTCTCCCTTCCTGAGGCGTCAAAGTCCAGTGGCAGGACAAAAGTGAAGACAACAGGTGATGGCCAGGTATGCAGTGGTGACTTTGGCATCTTTGATGTCTAACCAAGCTCGAAGAGCTCCACAGAGCCTGCTTCAGCTGTCTTTATGGCCATTGGAATAAATTGTTCTTATTTGCCCATTCTACCGGGGAAGTCTTCACCTGCTTGGGGTAGACATCCCCTACCAATAGGTTTGAGGCCTGTCGGTCACCCTCAATCTGAATTAGTCTGTCTGCTGAAGTGGTTTTACTGGGGTGGGGCCATTGTACGTGCTCCAACTTCTTGGAGCTACAGGTGAGAGTTAGATGACAGCTGGACACCAAAGGTGGATGAGCAGCCTTGAAAAGGGCTCCGCAAGCCCTCCCACTGGAGATGCAAGTTCTTCCTGAACACTCCACATAAATTAAATACAAACACACATATACATATATATATACATATATATACACACATATATATACACACACACATAGAACCGAACAACATTATATGTGCATGTGTATATATACATATACATATGCAATGTTGTTGTTCAGTTGTATTCAGTTGTGTCTGACTTTGTGACCTCATTTGGGGTTTTCTAGGCAAAGATCTTAAAATGGTTTGCCATTGCCTTTTCCAGCTTATTTTATAGATGAGGGAGCTGAGGCAGAGTTGTGAATTGCCAAGGCCACACAGCTGTTTAAGTGTCTAAGGTTGGATTTGAACTCAGATTGTCTTGACTGCAAGTCCAGTGCTCTATCCACTGTGCCACCTACCTATATATATATATATAGATACAGATATTTATCTCTAGATAGATATAGATAGAGGTATACATATATATATATACACATGTCCACCCACATACATGTACATATATACATATGCACACATATGTACCTACATGCATACCTATACATATATGTCTGTAAATAAAGAGAGACAACGGGGTCTGAGCTCAAGTATGGCCTCAGACACTTCCTAGCTGGGTGACTCTGGGCAAGTCACTTAACCTCTGCCTCAGTTTCCTCACCTATAAAATGGGGATATAATGTCTACCTCCCGGGGTTGCTGTGAGGAGCAAATGAGATAATATTTGTAAAGCACAGAGCATGGCACACAGTAGGCACCATATAAACATTAGCTGTTATTGTTACTCCTCAAACCCATGCCTCCTGGCCCCAAGTTCAGCATTCTTTGCCCCCACACTACCTCAATCTCTGTTTTAGCCTCACAAAACTCTAGCACTCTCAGCCCACAGTGACATCTGTTAATTCACAGCCTGGTTCGTTACTTGTCAGAAATATGCCCCTTCTTCTAGGATGAACATGTTGCATGGAGCCTTTCACAAGAGCCCTTCAGATCCACTTGAGAGCTACCCAAGTGCCTCTCTTGGCCAGTGCTGGGATAGAATAAACAGGTGATTCCCATCTGCCGCTGAGGTTGGTCAATCTGTTAGCCAGGCAACAGAAGCAGCAAATCAGCTGAAGGATGGTTCCCAAATCCAATCTCAGTGTGAATGCTTAGGTTTCTTCTATATTTCTCTCCCCACCCCCATCAATGCCACTTCTTTGGTGCAGGCATGAAACCCTAATGACTCCCTTCCCTGCTCCACTTTCTACCCACCAACTCCCATCCTTCACTTAGTATCACAGAATCCTAGATATGAGAAGGGGAAGAACCTGAAAAAGGCAGCTCCAGCCTCCCAGCTTCCAGCAGGTGCTGAATCACTTCAAGACTTCAAGTTTCAGTGATTCCGTCAGGGTGGGTGCCCCTTTCACTGACCTGGATGACAGCCCCACATGTTGACTGACAAATTCCATCCCCTGGTGGCCAACCTTCTGCTGATAAGGCTGCTGACACTCAGATAAGCTGGTGTTCAGCAAATGTTCACTCTTTAAGGCTGTACTCAAAGCTGGTTTCAGTTTGGGAGGATATGTTGGGGATCACACTCTCCTGCTAGAAGAGCCTTTAAGAATCCACGGTCACTTCCATACCCAATGGGGAGTCAAGTTAGACTTTCATGAGGGCATGCTATTGTTATACTTATTTTATTGAGTCTTAGAAAGAACTATAGAATCTTAGAACACAAACCATATGTATGAGCTGGAAGGGACCTTAGAACATAAAATCTATGAGAAGAAAGATATCTCCCCTGCCAGTGCTTCCCTCTGGGATTACCTTTTATTTACAGATAGCTCATATGCACAACCATTGATATATGTATGTACACATGTGCAACATATTGTATGTGCAATACAATACTATGTCAGCTCTTTGAGGATAGGGACTGTGGTTTTGCCTTTCTCTGTATCCCTAAGATTTAGGACAGTGTTTGAAACAGTAAGCACTTAATAAATGTCTGTTGACCCAATAACTGCTTGACTTTAAAAATGATCTAGTCCAACCCACACATTTTGCAGAGGAGGAACCTGTAGCCAAATGTAAAAAAGGTCACCTTATGAGTTATTTGCCTCTTTCTTCCACCAAGTATCCAGTGACCTCCTGGGCAAAGGTATGCTGGTAAATGTTTGACAACTGGCTCGCCACAAAAAAAATACACACACACACACACACACACTTTTTAGTTTAATCTGCATCATTAACATTTTCTCCACCATTTTCTTAAATCTAGACAGTCAACAAAACAGTGAGTCAAGATATGCTTTGTAGCTTTGCTGATTTCTGAGGTATGAATGCTCACAATGAAAATTTCACAATCAACTCCTCGAGATGGTTAGAGCTGGCTTTAGCACACCCTTGGACCATAGGCCTAGTCACTCTTTTCTGATTAAAAGTTGCTCTTAACCAGATAGGGTGAGAAAGGAATTTATGAACAAATTCATACTAAGGTATGAATGTCTAGTAACTTTTGATGAGTCTTTTTATATTCTAACAGCACTGACCCAAAAGAAGTAATCTCTGCTGGATACAAATTGGGATATTCTAAAAAACAAAAAAAATTGGAGAGAAATGCTTTCTGATTAACTTATGTGTCCTACACATAGTAGGACTTCAATAAATATATAGCAAATGAATGAATGTGACTTTTGAAGAATGTTCCATACTCACACCAATAGAACTTTATGGTACTTCATAAAGATTAGAAATCATAGTGAATCATCAAAGTTTAAAGCTGGGAAGGACCTTAGAGAAAATCTAGTCCAATTCCATCATTTTACAGAAAAAGAAATTGAAACTCAAAGATATATGACTTGCCTAAGGTCACACAGATAGAAGCAGCAGAACCAGAATTATAACCTAACTCTCCAGATCCCAAATCCAATTAACTGTTCACCATCACTACCTGCCCCCAAAAAACAAAGTATCTGAGAGCTCTTCTCCAACATTTCGGAGGTCTTATCATCTCTTACAATGGGAATGGTTTTAAAAAATGGATCTGCCTCAAAAAAGGATTAGAATGGGAGCCTATGTTTTCAGCCTTAATGAATCTAAGATGAGATGTAAGAGGTTTGGGTCTCAAGCTGGCCTATCATATTGATGAGGGCCTGTAGGCCCTTTTGGGATCACCTAACACCTTTGTTATCAGGTAATGCTTTAGATCACTGGTTAAAACCTTGGGTTTGATCAGCTAATAGACAATTGATTCTTAAAACCTTAATAGGTGTGGGACACAGTGTTGGAGTAGGAGAGGGGACTGCAGAAGGAAAGGTGGAAGAAGACACTAGTTGAGGAGACTCTGAAGACAAACTTCATCTCATGTCAAAATTTTGAGAAAGGCCACCCTGCTGCCCACTGATGAGCCACAATTGGTTCTAGTTTCTTCTCTGCCCATCCTATCCCTGTGACAGGTGTATTTAAATTCTTCTTGCCAAAGTCACTTACAGCAATTCCCTTCCATCATTTATATGGGAAGTGATGGCCTTATTGTTTGGGAAGACAGGACATCGATATCAGCCCTAATTGAACAAGACAAATTATATGCCATACCTGTTGACCTTTCAAATTGGCATCTGTAATCTAATGATCCTCACAGTCTTCCTGTCCCTGACACAGATATCAGGACTTAACAGGATTAACTGAGAAATCTATGCTAGCAAATGGTAGTTCAGACCTCACCTGGCCACGAGGAACAGGCTCCGAGGGGACTGAGAGGCAAATAGAGTCTTGGCAACAAAGCTGGCTCTTGACAAACTCTGATACAGGCCAAAGTTGGCTTGTTCGCTATTTCTCCTTCCCTGACCTTTGGTGGTCCAGTTCTTCCCACACCTACACTTCCCTATCAGCATTTCCCTGTCTAGCTCCTATTGCCTAAGCACCTTGCGTTCTCTATTTCCCAGAATGACAGACTATAGGTATCTATGGAGCTGGAGGAAGGCACTGAACCTAGAATCAAGATAATAGGAGACTAGTCCTCTCTCTCTCTGACACACGTGTAACCTGGAGCAAGTTACTCAAACCTTCTGGAGTCTCAGCTGGGTCCTTAGTAAAATGGATATGTGGAAGGTCTTCCTCTCTGAGTAGTTAGGAAATGCTTTCCAAACTTTAGAACACTAGGGGACCATGAGCTTTGGTGATGATGATGCTTACTGGAGGTCTCACTATGCTGTCCCTGATAACATGCTTATCTTTTACCTGGGATCTCCCAGAAACACAAGGCCCTAACTCAAAAAAGCAAATCTCTGCTGGTAGAGTTTCAGTCAGTGTATTGGTCCCTAGGGGTTATCAACCCTCTGACTTTTAACCCTCAGAACTATAAGTTGTCTAAAAACATGGCTTATTGAATTTTAAAGCTAGAAAGTACCTGGAGATCATCTGTTTTAAAAAGGAGAAAACTGAGGCCCAACGCCCTGTAAGCTGGTAGTTGATGACAGAGGCAGGGCTTTACCCCAGGTAGTGATAATTATAATAATATGTAACATTTATATAGCACTTTAAGGTTTGTAAAATTTTATATATATACATACATATAAAAAGATGTATGTACACACATGTGTAAATATGTATATGTATATATATATGGGGTGCATGTGTATGTATATGTGTATATGTATGGGTACATTTATATGTGTATATAGATAATATATTATTATATTGTATATATTACATTACATGTACCACATTTACAAGACAGCTGGTGGCACAGTGGATAGAGTGTCTGGCCCAAAGCAAGAAGACTCATTTTCCTGAGTTCAAATCTAGTCTCAGACACTACCTGTGTGACCCTGAGCAAGTCACTTAATCCTGTTTGCCTCAGTTTCCTCAGCTGGAAAATGAGCTAGAGAAGGAAATGGCAAACTACCCCAGTATCTTTGCCAGGAAAATCCTAAATGGAGTCACAAAGTCACAAAGAGTTGGACATGACTGAACAACAACATTACATACACACATTCTCATTTGATCCTTCCAACAACCCTGTGAGACAGATGCTTATGATTAACCCCACTGTATCAATGAGAAAAATGAGGCTGAAAGATGTTAAGTGACTTACCCTGGGTCACACATCTAATGACTGAGGAAGGATTTGAACTCAAGTCCTCCTGACCCCAAGTCCAGAATAGGCCTTTGGACAGGTATCCTGAATCATTAGATCAAGCAAGCAAGCCTTTAGGCACCTACAATATGGCAGACACTATTGCTAGGTTCTGGTGATACAAATATCATGAATGATTTAGATGATTAAAGCCAGAAAGGGCTTTGGAAAATTTTAGGGTTTTTTATGTGTTCGTAACAAGGGTTTTGTTTTTCTTGCTTTCTCAATGGGAAAGAAGGCAGATTTCATGGAAATAAGATTTAATTTAATTTTTTAAAAAGGAAGGAAGGAAAAAGATGGTTTTGTCTGATCCTTTCTTCTTAGAGAGGAGAAAACTGAAGCTTAAGAGAAGTTAATTCACAAAAAACACTTGCAGAGTAAAGAATTGGATCCCGGACTCCCAATTTTCCTTCCAGTGTGGTTTTCCTCACCTCCTAGACCAGTGGTTCCCTGTAAGCTTGACCCTGCTTGGGGAAGAATCTTCCAGCAGGCTCCCAGGGAGCTAGAGTGGAAGGTTCTTTCTTTAGCTCCTGCAAAATTGCAACTTCAGGTCGATGATTAAACATTTCCTTCATCGATAGTTTAAAATGAGTAATGAGGCAGAAACTTGCCTAAAATCAATTCCATGTTTTTATGATTAATCCTAAGCAGAAAGAATGATTTGTTGCATGAGCATTGCCAACGACCCATGGGATACGGGCTCCATCTAACAAATACCACTGAATGTTTTCTAACGGGGGAAGGAGGAAGGAGGTGTTTGGGTGGGGGGACTTCCAGTTCAAGTTCCATGTCTCCCACCTAACCACCCCTTATAAAGTAGGGACCTTCTCTTTGTTTTAATACATTCTGTGGGTGTGTTGGCTTTGAAGACAAGAAGACATGAGTTTAAGTCTTGCCTCTTACACATACTGGCTATGCCACCCTGGACTGGTCACTTACCCTCTCAATGCTCTAAGTGACTCTCTAAGACAATAACTTGCAGGGAAGCTGCTAAGCTGCATGAGTAGAGGAAGTTTCTGCATCTCTAGTCTCCCATCCTTTGTGCTGGCTGTACCCCATGCCTAGCATGCTCTTTCTCTTCATCTCTGCCTCTTAGAATATCTGACCTCTATAAAACTCAGTTCAAATGCCACCAATTTCAGGTCTTTCCCTATCCTCACAGCTGCTGGTGATTTCCTCTCTAAGTGTCTTACGTGTACTGATTTATATTATATGTTGTTTCCCCCATTAGAATACAAGCTCCTAAGATGGTTTCAGAAAAACCCAGGAAAACTTGTATGAACTGGTGCAAAGTGAAGTAAGCAGAACCAGGAGACCCTTCTATGCAGTGATGGCAATATTGCACAATGATCAGCTATGAATGACTTAGGTGTTCTCAGCAGTACAAAGATCCAAGACAATCCCAAAGGACTTATGATGAAAAATGCTATCCCCCTTCAGAGACAGAACTGACAAACCCTGAGAGCAGATTGAAGAATGCTTTTTCATTTCATTTTTCCTGCTTTTTTTGCAATATGACTAATATGGAAATACGTTCTGTACGACTCCACATGTATAACCAGGTGGAGGAAGAATGGGAGGGAGGGAGAAAATTTGGAACTCAAAAAAATTTAATAAATCTTTAAAATAAATAAATAAAAATTTGAAAATACACCATAAGCTCCTTGAGGGAAGGAACTGTTTTTGCTTTTACTTTTTCACTCCAGTACTTAGCAAAATTCTGGGAATATAATATAAGCCCTTCAACTATAAAATGGGGATAATATTAATAGCACCTGCCTTGCAATGTTATTGTGAGAATCAAATGAAGATAATATTTGGAAAGTGTACTTAGCACAGTGCCTGACACTGTGCTTAATAAATGCTTATCCCCCCAATAAATACTTGTAAACTTACTGACTAAATTGAGAGGTAAAAGAGGAGAATAGGTTCACTGTCCTCCAATGTACCTGTGTCCAGCATCAGGTCTACCAGAACAAATTAAAACTTTTTTCCAGCCAATATTTAACTCACAGATTCTTCTGAAATGCAGTAATGAGACTATGTGAATGTACGGGGGGGGGGGAAGCTATCAATAGTAGTCAATGCTATGTGCCTACTGGATGGTGGGGTAATAGTAAGAGAATTGTAAAATAAAAGATTTCAACAAGGAGAGATGTAAGAGAGAAAGTCCTAGGTATGGAGGACAACATGCAGAAAGGAGGAGGGCTGAGGGAGGAGGAAAGAGGAGGGGATCAGGAAACAACTAATAATCTAGTGTGGATGGAATGTTGAATGCAAGAACAGGGAGTAGGAGGAGATAAGATTGAATAGGCAGGTTGAGGCCAGATGGTGGAAGGCCCTGAATCCAGACAGAGGATTCTGTGTCTAATCTGTCAAGTTATAGAATTGCTGAGTGATATCAACAGATCCAACCTTAATTAGTTTCAGGCTGTATGAAGGACAAATTTGAAGAAGAGAAAGTAGAGTCAGGAAGGTAGGTTAGGAGGCTAGGACAATAAACCAGGTGAGAAGTAGAATTAAGGAGGGCGCAATGTGAGTGGAGAACCGAGTGGATGCTAGGTGCTGACAGACTTAGTCAGCATGGTTGCCCAACAGCTTGTATCTGGCAGCGGCAGTGTGCTCCCTTTCCTCAAGACCTAGAGCCCTTTGACTATATCTGTCCTTTGACCCATCACACCACATTTACAAACACACACACACACACACACACACACACACACACACACACACACACAATTTTCTGACATCCCCTTCCCTTAGCCTAATAAAAATAATCCTCTTTGAAGAGAGGAACCATGACCTTTTTTATCTTTGTCTCCAGTATCAAGCCCGTGGGGTAGCTAAGGGGTGCAGTGGATAGAGTGCAAGCCTTGGAATCAGGAAGACTCATCTTCAGGAGTTCAAATCTAGCCTCAGACACTTACTAGCTGTGTGACCCTGGGCAAGTCACCTAATCCTGTTTGCCTCATCTGTAAAATGAGCTGGGGAAGTAAACGGCAAACCACTCCACTTTTGCCTTTGCCAAAAACACAAACACAAAAGCAAAACAAAACAAAACAAAAGAGTGCCATGAAGAGTCAGACATGTCTGAAATGGATCGATGACAATCAAGCGCATGCTTTAACTTTGATAGGCACTTCAGCATTGAATTAAGTTAGAAATTAATAGGGTGTGAAGGGTGAGGATGGGGAAAGAATCAGGATAAGAGGGCAGCTTTGAACTTGGAGACGGATACCTGCGCCTAACAGCAAACTCACATTTTCATTACTAGAGTGCTTATTTTAAATGGTGCTAATTATTTTTTTCATAGGGTCATAGATCAGGGCTGGAGGGGACTACGGAGGTCTCCTAGTCCAATTCTTTCATTTTTCAAATGAGGAAACTGAGGCTCAGAGAGAGTAATGATTTGTCCAAGGTCACATGAGTAGAAAGGGGATAGGCAGGTTCCAAACACAAGTCCTGTTACTCCACATCCAGGGTTGTTTTCAAATGGTCCCAAATGCTTAAGTAGGGATAGCCACAAAGGAGAAAGCATGCACATAAAGGCAGGTTCCACTTTAGTCTCTCGCCTCCTTCCGTCTCTTTGTGACTTGGATTCTTTCCTGTGCCCTTCAAGAGTTAAACCAAAATAATGTGGAAACAAGAACAAGTTGTTGATTTGATTTCAGCATCACAAGTGGGAGTTTGGTTTCTAGAATGTTATTCAAAACAACATTCTCTCCTTGTTGGCAGCCTGAATAATGCTCAGAGATAACATCCTTTAATATCGGCTGGAAATTCAGCTGCCCTGCAAAGATAGATTAGACTCCTTGATAATGTTTCTAAACCTGCCTGCCCTGGAGGCCCCCTGTGATATAATTCACATATAATGACCCTTGATACAGACACACGTGCTCTGCCCAGTTCAGGTGCTTAATTAATGTTCGCTGAAGTAGGTTGTGATGAGTTAGATGGGGTTGGGATAAACGGAATAGAGTGAAAAGTGATTGGCCAGGTTCAGTGGAGGGTTGTTGTGGTGAAGATTTGACCAGGAGCAGGAGAGTCAGAATCACTGTGTTTTAGTGTTACAAGTAACCCCAGAGATCACTTAACACAATCTTTATCTAAGGAGGGATTCCTGAAAAATGGTCACACAGACTCTACTTGATCAGCCTCCTAGGATCACCTCCCCTGTTGAGGAAATCAGTATCTTTTCAGGAAGAACAAAAACAAAAGGGAAAGAAGAAAAAAAGAGGAGTAGATGTAGAAGGAGGAATAGAAGGAAAAAAGAGTTGAAAGAGGTCAATAAGAAAGGGGAAGAAGAAGATGAAAAAAGGAGGGAGAAAGGAGGAGGGAGGAAGACAAGGGAAGAGTATATGACGATGAGAAGATTGACAAAATGATGATGGTGGTGGTGAAGAAGATGAGGACAGAGAAGAAAAGAAAGAAGAGCCTAGGATATTCATATTGGAAAGACCTATGAAAGCCTATGAACTCTTGAAGAAATGTATATGGCATCCTCAACTGTCCATGCTCAAGATTTCTCACATCCCCTAATTCTAGGGACTGGCAGAAAACTTTACAATTAAATGATTGAAAAGAACCTTAGGAGGCCACAGAGGCACTATGGTATCAGGGGAAGAACACCAGCTTTGGAATGAAAGGATCTGGGTTCAAGTTCTTCCTCTTTCATATATATTTCATAACTTTGGGCAAGTCACTTAATTGTTCTGAGCCTCAGTTTCCTCATCTATAAACAGAGGGTTTCTAATGTCCCTTCTATTGCTTAATCTATGATCCTTTCAGTCTAGCCCACTGTCTCAAGGCAACAAAGCATTATCACACTCCAGACTATGTGTTAATCCCCTATGAGATTGCAATGCAATTTCCTTGTGGGCAGACAGTGTCTCACTAATTGTATCTGCATTCCCAGTGCTTGGTCCATAGTAAACTCTTAATAAATGCTTCTTCATTCAATTATTTCAACATTCATAAGTATCCTATTCCTGAAGCATTTCCAGGGGAAGAGCTTTGGAACACCCACTCAGACATTCATTCCAACATCAAACCACCTGGTCTCCACAGTGGTCTCTGCGCCCAGCTCAAATCTCTCTTGTGGTCATTGACATCCATTTCCGCTCCTTGAATAAGTACCCATGCACCATTTGGCCAGGTCTACACTAGTAACATAGGTGAGGTATGAAGGCAATTCTCTGAATAATGAGGCCCAGATTCCTTTCACATGAAATGAGTATTTCTCGATACATGTTAAAATGTCGGTTCTGGGAAGGTCTGTGGGGACCATCAACTTCAATCTTCTCCTTTCTAGAGAAGGCAACTGAGACCAAGGAAGAAAAGGACTTACTCAAGGTCACTTGGTCAGTTAGTGGCAGAGCCAAGACTCAAATCCAAGTTTTCTGAAACCTAGTCCCAGGGCTTAGTCTACTACAACATTTCCATCCCAAGGGCTAGGCTGGTTAAGATACCATATTATAATGACAGTTCCTGTTTGTATGGAGTCCTAAAGTTAACTAAGCATTTTCCTTGAAGCAAACCTGGGGAGGAGGAAGTACAAATATTATCCCCGTTTTATAGAGGGTGAAATGGGTACTCAGAGAAGCAAGGGTATTTGCTTTTGGGTCAAAAGTTGGAGCAGTTTCTCAGATCATTAATGAAGCCTTGCAAAAATCTGACCACGCTTAAGCCTCAATTGCCAGGCTCACTGTTTTCCTAACTCTGCCCCCTTTGGAATCCAAGACATGCAGGCAAAAGGCCAAATCATAGAACAACACAAGTCTCAAGCCCTCTTGGGCTCCAACTGAGCTTGATGGAAATTAACATTGCTCTTGAGTGAGTCAATAGCACAGCACCAATGGGAGCATGTCCAGAGAAGAGGGTCAGGAGTGTGAGGAATTGGGCAACCATGACATTGAGAGGCAACATGGTACAGAGCACATTCATATCCATATTGAAATTTGCATGCAATGGAAACAGTGATGAATGTGGAGTCCCAAGGCCTGAGTTCAAATCTCAGCTCTGCAACATACTGCTTCTTGTGACCTTGGGCAAGTCTCTTAACCTATCTCAGACTAAGTTTTCTCATCTGTAAAATGAGAGAGTTAGAATAGATGACCACTGAGGTCCCTTCTAGCTCTAGAGTCTAAACCAAGAGAAGATCACTTGAAGCAATCTGGAGATGCTTAGCCTGGAGAAGAGGAAAGTTACAGAAGACATGAGAATGGTCTTCTAATGCCACAGACTGGTAGGGTGATGAAGGATCAGATGTGCTCTTTGGGGTCCAGAGGGAACTAGAACAAAAGGGTTGTAGTTACAGGGAGACCAATTTTGGGTCAACATAATGAAGAACTTCCCATAATCTATGCTGTCTGATACAGGTATAGGTTATTGAAAAGAGGTGGTGGTGCAGCGTACACTATGTTGTTCTTGGAATCAAGAAAACCTGAGTTCAAATCCTGCCTGAAATACTTGCCAGCTGTGTGACCTTGGGCAAATCACTTAACCTCTGTCTACCTGTCTGCACCTACCTCCCAGGGTGGTTGTGAGGATCAAATAGGGCAACATATAAAAAACACTCTGAAAACCTTACAATGCTACCCAAAGGCCAGTTGTTAATATTAGTAGGCTGTAAGCTCCCTGTCAAGGAGGTTGTGGAGGTGATCCATGCCCTGGATGAAAGGCTGGACTATACAGCTTCCGAGGTCCCTTCTAACTCTGAAACTCTAGGGAGGAAATGTAAATTCCCCACAGACCTTTAAAATTCATGCTTCTTTGGGAATAAATCTAAAAGAACATTTGCTATTAAAAATACGTCTTTTAGGAACAAATTTCCAAATACATTTCATGATATATTCCAAATATACATGGTCTTATGTAAGAGTTTTTCCAGAGGCAAGTAAGTGGTAATGAGGGCCTGCCTGGACTAAGGTAAAGACAGTGGGAGGGGAGAAGAGGAGATGGCTTGAGAGATGCTGGGAAGGAAGATTTGGCAGGATTTGGTAACTGACTGACTGTGGAAGGCAAGACACCTCTGGATTTTCAAATCAAAATGATTGAAACCATGGTGGCACCATTAAGAGACTAGGGCACCATTGAGCTCTGGGATCTGTTCTAACACTGAGATTCTGGGATTTTCTAAGTTTTTGAGGTCAGAGGTTCATGTTTTGCCTAAACTTTACAGCTCCTCAGATCCTAGGACTTTCTCTGCACACACTAAGTGCTTAATAGAAGCTTCTTGAATTGAATTCTGTTTAATTGAACCAAGTCTTCTGAGCTGACAGCTAATGAGTCACCAGTTCACACCATGACAGCCAGAGAGCCTGTCTGAGAAAGGAGAAAAACAAAAAATTCAGGTCAATCATATAGCAAGTTATTTTGAAAATGGGTTGCTAACCAGTAGTTTATTGAATTCAACTAGCTTATCACCTAGAGAAGGAATTCAATTGCTTGTTGAGGGTAGAACTGGTTTGTGAGTTGGATACTAGCCCAGGTTCTGTTGAGATGTGAATTTGATTTCCAATGTCCACTTTTTGAGCCCCGTGCAATTTAAAACTCAGCAGTCATAGGCACACATATGAGTGTCTATACACACGCATGTATACGTGCCCGTATCTGCTTAATACAAAGAAGGAGAGGGAACACATGAAGAAGGCAATGACCTATCAAGACACTTGGGTTCAACCCAATCTCAGGCACATGTTAGCTCATCAACTTGAGAGAGTCATTCTATAAAGTCAGGGGGATTAGAGTAGACGATTTCTGGGGGCCTTTCCATTTCTAAATCCTATTAAGCTAGGAAGCTCTCTGAGACTCAGTTTGCTCCCTAACTACCTCACAGGGACCTCAGGATCAAGCAGAAGAATGCTGCTATAAGTGCTTCTAGATCACAAGATACCACATAATTGTGAGTTATTATCCTCATTGTTGCTGCTATTGTTACATCTTTCACAATGTCATTGCTCCCTTCGTGTGCCACCTTCTACATGAGGCCTTTCTAGATACCACCAGCGGCCACTACCTTCCTCCCTCCCCCAAAAGATGACCTTATATTTAGTTGGTAGATATCTTGTAGATATTTGTGCATGCCCATATTGACCTCAATAGACTATAAGCTCCTCAAGGGCAGGGACTGTTTCATCTTTGTATCCCCAATGCCTACCACAGTACCTAACCCATACCAGACACTTAAAAAATACTTGCTGACTAATTGATTGGCTTATTATATAATACAACACAGAAGAGCACGAAATCATGACAATCCTCCTAGAATCTCAGAGCTGGAAAGAAACCCAGAGATAACCTAGACCAACCCCCCCACTCTTCGCCAAAATCCCAATAGCATAAATATCCTGCATAGCCTCGAATTCCCCTAAATCTCCGGCATTCCTCTACATCTCTGACACATGTTATGTATCAAGCCTCTGTTTGAATGTTTCTAGTAATCAGGAGCTCACTGCTTCTGGAAGCTTCACTTTTGTTTGTTCCCCCCCCCCATTATTAAGTAGGTCTTCCTTCTGGTCTCTTCCCACCACTTGTCCTTGTTTAGCCCCTCCAGGACCAAAGGGCACAAGCAGAATCCCTCTTCCCTCTCAGCCTTTCAGATATGTCATAGAATCGGAGAATGTTAGAGCTAAAAGGTCTCTTCCAATATCCTCCTTTTACAGAGAAGGTATCACAGGGACAGAGAATGGGGGATTGCCTTGCCTAAGTTCACACAGAAAATTAGTGGTCAAGTCAAGATGGGAACCCAGATCTCCTACTCCCAAACCCAGTGTGATTGCCACTACATCAACAGCATTCTCCATGAAGATATCTGGAGATGTGTCTACCCAGCCCACTCCTCTCTTCTCTTACTCTGCTTTACCTCCTACCAACCTTTCTCCTCTCCAGAGTCAATTCCTTCACTTAATATGCACAGACCATAGCTACTTGTATGGATCCCTCTTGATCTTCCTCCCCTGGACCTGCTGGTGCCCAGAACTGATTGCGATACTCCAGATCTGTTCTGATGAGCATGGTTATTGAATGTGTTCTTTAAGCTATCATTTCTTCTGTGGGCTAAGTGCTAAGACTACCAGCTGTTCTTACTCAAAGTGACACTGACCACATCCTGATACAATGTGACTTGATCCTTGAAACCTCTGAAAATTTTTACCTCAATGCTCGGTCACCAACCGAATTCTTCTATGAAGAAAAAAAAATCCTTAGGCAATGAAGCAGGGCAAAAAGAAATAATAAAGGGAGATTATAATTTCCTTTCTGTACGGATATTTTAGCTAATTTTCTTCTATGACTGCACTGGCAAAAGCACATCTGAGAACAGTACACCTAAAAGGGATGTTAAACACAGAACATAGAATGCCAGAGCAGGAAGAGACCTTAGAATATTAGAATTCAAAGAGACACTAAAACAAGAAAAGAAAATGTCAGAGCTGTAAGGGGCTTTAGCATCTGGAATATTTCAACCAAAAAGTGCCTTAGAAAAGAGAAGATAATATTAGAAATGAAAGGACATTAGAATATAGGTTGTCCAGACTCGGAGGGAACTTACAACACAGAGCATAAAATTTTATATCTGGATGGAACCTTAGAACATGGAAGATCAAATGTTAAAATTAGAAAGGACCTTAGAACACAGAATTTTAGAGTTGAACAGATGTTATTATGCAGAAAAAAATAACAGAGAATGTCAAGCTGAAAGAGACTTTAATATAGAATAACCAGATCTGGAGGGACCTTATAATACTGGACAGACTGTGAGAATGAGAAGGGAATTTGGAGACCATCTAATCCAACCTCTTCATTTTACAAGGGAAGAAACTAAAGCCCACTAAAATGCAGTGACTGGTCTAAGGTCAAATGATGAATTAGGGGCAATGGGACTCAGATCTCCTAGTTCAAAGCCTAGGATTCCTTTTCACCTTGCCAAGCTGTCTTCCAATGCTAGCATGTATTTAACTCTTTCTTTTATTAACTTGGTAAAATCCTTCATAACTCAAAAGACAAAATGATTTCCATTATCTCACATTGGAAACAGCTTCTGACTAAATTACTGCAAAACCTTCATAGAAGCTGAAATCAGCAAAAATTTTATCTCCATTGGAGGAAAATCAGATGTTGGAAAAATTTTAAATTTAATCATTTCTCTACCTGCCCTGGTCATCTGGCAGAATCTTAAGCATGCCTTCACTACTTTCAATCAATCAATTAGCAAATATTTATTAAGCAGGACACGATGTGCCAGGCACTATGCTAGGCACTCAGGATACAAGAACAAAGAATAATAAAGTCCTTACTCTCAATGAGTTTACATTCAAACGAGGGAGATAGCAAGTACATAGGAAAAATATATAAAGCATGAATAGAAAATTCATAATGCATATATATGCATACACAAAATAATAAATGCAAGGTAGTTTGGAGGGGAAGGCACTAGCTGTAGCAAGATAAGAAAAGGCTTTATGCAAAAAATGACACCTGAGCTGCATCTTACAGGAAGGGTCCAGTGCTTTGCATTGTCAGCCAGTCAAAATGTATTAAACACTTAATGAGATGCAGGGCAGCTAGGTGGCACAGAGGATAGCACATTGTGCCTGGAGTCAAGAAGACTCATCTTCCTGAGTTCAACTCTGGCCTCAGACACTTACAGCTGTGTGACCCTGGGTAAGTCACTTCACCCTGTTTGACTCAGTTTCCTCATCTGTAAAAATGAATTGGAGAAGGAAATGACAAACCACTCCGGTATCTCTGTCAAGAAAAGCCCAAATGGGATCACGAAGAATCAGACACGACTAAAATAATGACTGAACGACAACATGCCAAGGCATTGTGCTAAGTGTTGGGGAGAGAAAGGCCACTGTGATTTGCAAAGTACTCACAGTAGTCCTCCTGTGAGTTAAGTTGGGGTATGTGACTATTGTTGTTTCCATTTTACAGATGAAAAAACTGATGCCCAGAAAGATGAAGTAACTGAATCATGGCATAGCAGAAAGAACGTGAGACAAGAAATCAGAAGACTTGTATTTGAGTCCCTGCTCTGCCCTTAATTAATTCTGCAACCTTCGGCTACTCATTTCCCATCTCTGAGCATTGAATTTCTCATCAGTGTAATGAAAAGATTGGATTAGCTGATCTCCAAGGCCCCTTCCAGCGACAACATTCTGGGTGCCCTGCAAAGCCGGTAGTGAGCAGAGCTCTAGTTAGCTCCAGACCAGGGCTCCTGACTCAAAGCCCAGCGTTCTTTCCTCTTCCCCACACTGCCCCCTTGAGGTCAGTTAGGGTGCCACTCTTCATCAAGATGGCACTTTGTTTCCCCTTGCTTTCCCCACCAAGTCATCTATAAGGTAAATATTCTCATTAGAACAACAAAGTTACAGCTGCTGGGAGCAGATGAGGTGACACTCCCTCCTCAGGAGAAAGATGGAGATGGAAGGTGAGGAAGGCAGGTGAGATCACTTTGGCAGGAGCTTTGGATGCATTATTTTTCCTTTGTTTTGAGGAAGGGTTCCATGATATAAAGAGATGACTGTGTTATTTTTTTTTATTAAAAAGACAACAATGAAACATTTAAGTATGTGAATGAACAGATGGATGGCAGAAGCATTTTGAAGTAAAAAGCAATAACATTAAATATGGGGAATTGAGTGGGCAGAGTGCTGGACTCACACTTAGGAATGGTTGCGTCAATTCTGGCTCTCCAGTCCCTTGCCTTGTATAAAGTGGCAGCATGCTATGGAGGAAGCATTAGAACGTGAAGTCAGAGGACAAGGATGGGGCTCTCAGCTCTGCTATGTAACCGCGGGTGAGTCTCTTAACATCTGTCTGGGCTTCAGTTTCCCCATCTGTCACATGAGGTGAGTGTACTAGACAGTGATGTCAAACTCAAACAGAAACAGGGGTCACTGAACCATACGCATACCTGCAGCTGCATTTTGATTTGTTGCTAGTATCATTCAGTCACTTTTCGGTTGCATCCAACTATTTGTGACCCCATTTTGGCAAAGATAATGGAGCGGTTTGCCATTTCCATCTCCAGCTCATTTTGCACATGAAGAAATTGAGGCACACAGGGTTAAGTGACTTGCCCAGGGTCACACAGCTAGTAAGTGTCTGAGGCCAGACTTGAATTCAGGAAGGTGAGTCTTCTTGACTTCAGCCCCAGCACTTGACTTAGAAAACCACATACTGCATATTTTCCACCTCTGCACTAGAGGACTCCTAAAGTCCTTCCAGTTCTGAATTCTATTTATCTATGACCTCGGGGAAGTTCCTTCATGTCTCTGAGCCTCAGTTTCCTTACCTGGAAATGGGGAGCATAATGATACCTGTACTGCCTGCCTTAAGTGATTATTATGAAAATTTTAAGTGCTATACACATGTGAGTTGCTAATATCTGAACCTTTTGGTACATAATCTTTTATTATTTTTACTCCAACAAGTAGCTTTTGGAATAAAAGGGTAAACACAAAAATAATTAATAACCACTGTGGCACTTCATTTCATACACTTTTTGTTTTTTTAAAGGCAATTGGGGTTAAGTGACTTGCCCAGGGTCGAACAGCTATTAAGTGTCAAGCGTTTGGTCTGAGGCTGAATTTGAGCTCAGGTCCTCCTGACTTCAGGGCCTGTGCTCTATCCACTGCACCACCTGGCTGCCCCTATTTCATACACTTTTGATGCATTTCCTTTTGTGAAATCAAAGCCAGAAACTCAAGTAAATGGGGTGAGGTGGGAAGATGGGGAATAGAGGAGGATTGAATGAAGAAAAGAGATTTAAAAAATAATTCTCTGCCTTCAGTCTCCTAGAGTTTGAAATAAGCTACTCAATGTAGAAAGTGAAATCTCTTAACATGCGGTCAGTTTTCCCATAGATTGTTATTATTAATAAATTTTGATAGCTTGTTAAAGAATGCAAAGCCCTTTCATCATAAGAACCCCAGGAAGTAGATATTATGATTGCCATTTTACAGATGAGGAAACTGAGGTTCGACATAGCCTAGGGGATTTGCAGTAGGAGCGGCTAGATGGCACAGTGGATAGAGGGCCTGGCCTGAGGTCAGGAAGACTCATCTTCCTGAGTACAAATCTGGCCTCAGACATTTACTAGCTGTGTGACCCTGTGCAAGTCATTTAACCCAGTTTTCCTCAGTTTCCTCATCTGTAAAAATGAGCTGTAGAAGGAAATGGCAAACCCCTCCAGTAACTTTGCCAAGAAAA
The DNA here is from genome assembly GCF_003287225.1 of Phascolarctos cinereus. Taxonomy (NCBI): domain Eukaryota; kingdom Metazoa; phylum Chordata; class Mammalia; order Diprotodontia; family Phascolarctidae; genus Phascolarctos; species Phascolarctos cinereus. The sequence continues at coordinate 194,809,342 of NW_027556402.1, read as the reverse complement.
CCCCAAATGGAGTCACAAAAAATTGGACACAACTGAAAAATGACTGAATAAGAAAAAAAAGAGGAATTTGCAGAGAGTATGGCAAGGATTCAAAGACCTAGTTCTCAATTCCAAAAGAGTACTGCATACTGTCTCACTGCTGTGTGACTTACAGATTTATCAGCCACTTTCTCCCTTTTAGTAATAATGAAAATAAAATTTATTTTCAATTTATAGAAAGAGAACATGGAAGAGTCCTTGTTCACAAATTCTCCCTGTCTCTATCTCCTGGAGTGATATCAGTCATAAGAGACAGAAAGCCACTTGGACCCTGAAAAAAAAAAAGATGTAGGGAAACACTGAAAGAGGGGAGAAGGGAAAAACTCTGAAGTCAAAGGACATGGGTTCAAATCCTGCCTCTGACACCTGCTGCCAGTGTGACCTTGGAAAAGTCATGTAACCTTACCAGTCTTCAGTTCTCTCACCTGTAAAATGAAGGAATTGTTTCTCATTGGCCTCTGAGGTCCCTTCTAGGTACCATGATTTTGGGTTTTAACTCAAGCTGGCCGCTTACAACATTCCTCCTGTTCTGATAGTAATTCTCATACCTCCACAATTCTAATACCTTCACCATCACACAACTAGAAAATGAAAGAGCCAAGATTCAAACTCGTGCCTTCTAGTTCCAGCTCCTTGACATCTTTCCATTACTCCACAATAAAGGAGTGGATCTATCCATCTGTTCTAGAGTAGGGTAACATAGACAACCATCAGACACAGATAACCATCACGCACAGCCCCGCTGGCCCTTGTATAGCAAGGATTTGCATTTGTATATATATTATCTGAGTTCTGGGATGCCCTACTTCATATCTCCTAGGGAGTCTGCATTTTCCACCTCTGTGGAAAGCAGGAGGTTGGCCATGGCTAGGCAGTCACCCCCTTCAACTCTCCTATCTCATAAAGAAGATATCAGTTAAAATTATATCTATTTACTATACATCAGATGTTTGAAGTCTAGTCATACAATGTTCTTTTGGGAGATTCAGGATAAAAGATAGTTTTCCTAGACCATCTGGGTATGAAATAGTCTTACCCTAGATTAGAAAGATAACAGCTCAGACTTGGCCAGCTTAGCTGCCTCCCACCAAAAGCTTATTATACAAATGACAGTCATAGAGAAGGAACAAACATATTTATTAAAGTACATAGTAAAACAGTAATTGGGAAAGTTATACTGATTAATTTAGAAGATAGAATATACGAGAGGAAAACAGCTTCCACTGGAGAGCAAAATTAAATCTCAGCTCAATCAAGAAAAGAATAATGTTACCTGAACAATCCATATTTAGCAGTCGTTGGGGTTTCAGGCACTGCGAATCAAGGAAAATGGGGGAGGTGTGTAGCTGTCCCCTCCCATCGTTTTCTCTGCCCTTCTCCACTCTTTCTCCACAGTCTCCTTACCTGTATGCAGCTATCTCTCAAGGAAGTCCCTTAAATTCACCTGGGTGATGGAGGTGGGAAGATAAGGGATGGGGGAAGTTATGACGTAACCAAGCCTATAGTTCATGTTGTGGAAGATCCAGAAGAATTGTAAAGCATGGTCCCTGCCCTTGAAAGGGCTGTGACACATCAATAGCTAATAATGTTAGTACAGGCAGCTTATACTAGGATCGCTGAGGGAAGGGAGATCTCACTGAGGCCTGAGATAGTCAGGGAAGACTTCTCTGAAGTAGTGGGCAGGGAATATAACTAGGATATGGGTAAGTGGAGAGAGGAGGGGAGGAAAGGCAGGGATTCACAAGATGTAAGGAAAAGTATCAAGCTGCCCGTGAGGAGGTACAATGACTAAAGCAGAGGCTTTGTGAAGAAGACTGATGGAACAGCAGTAAGAAGCCAAAAATCCTGTTCTGGTGACTTCTCTCTTCAGAATGGGATGAAAAAGGATTTCAGACATGATAGATATGGCTGTCTTTTCTAAGCAGATCGCATGAGAGCAGCAATAAACAAACAGTCACCCTCATCTCCCATCCCTCTTTTATCAGCACCTCCACCCCACCCACAAACACATACACACACACACACACACACACACACACACACACACACACTCACACACACACATCTGATTGACAGGTTTCTAGCCAGCATGTTCAGATGTAATCTGCACCAACACCAGATTCCAGAATGATGAAAGTCACATTCACTGAGCCTGCCTTACTACATAAAGAGTAAGAAGTATTACAAGAAGAAGATAGCAAATTGTAGTGGGAAAAGACATGAAGGTCAAAAAAACCTGGGTTCTAGTTTCCTGGAAAGAGTCCAAACTTGATATATGATCTTGGCCAAGTCTCTTGCACACCTAAGATTCTATGCTTCCTTCTGGCTCTGTCATTCTTGTTCTCATGGCCCAGACTGTCTGCTTTCTCAGCAGCATCACTCACCTTGAGATGACTCCACCTTGTCTCTGCTGTCCCGATTGGTGAGACCTTGGCCAGAACCACCATTTCTTGGGGATGCTTAGCCACATTGGCTTCATTTCTGGCTACTCTCCCAACTGTTCCACTTCCTGAGAATTCTTGCCTCCCTCCTCTTTCTAGGTCCCTTTTACATTTTGTCTTACCCTATTAGAATGTAAACTTCCTGAGAGTGGGGATTATCCTGTTCTCATAGATTTGTATCCTGTGCTTAGCACAGCACATGCATGGCACATATTAGGTGATTAATAAATGCTCTGTCCCTATACATATGAGTTGTTGTTCACTCATTAGAGTTGTGCTGGACTCTTTGTGACCCCATTTGGGGTTTTCTTGGCAAAGATACTGGAGTGGTTTGCCATTCCTTCTCCAGTTCATTTTACAGATGAGAACACTGAGGCAAACAGGGTTAAGTGACTTGCCAAGGATCACAAAGCTAGTTTCTGAGGCCAAATCTGAACTCAGGAAGATGAGTCTCCCTGACTGCAGGCCCAGCACTCTATCCACTGTACCACCTTATATATAACATATGCACATATATGTCACATACACACATGTATCATATATGCACACATACACACAGAGATATGCATATATAATCCCTATGAAGGGAAACTAAAATGTATATGAATTATGTACACAATTATGTAGGCATATATACATATGTGTACGCATATACACTAGCTCTGACCTGTGTTTCCCAAATCCTTTCTAGGTTTAAAATTTCATGTTATTTTCAAAGATCTCTTCTGTTTCTAATATTCTGTGTTTTAAGTCTAAGGTATCTAACTAGCTCTAATGTTCTAGGGTCAAAAGACCCCTTCTAGCGTTAATATATGCTAAAGTCTTTTTTAGCTCTGATATTGTGTGTTTCTAAGTCCTCTTAAAGATTTAAAACTGTTTTATTTTCTAAGATTCTTCTAACTTCTAACATTCTGTGTTCTAAGGGTCCTTCTAGCTTGCACAATCTATTTTTTAAGGTGTCTGCCAATGCTAGCATTTCAGGTTCAAAGGCCCCTTTCTAGCTGTTTCATTTTACATTAGAAAGTTCTTTAAGGTCTCATACTTCATGTTCTGTGTTCTAAAACCCTTTTTAGCTCTAATATCCCATACTCAAATGAGATAATGAAATATGATCAAATGAGATGATAATCATAAAGCAACTACCTTAGGGCCTGGTACGTGGTAGGTACTTAAAATGTGCTTGTTCCTTTCCCTTCCTTTTCCCTTTTGAAAGTCTCTTTCAACTCCAACATTCAATGTTCTGTCTGAGGTATCTTCTGGCTCTGACATTCATTGTTTTCTATGTTCAAAGGTCTTTTCCAGTTCTCATAGTCTATGCCTCTCTCATCCAAGTTCTAAATCATGGACTCATAACTTTGTGAAAATTAAACCCTCTCTGCCACCATTTTTAATGCAGCACTAGGGCCAGTAGAGGAGAGAAACTTCCTATTTTTTTCAGAAGTTATGGAACGAAAACTTTGTCAACATGTCAACCTTAACTTCCAATTTCCTGGGCTCCTGCCAAAATGTGTCTCTGCCTTAATGTCATTTAAACAATTTTATATTTAACTTTTAGTCCACCAATTTCTCTGAACGATAAGATAGGAGTTGGCAATATTCATTTGGAGCTTTCCATCACTGTCAGTGGGACGGCTGTCTTTTTCCCCGGCTGCTGCCTTTGTTTGGGTTGGTTTTTTTCCTTCTAAAGAGTCTGGCTCACTGAGCTCCCAGGGAATATAAATGAAGGTGTAGAATATGCAACACCACATCACAAATCATCTGAGAGAAACTCTGAAGGCACCCAGGGCCAGCCCTTGGTAGCCTTGTAAAGTTGTGGGGGGAAAAAAAAGGAATACAATCAGCGCAGCCCAGCCCAACTCACAGAAATACTGGGAGGTTCATGAACTATTAAACGTCAGAATTGGATGGAATCTTAGGACACAGAACACTGGAACTGGACAAAGACATGGAGCAGAGTGTTGGGGTGAAAAAAGCTTTTAGAACAGAGAATGTCTCATCTGGGAGAGACCTTAGGCTATAGAGCATCAAATATGAGACCTAGAAAGGCCCTTGGAATTTAGAAGATCTCCTGAGCTTGGTGGCACTTTCTAAGTTTGCTAGGTAATTGCTCTGACATGAACATGTCTGTTTCACAGCCCACTGACCAGCAACCAACAATACCTCTTTTCTGGGCATCCTGTGTGCTGTGGCAGCTCTTGGCACCTCCCCTGGTGACAGAGGGGTCAGGGCAGAGCCTGTGATGAAAAGGCCACTCAGAATGAGGTCTGGCTGTATCTCTGATACTCTGGGCTGAGACTCAGCCTCATCACCATAAGGGTGGGTTTGAGAGCCTTAAATGTATCATGTGTCACTCCATGGTGACCTGGCATGCTGCTTCTTCTGCCTACCTTCTGGGGGCCAGCTCTGTGGTCCAGTTCTCATGTTGCTGGTTCCATCTGTTTGGATTGCTTCTCTCTTAGTTTCTCATTTTGTGGATTTCCTGCCTTCTGCCCTTACCTCCCAGTTTCTTACAAGGGTGTCTTTCTTCCCTTTTTCTTTCCTCATCCCATACCCATCCCAGGAAGTAAAAAAAAAATCCATACCAGCTAGAATGAGGTGGGAGTCATCAACTTTGTTCCTTCCCATGAAATGGAGGATCACCAGACCTTATCACATACCCTGCCACTGACTCCTAAGGTTCTCTAGACCTTACCATCTACATAGTCTCAATGCCCTGCAGATTTTTGACACTGTCATCCAGCCTACTGATCTGTCCTAAGGACATCTTGGCTTTACCATTTCTGGACCCTTTTCTGTACCCTTAGGGTCAGGGGCCCTGCAGCTGCCCTTTCTCTTATATGCCCAGCATTTACAATAGTACATGGCATGCAGTAGGCACTTAATAAATGCTTGTTGATTGATTTATATTGGCTTCTTCAGTTATAGCTTAGCTTCTTTCAAGCATGGACTGCCACACTCTATCCCTAGCACTTAGAACAATGCTTGACACATGGTAAATATTTTTTTAAAAAAATGTTTTCATTCATACATGCATACCCAGGGAATTGACTTCATCTAGAAACCCCTGCTCAGCTCCAGCTTCAAGTCATGTCTTCCTGACATTAATCATACATCTCTCATTTGGCAATGGCAGAGTTTAGACACTGTAAGGAGATTAGAGTCTGGTTGGAGAGACCAGACTTGCAAACATAAAACAGAAGTGTAAGAAGACAGAAAATGTTCATTCACATTCACTCGGTAAATTTTCATCAGACAAAGATGCCTTCAAGAGAGGTTCCTAGGATATGACAAATTATCGAATTGTGAATTGGAAAGGCCTTCAAAGGGTACCTAATTCAACCCCTGTCTGATCAATAATCCTCTTTAAAAGTTCCCAGTCTCTACTTGAACACCCCTAATGATGGGGAACTCACTACCTAATGAGACAATCCATTTTATGTTCCAGTGCCTCTGATGATAAAGAATATGCTGAGCTGAAATCTGCCTATCTGAAACTTTCATCCATCCCTTTTACTCCTCCTTGCTGGGGTCAAGCAAAATAAATTAATTCCTCAAATATGAAATCTTTCTGTCTTCCTTTCTTCTGGCTGAGCATCATGAGTCCCTTCAATCCATGCCCCAATTGCTTGGCCTCCATTCTCCACAGGATCCGTGAGATAAGTTCAAAGCCTGACAGCCCCTAACACACCCTGGGTGGTGTAGAGTACCCTGAGTAGAAGAGGCCCCCATATATCCTCTCTTCATCTGGTCTTTTTCTCTGGGGTCTGAATTGCTCTCGTGGTGGGCTGCTTGACTCTGAAATCTACGGTCACACTGGTCACTCTGCCCTTTGCCTTCCCTTTTCTCTGAACTGTCTATCCAGGGTAAATTCAATAAAGGTTTGCTATTGTTTTCCTCCCTAGCTCTCTGTTTCCATGAAATTGTGTGTCAGTACAGCAAGCAGCTTGGCCCCTAAGATTCACTTTTTCTTTGGTCACTCGCTACTTAGCACTTACAATGTCCTCATTTTACAGATGAAATGGTTAAGGGAGTTACCCAAGGTCACACAGCTAGTGTGTGTCAGAGATGAGACTTGAGCCCAGGTCTTCCTGACTTCAAGCCTAACATTCTATCCACTATCCCCTGCTGCTTCTCCCACCTAAGGTCTGTGGAAACAACAACAACAACAATAATAACAAATAGCATTGTATAGGGTTTTTTTCTTATTTCCAAAGCATTTTGCATATTTTATCTTATTTAATCCTCAAAGCAACCTTGTGAGGTAGGTGCTGTTATTATTCCCATTTCATAGATGAGCAAACTAAGACTGAGAGAGGTAAATAATTTACCTAGGGTCACATAGCTAGTCAGCCTGAGGCAGAATTTGAACTTGGATCACCCTGACTCTGAATTTCCTTCTCTATTCAGCACTGAGCAATGCTTATTGCTTGATTGACTAATAGAAGTGTCGTAGACTCAGAGTCAGAAGGGATCTCACAGTTCACAAGGTCCAACGTCATCAAATCCAACCCCCTCATTTTGCAATTGTTCTAGACCAAAACTGGGGGCAGCTAGATGGTGCAGTGGATAGAACACTGGGCCTGGAGTCAGGAGGACTTGAGTTCAAATCCTACCTCAGACACTTATTAACCATGCGACCCAAGGCAAGTAACTTACCCTGTTTGCCTCAGTTTCCTCATCTGTAAAGTGAGCTGGAGTAGGAATTGGCAAATCACTCCGATATCTTTGCCAAGGAAACCCCAAATGGGGTCATGAAGAATCGGACACGACTGAAGTGATTCAACAACAAAAAACTGGACCAAAAAGAAATTAATAACTACAACAACCTTCCTCGGAGGCATGTTGTGGGGATCAGAGAGAAGAAATGTGAAAGCACTTTGTAAATTGTAATCAGCTGGATGGTAGCTTGCATTACTTGCAAGGGAAGAAGTTGCTGAGGAACTGTCTAATGCTCCCTTACCTAAGTCAGTCTCCTCTCCTTTTCTCTCATTTGATGCATTGACTCACTAATGTTGTTTGTACCACAGGGTTCCAGGAGCAGCTACCTACACAATGGGAGGGCCAGGGAGCACCTGGGTTACCATGGCGACAAAGTACACCTTGGTATCGCAGCCTGAAAGTCACAGGTGTTCAGGCCTCTTCAAAAGTTGAAAATTATGAGGATTTTGATCTGCATCTTTATAGGAGCTCCCAATAGCTTGACTGGCTGTTCAGGAAAGAAAGAAATTAGCTGGCCCTGGTGTTAGAAAAGAAAAATTTAAGATGCTTAACACAGGAACTTAAGGAATTTTCTTCTGTCATAGAATCCGTTGTGGTCAGTTGGATGAGATCTTACAACATGAAACATGGACCTGTAAGTGAATACAGAGTCCAGATTATTAGAGGTAGGGCTTCCTTTTTTCCCCTTGGCTACCACTCTGAGTCACTGCCAACCAGTGGCAAAGCAGGGGCCTGTGTAGAAATGGCCAACATGTCCAAGACCTTGGAATGTTCCAGTCACGTGCCCCATGTGGCCCTGCGCGAGTTAGTCCCTCTCTGTGGGCCTGTTTTCTCTCTCTTCTGTAAAAATGGGAAGGGGAAATAGAAGTGATTCTCATGGATTTTTAAAATATTTTTAATTAATTAATTTATTTTTAGTTTTCAACATTTACTTTTATAAGATTTTGAGTTCTAAATTTTCCCCCTCCCTCCACTACCCCCTCCCCAAGACAGCGTGCAATCTGCTACAGGCTATACATGTATGATCATGACATCATGTTTATTTAAAGGCATCAATAAAACATTAAAAATTAAAATAAAGTAAAATGAGAAGGGTAGGATTGGGTGATCTCTGAGGTCCCTTCTGGTTTTCATATTATTACATGATACCCTAGGAGTTGTTAGGAAGGGTCTAGAGTATGTGCTACAAGACTTGGAGAGACGTGGGATGCCTACTCCTTAGGATTGGCAGGGCTGTTACGGAAGCAATATGTGGCCCTCAATCAAGTTCAGCTAGTTTACCTTTAAAAGATAGTGAAATCATCTTTGACACTTAATTGGGTTAGGATACTAAAGGATGTTGACATCACTTGCTAATCATCTGGTTACAAAATAGGTTTGAGGAGCTCCAGACCCTTTCTGATATCTGGTTGGTGGACTATTGTGGTCAACTCAGAGGTAGGGAGGCTTTGACCAGATAAAACAATTTTTTTTAACCTGAGTTTATTATTCTTTTTTTTTTTGTGAGGCAATTGGGGTTAAGTGACTTGCCCAGGGTTACGCAGCTAGTGAGTTTCAAATGTCTGAAGCTGGATTTGAACTCAGGTCCTCCTGACTCCAAGGCCAGAGCTCTATCCATTGTGCCACCTAGCTGCCCCCAGATGAAACAATTCTTAATGTCCTTAATGCCTATCCTTGCTGAGTTACCTTACCCTGCTATGGCCAAGTAAATCTCCATTGGTTAGCTGTTGAATGAGCTATGAGTGTTTCCTTTCATTCCAATATCAAACTTAAACTACTACTTCTAAATCAAGCCTCCCCTGACACTCACAGAATCGTAGGATTTAGATGTCTAAGGGACTTTAGAGATCTAGTATAGCTCCTTCATTTTATTTTTAATTATTTTTCAGCCAACAAGCATTTATTTTTTTGTCTCATCTTCCATTCAAAGAAAAAGAAAATCTTTGTAACAAATATGCATAGTGAATCAAAATAAATTCCCCTGTTGGCCAAGTCCAAAATTAGAAAGTGACTTAAGTGACTCGACCAATGAGTAATCAGTAGTGTCAGGTTTGGAACCCCCCTGCTCTTTTCAGTATAACATGTTGCTTATATAATTGATTGCATTAGCCCAAGTGTAGAAATTTACACTTATCCCTATTAAATTTTACCTTCTTACATATGGCCCATCATTTTGGCCTGACATGATATTTATTTGGACCCAGCTAGTATCAGTACGGCTAAGCTTTGCCATTGCAGAAAGAGAGAGGCATAGAGAGGCACAATTCTGGTCTTCTAAGGCAACAACATGGCTGGCCACATAGTTGGGTCAGGATGTAAGGACAATGAGATGTATGAGGTTTCAGCTATGAAGACCTCTAATGGGGGTATCTTAGATTAAGGTTCTAGGCTATGATGTAATAGATAACTCAATAACTCTTTAAACATGATTGCTTTACCCCTTCCCCTTAGTTATCTTTGAAAAATCTAACCTCTCTCTCAGATCAAGGGACCATCTGTACCTGGGTCCAGAGATTCTAGAAAGAACCATAATTTCCCAGGGACCTTCATAGCCTGGGGCAGTGGAAAAGGAATAGGGAAAAAAAAACAAAACAAAACCCTTTCCTTCTCCATTGCTGTAATCGTGGGCCTTCATTTTACTAAGACACAGTCCTGGAACTCATGTGGTGTGACTGAACCAGCAGGAGGTGGTGGAGCCCTAGGAGGAGCACAGAAGATGTGAACCACGGCTGTACATAGACACAGGCATGCATACGTGCCTCTGGACTAAATGACCAGAGCTCCTAGGAAGCAACTGGAAACCAAGTACTCTTAACTCTACATTTTGCATTCCTAATCTTCAGCAGATTCCTGACATGGTGAATGTTACCCAAGTGGTAACAAACCCACCCCTCCATTGTTTTATTTCTCATCACAAAAACTCATGTTTCTCTTGCGCTTGGAGGTTTATGAA